>NC_082685.1:45728268-46035204 GCF_949987515.2 Delphinus delphis | reverse complement strand
GGTTTCCTAGTTCTCTCTCTTTATGAGACTAAGGGAAAACTCGGGGGTCCCCGGATGTTTCGGGAAGGCTTCAGGAGGGAAGCAGGCAGCCTTGCCTTGGGCTGCCTAAGCCCCAGATTCTAGCAAGTGCTTCGTGCCTTGGCAGCCAAGGATGGAGGGTGGCTTCAGCCTCCTGGGGCTGGGTGTGAGCCAGGACTATGAAGCTGCAAACTGGGAGGAGAGAGTCCTCAACAGAGTCTTTGGTGGGGATGTAGTGGAATAAGGGATGTTTCCATGTAAGCTGGCCCCATGCTACAAGAAGGGACTTGGTACCTGGAGAGATGGAGAGTGAAGAAGGGGCTGAAGGATGCTGGGGAGGGGCTATGGTATGCGAGGAGTCCAGTGTTCCCCAAGACTCTGTGTGTGTGTATGTGTGTAGGGGGTTGCTCCCTCACCTGTGTGGGCATCCAGGCGGAACCGTCCCTGCTCGTTCCCGCTGACCACGCGGTAGCTGGTCTTCTCGGCGCCCGGGCGAGTGAGGGTGGCCAGCCGCAGAACCTCCGTGCCACGCTGGGCGTCCTCGGGCACCTGCACGCTGTGCTCGGTGTTCAGGAACACGGGCAGGTAGTCATCCAGGCCCACCACGGAGATGGTGACGGTGCCCAGTGTGGACAGCGGTATTGGGGTGCCCAGGTCAGAGGCACGGACGGTGAGCTCCAGTGCTGCCTGTGGCCTGACCCGCAGTGGCTTCTCCAGGCGGATCACGCCTGTGGTGGCCTCGATGGAAAAGCGGCCTTCGGCAGAGTCCGTGAGAGAGTAAACCACCTGGGCATTGGTGCCTGTGGGGGGAGACAGAGCGCGTGATTCATACAGAGGGACCCTCCTCTGGCCCTGCCTGCCGCAGAGCTTTCAGCCAGAGGAGGGCCTAGCCAGCAGGGTCCCCATAAAGGCTAACATGCTTAGGCTGTTAGCAATGAGACTCTCGCATGTGAGGGTTCTTGACTAGGGTGGGGTTCAATGCCTCATAGAAAGGTTCTTATGAAGGCGAGGGTTCTGCAAGCCCTTAAGGACATCTGAAGCTGTTTATGTGGAGGTTAGGGTCCAGGGTCAGCTCACAAAATAAAAATTGTGCAAGATCAAAAGCACCCATAGTGAGTTCTTTGGTTGTGATAGAACAATCCTGTATCTTGATTGTGGTGGTGTTTGCATACATATTCAAATGCGTGCATATAGAAACTATGAAATCTGAATAAGACTGGAGTCCAATTACCAGTAATGTCCCAGGGCCAGTTTCCTGACTTTGATACCATACTGCAGATGCTGCCGTTGGGGGAAGCTGGGTGAAGGGTGCTGGGCCTCTCAGTACTATTTTTGCAATTTCCTATGAGTCTATAATTATGTCAAGATAAACCAAAACAAACAAACAAAAAAAAACACACCCACAGAAAGTTCTTAGTAAATCAAAGCATGTAGTGTTTTTCCAGCTCTGACTCAGGTGCTATTATTTCCTTGGGTTGTGGACCAGATGAAGCAGTTGGCTCATGTAGGGACCATAGGGTCTAAAGAACACCAACATTTAGTGCTCAGCCATGAGAGCCTTACCCAGTGGGAAAAGCACAGGCTCTGAGCCTATAGGGATTGAGTCTTATACACATGTGGGGACACACAGCCCTTTCATTGGATTTACATGAAATAAATGTGCATACCATGCACATTCTCCCATGCATGAATTTTCTGGAGAGAGAGAGGTGCTGGTCAGGCTATATTTGGAATATTGAGGTGGAATATTTGGGTTAGAATAATAATAACAGCTTTGAAGTGTTAATGGTTAATTGATGCAAGGCCAGAGGATGAATCCTAGAAGAAAGGTGGGATTGGAAACACGAGATTGAAGAAACTAGGGCCCTTCTACCCAGACAGGGAACCTTGAGGCTGGAGCAGATAGTCACTGCCTCCTAGTGTCTGAAGGGCTGTCATGGGCGAGGGTCTGGGAGATCTGTGTGGCTGCAGAGGGCAGGACCGTGGTTGACAGATGTCTGCTCCAAAAAGGTAACACTTGATAATTATCTGAGGTACCATGGAAGGAAGGGGCTGCCTAGGAAGTAGGGAGCTTCCTGTCCCTGGAGGTGTGCAAGCACTGGCTAATCAAGCATTTGCAGGGCCTTAGACGTTAGATGCCTTTGCACTGCTATTTGCCCTCCCTAGGACCCCTGCATTCCTCCAAAATCTCTCACCTTCCTCAATGCCAACCTAAAACTCACTTCCTCTAAGAAGTCTTAAATTTACTCTGTTGGTGTCAAAGCAGGGTGTTTTGATCCCTCTTTTATCACCATCATCATCTTCATCATTGTCATATCCTATGTTCCTCTGGCAACTTTGACCCTGAGGGTATTTTTTTACCCCGCCTAAATTATAAAATTTAATTCAAGAAAATTGGATGTGTATATATATATATACACACACACGTATATGTGTATATATATATATATAAACATGTGTATATATATACATATATCTATAGATATAGAGGTCTCCACAATGAAACACTTCATGATATCAGAAGCTATAATTGGTATAATATGGAATGAAGACTCCTGGATGAATCCAATTTGCCTTGTAAATAGTAAAAGGAAAAGAATTAACCCTAATGAAAACAATGTCATTAAAATTAAAATGCAAAGTTGTAAAATATTCCACTTCATTGACTAGAAAATTGATCCAAGAATCTGATAGGCTTAATGGAGTTTGTGCCCTAAGTTTCTTTCTTGTGGCCAATTAATCAGAGTTGAATAATTCTGATTGGCGTATTTCACATTAAATGTTTGTATTCAAATGTTCTTGAGGTTAAATGGTGGGATTGAAAGGGCTCCAGGTCTAAGTGGCAGTGAGAAACAATGAGGCTGAAATGCCCCATACCAGCTTTGAAACATTGCCAAAATCTTTCGTACCTAGCACTTAGGTATGCAGTTTGTGGACATTTTCTACTTGTACGTGTCTGTAGGCTCAGGAGTGAGGTATTGCTAGTCTCAGAGCAACACAGAGAAAGCCAGACCCTCGCCCAGGGTGACCCTGTAAGCAAGTGGCCTCCAATCCTTCTCTTTCTCACCTTGGTCTGGGTCTCGGGCCAATACCACCGCAACAGGGGTCTTCACTGTGGTGTTGTCGAAGACTGCCACAGCACAGTGGCTGGGGAAGAACCGGGGGGCGTTGTCATTCACATCCTCCACGTGAAGGGTCACATCTGCCTGGCACGATTGGCCGCCTCCATCCGTCGCCTTGGCAACAAGGCTGTACGCATCCTTCTTCTCTCGGTCTAAGGCTGTGAGTGTGGTCAGCTCCCCTGGCCGGAGAAAGGACAGCAAGTGAGCTTTCTCTGGGGGCCATGACCCCAGCATGTGACTTCCTGATGTCTATGTGAGACAAACCCAGCCATGCAGTGTGCTGTCACAGAGAAAAGGGGTCAGTCCTGTGTATAAATGGTTAGGAAAGGGGTTCAGTCTTGTAGCTTCCCACACCTGCTCGCCTCCCTAGTCACATTCCACCACCACATCCCCAATTTAAGATCCACACCAACAAGCTACAAAGAGGCACAACATTTTAAAAGGCCAGTTAGGCAATTTCTAACAGCACATAAAATGGGTTTATCCTTTGGCCTGCAGTTTTACTTCTAGGAATGTATCCTATAGAATAATCAACCCAAGGATAAAATATACATATAGAGATATTCTCTGCAGCATTCTTTATAAATAGCAACATACTGAAAATATCCTGTGTCTTTCAGAAAGGTACTGGTTAAATATATTATCATTTAGCCATATAGTAAAATACTATGCAACACAAAAGGAATTATGATAGAGCTTTATGTACTGCCTTGTTAATAGCGCCAAGATATTGCTATGAGAAAAAAGTCACAACGTAGTATGCTACATAGAGATTTGGGGGATGCGTGGAAAACCGGTCTGATAGAATATACACCAAGAGTGCTTATCTTTGGGGGAGAGGCTGGTTATCATGAAGACGTTCCAATTTCCGCATAATACATGCCTACGTGGTTTGAATTTTTGAATAATGAGCATGTATTATTTCCATACTCAGAAAAACTGCCGAGTTTTTTTTTTTTTTGAAAAACCCCACCGATCATCCTGCAGCTGGACAAACAGCAACAGAGATTAGGTCACCTACTTGGGGTGACTCAGCATGCCCATGCTGGGGTCAGACAGGGTAATGCTGTCTCCTTTTTATTTTATTTATTTATTTATTTATTTACTTATGGCTGCGTTGGGTCTCCGTTGCTGCGTGCGGGCTTTCTCTAGTTGCGTCGAGCAGGGGATACTCTTCATTGCGGTGCATGGGCTTCTCACTGCAGTGGCTTCTCTTGTTGCGGAGCACGGGCTCTAGGTGCGTGGGCTTCAGTAGTTGTGGCTCGGGGGCTCTAGAGCGCAGGCTCAGTAGTTGTGGCGCACGGGCTTAGTTACTCCGTGGCATGTGGGATCTTCCCGGACCAGGGCTCGAACCCGTGTCACCTGCATTGGCAGGCGGATTCTTAACCACTGTGCCACCAGGGAAGTCCCAATGCTGTCTCCTTCTAGCCAGACAGCTTCCTGGGATACCAGCTCTCACCTGCCACCTCCCTACTCAGGAATCTCCAAGGCATCCTTTGAGCTACTGATTCCAAGTCAAGTGTCAGCAGCTGGCTCTCTGTCACCTGGGCCTTCTGTGCTGTCCGTCTCCACACCCTTCCTTATAGCAGCAGGGCAGGGATACCTCCTTTTCTAAAGGAAGCAGTCTCTACCCTGTCTTATTATGTGCCAGACCTGGGCTAGATTTCTATATACTTTATTTGTTGGAATCCTTGCAACAATGCTATGAGATTTTATCTCAATCCGCAGTATACAATCTTGAGATCATGTCTTTGACCATGACTCTCACCTGCTTGAATCCTTTAATGGCTCTAAAGGTAGGATTTGGCCCCCCTGCTCAGAGGGCCTCATCCTTTGCTCTCTCTCCCTCCCCCACTTCTGTGCACCAATTTCTGGCTGTCTCTCAGGTCCTCAGATGTGCATGCTCTTTCCCAAAACAAAGTCCTCGTATAAAATCTCCTTCTGCCTTGAATATCCATCCCTACCACTCCCTTACCCCCTGGCTACATTTCCTCAGAGAAGTTTTACTTAACCCTGATCCCAAATTTAAATCCTCCTGTGAAACCTCCCCTAGCATCCTGCATTTTTTCTTAGCACACTTCAAACCACTGATTCAATGACTGCCTTTCCCACTGGATTGTGAAGACCTACATCTTGTCTTATCAGTTTATGTCCTTAGCATCTAGTGAATGCTCGACACACAGTGCCAATATATGTTTGCTGAGCAGACGGAGGGATGGATAAGTAAATTCCTGTTTCTTTTCTAAGGAGCCTGGGTACTGGGCCCTGGTTATGCAGTGTATAAGTTCTTTGCTTGATCCTGCAGCTCAGGAAACCTACCTGTATGAGGATCCAGCTTAAATTCATCTGCCCCAGGACCATGCAGTGAATATGTGATCTGAGCATTGGTATCGGAGTCCAAGTCTGTTGCAGAAACTTTCAAAATGAAGTGTCCTAGAGGTACATCTTCACTGACTTTGCCAGTGTAGAGAAGCTGGAGATAGAACAAAGAAGAAGGGGATTATGGGAGATGCGCTGAGATTCAGAGAGAGGCAGAGTGACAGAGAGGGAGACAGAAGCAGAGAGAGAGATTAGAGAGCAGAGATGGAAGGGGGTAGGGGAGAGAAGCAGAGGGGGGGGGAGAACAGAATAAGATGGAACATGCAAGGAAAATGGAGATTAAAAACAAGGAGAATGATGACAAGAGACATAGTCAGAAAAGCAAAGAATGAGAGAGAATTTCCATCATCTGAAAGCTCACACTCAGGGCTAGAAGGACCTGCCGCAATCTGTTACTCCACAGGGGCCACATTGCAGAAGGGGTGGCACAGGGGAGAGGCTGGAGTTCCCTGAGAACCCAGTGCTCTTCCAGCTGCTGGCTCTGGGCACAGCTTCCAAGCAAACCGGTCCCCCCACTGCATGGTGTGGGTGAACATGGACACCTGTACGTGCTCCAGGTGGGGGCTTTGTGCCTGAGGGGCTGTGTGGAGACAGCCCCCAGGCCTCCTTTCCCTGGCTCTGGGGATGCTATTGACCACCTCTGAGAAGGCCAGGGTGAACTTGGCCCCAGCCTCTTCCAGCATGAGGAGGGTGCAGGCTGGTTGGCAGGATGCTGAGGGGAAAGAAGAGGAAGGTGTGGCTACCATTCTCCCCCAAAAGGCTGCCCTTCTGAGACCACCCAAAAAGTGGTCATCTTGGATCCTGCAAAGACTTTTTTCCATGCACCCCACTTGATAACCCAGGTTCTCTTTTTCTACTCTGCTTCTATGAGGTTGGAGTGTGGAAGACAGTGGAAGAAAAGGTGATAGGATATATGATTTTTGTGTGTTCCAAGGTGTGTGTCCCTATATATGTGTGTGGACAAATAAAGTATGAAGAATTGAAGTATATATATATTCACATGCATATGTAAGTATGTGTGAGTTATAGATGTACATTTGTGTATATGGATGGGTATACTTATGGATGAATGTTGTGGGTATGTAGGTGTATGCTTATGTGTATCTTTGTGTGTGTGTGTATATATATATATATATATAGGTATTTGCATATTTATAGAGTTGTACATGATCCTTTGACTATGCGTGTATGTGAGTACCTACATATAAGTTTGCATTTATGTATATATACTGAATAGCTGGATTTTATATAAATCTGAATTATGCTAATTTGATGTTATAAAATTTAAATGTTAATAATTTAACTTTATCTGCAAACTTTGAAGTAATGCACATCTCCCCAAAGTTAAAAATTATTTACTGTGTTTAAAAAAATATGTTTAAAAGCAGTGCTACATGACAGTGGTTGTTGATTTATGCCCTCTAAGAATGCAGTTCCTCTCCTTACGCATGTGCACGCGTGCGCACACACACACACACACACACACACACACACCACTCAACATTTTCCTTGGGAAATTGAGTGTTGAATTACGTGAAGTCCTCAGGAAAGTCTCCCTTATCAAAAGTGTAACTGCCCTGTCTGCATGTTTGTTTATACATATAACCGGAGTAGGGTCTCTGTTGCTCTGTATAACCTATTCATATGTAGGGATAGGCCCACATAGGCATGGCGAGTGGTGTGGGGTGTCTCGGGGGAAGGTCTCTTTGGATGTATTTGATAACAATGAGCCATGCTAACAAGCTGAGCAGTGGAGGGGCTTTCCCACTGGGCATAGCAGGCCTTTTTGAGAATGAAGAATTTACTTTACTTCTGGATATGTTTTGCAGAGAAAAGGATATTTTTATGGAGTGTAGGGGAAGAGGTATGGACCATGGGTCCTAAAGAGCTTGGTGACATCCCTTTGGAGGGGGTGGGAGGAATCACCTAGAATCGCCCTTGCCTAGGGCACTAGTCGGAGGCCAGCCAAGGAGAAGCAAGGGCAAGTGTGGTCAACGATGTCCAGTTCCAGAGATGGTACCCTGAGTCCTTCTCCTTCCTCTTGCCCTTCACTCCAGCTTCCTTGCCTCTACTCCTCCCCCACCCTCACCAGGCTCTCACCTCTGAGCACTGCGGGCTGTTATCATTGATGTCCAGGACAAAGATCTCCACGGGGACTGAAGCCTGGAACTTGCCATCGGAAGCGGTGATTCGGAGCAAGTACTTGGCCATGTGCTCACGGTCCAGGGTCTTCCTCGAGAAAATCCTCCACTCATCCCCAACTTGGCTGATGCCAAACTGGCCCAGGGGGTCTCCCTCTAAAAAGATGGGACAGAGTTTCCTGAATCCAAGCAACAGGAGCAAACCAGGCTTTGTGCCCTATGTGGCTGCCCACCTGACACTCTTTTTTAGGATTGTTGGGAAAGGCAAAAATTTCCTCCCTTAGCTAAGGACCCATAATTCTGCAATGAGTCAGTTTATCTGGTGTTATGAAGCCTCTACCAACTTCAAAGGCCTCCATTAAATGGAATTATCACTGCAAGAAACACTGCTCCAGAATATGTGGCTGAAGGGCAGGTTTTTTATTTTTGTGTGTTGGAAGGCATCGGAGGAAGTTAAAGGGAAGCAGATTGCAATTCTAGAAAAGAACCTTCTAGTATCTAGTATCTGTTCAACAGTGGAGGGGTGGGAAATGATCAGTAAAAACTCTCTGCGGGGGCTTCCTTGGTGGTGCAGTGGTTAAGAATCCGCTTGCCAATGCAGGGGACATGGGTTCAAGCCCTGGTCCAGGAAGATCCCACATGCTGTGGAGCAACTAAGCCCATGTGCCGTAACTACTGAGCCCACGTACCACAACTACTGAAGCCCATGCACCGCAATGAATAGTAGCCCCCACTCGCCACAACTAGAGAAAGCCCACATGGAGCAACGAAGACCCAATGCAGCCAAAAATAAATTAAATAAATAAATAAATAAATACACTCTCTGAGGCTTTATTTTATGACTGAGGACACAGGCTAAGTGGAGGTTCACATGGATCGCTAGATTTGCTTCTGAGTTATCTTTCCTTGATACCAATCACTGAGAGGAGAGATGGATTTTTGAGATTCTAAGATGCCAGAGTCCTCAGATTAAACTATTCCAAGAGTTGATGATATATTGACATTTATTATTCTATTATTCAGAGATTTTAAGACTTTTGTGTTTTTAAGAGTCTGATATTACAAGATGACAAGATTCTATTTCACTAAGACTCCATATTTCAAACAGCTCTGATCCAGGATCTGTCTCCAGGAGTCTATGATTCTTGGTTGGAACTTTAGGCTCATTAACTCTCCACCAGACAGTTGTGATAGCAGAAAAAACCATGACTATGGGAGTGGAATGACATGGTACCGGGGAGATGGGGAAAGGGACACTGAGAAGTAAAGAAACTCTCTTTTAGCCACTGATCAGCACATTTAGCCACTGGGCAGAGATTGGGGAAATGTAGGTTTACAATAGGTATCCACTGGGGAAAGCAGTTTGTAGGGTATGGTTTTAACCCCAGCCCTGATGCAAGCTTGGAGTGTGACCTTGGTTGAGTTTCTTCCCCTATCTGGGCTTTGGTTCTCCCATGTATGAAATGAGGGGATTGGGCTGGAATCATATCCAAGAAAGTGTTTTTGCTCCAGCACTTAGGTCCTATGGTTGACTAGGCAGCGTTTTCTACTATCGACAACTTGCCCTAGGCAGAATACTACTCTACAAGGACAGTCACCTCACAGAGTTTTCATGGACCACACAACTGTTGATTCCCTCTCTGTCTCCCAGAAGCTAACCAAGAACAGTTGCAGAATCTCACTTCTAGTCTATCTACTCCATCTAAGGTAATAAGAAATCCTCTTTACAATGCACTTTGCAAAAAGCTCTCAAAGCTTTTGCAAGTTAGATCTTACAAGCATCCCTGTGAGTTGATTGAGAACAGGCATGCCAAGACTACAGATGGAGCAGTTGAGGTCTTGGGACGTTAAGTGATTTACCCAAGGTCACATTGCTAATGAGTGGCAGAGCCATGTCTTAGGGAACCTCTTATTGGACTTTTTTCAACGCACCCCAGTGACTCTGTTCCAAGATAGGTATACTTACCTGTGATATAGCAGGTGACCTGTCTGTTCTGCTCAGAGATATCAGCATCCAAAGTTTTAAGAGTGGCCACAGGTTCACCAGGTTCACTGTTCTCAACCACAGATCCTCTGTATTCTTCAGAAGCAAATCGGGGGGCATTGTCATTCTCATCTGTAATGGAGACTTCGACCAGGACCTGAGAAGATAGCTGGATGGTCCGGCCATGGTCATAGGCCACCACATAAAAGTGGTAGATCTGGCTGGTCTCACAGTCAAGTTCCTGGAGTGTGGTGATCCAGCCAGTTTCACTGTCAATGGCGAAGAGCTCATGGATATTGCTGCCAGGGTCCACTGGCAGCCTATAGCTCACCTGGCCATCATTCCCAGTGTCCTGATCATTGGCAGTCACTTGAATGACTGAGGTCCCCACTGGCATATTCTCAGTGAGAACAGCCTTATATGGATCAGCCTCAAATACAGGCCTGTTGTCATTGACATCCTTCACTTGGATGTTGACAGAGACCAAGGAACCCAAGTAAGTGTCATTATGGGGGCAATGTGCCATCAAATCAATCTGGTACCATTTGGTGGACTCATAATCCATGGCCTTCCTCACCTTTAGAACCCCTGTGTCTTGGTCCAAGGAAAAGATGCCATCCTTGTTGCTCTCTGGTGTGGTGCCCTGCACTAGACTATAGATGACGGGATCTTGGGCTGCCACTGCTTTAACAGAACCAATTTCAGACCCTTCTGGAAGGTCCTCCGATGCAGAAAAAGTATATAGAGGTTCAGAAAATTTGGGCAAGGATACTTCATTAGGAACCACCTGAAGTCGTAACAGCATGAGAGAGTTCCAGTGAGGAGGGCCCCCATCTTGGGCTTTGATTTTTAAGTCAAAGGCCCGATTTTCCAATCCCACCAGGCTCTCTTTCACCTTGACAACACCAGTGGTTGGGTTGACTTCAATGACCTCTTCTTCCAAGTCCTCCACTGAGTCCACTGAGTAGGTGACATCTGCATTCTGACCTTCGTCTGCATCATAGGCCAGGACCTGGATGACTGGGGAGTCTCTACTGATGTTGGATTGGATGGATACAGTGTACTCAGATGCTTTGAACCGTGGGGGGTTGTCATTTTCATCCGTGAGAATGATCTTCACAGTGCAGAAGGCCACTCGTCCTCCTCCATCCTGAGCCATGACCTTAATAGCAATGACTCTTTCTGTGGAATTTTCCCGATCCAATTTCTGCAGAGTGGTGATCTGGCCACTGGGGTTTATGGAGAACTTCTCACCTGCTAGTTTATTGATGATGGTGTAATCTACAGTGCCATAGGGACCACTATCTTTGTCTATGGCTAACAACTCAATCACCTTGGTTCCCACCTTTGCATTCTCAGCTAATTCTGCCTCATAAACATGCTGCTGGAACTCTGGGCTGTACTTGTTGGCATTTGTAGTATTGATATACACAGGCACAGTTGCTCGGAAGACCCCATCAGAAGCACCTACCCGCAGATTGTAAGAAGAATACAAGTGCTTTTTGCAAAGGTTGAACATAGAAATTATGCCCGATGAACTGTTAATGGAGAAGTGCCTGTCCTGGTTGCCAGAAAGAATCAGGTACTCCAGGCGGGAGGCATCCCTGCTGTCGGGGTCAAGAGCTTGGACTTTGAGAACCAGGTGTCCACAGGTTGCTAGCTCACTGACATTGGCTTCATACTGAGGTTGCCTGAACTCTGGGGGGTTGTCATTGATGTCAGACACATTGACAACCACAAGGGTTTCTCCAGTTAGTGGGGGGTCTCCTCTATCCATGGCCCTGACCTTCACATTAAAGTGTTGTTGGGCTTCATAATCCAGCTCTTGAACTGTGGACATCTCCCCCGTGCTCCCATTGATCTGGAAGAATTTGGAAACATCCGAGCCATCCTCTACAATCTGGTAAGACACATCACAGTTCTGCCCTGAATCCTGGTCAGAAGCCAACAGTTGGATCACAGGAGTCTGAGCAGGCAAACCTTCTGAGATTGAAGTGGTGTAGACCAATTGAGAGAAAGTGGGAGGATTATCATTGACGTCCTCCACCAGGACTTCTACCGTGGCTTCAGAAAATGACCCCAGAGCTGTGTCTGTGGCTCTGACTGTGAACACATGTTTGGTCTTAGACTCATAGTCCAAAGGGCCTGTCACTGTTAGGACACCAGTCTTAAAGTCAGTGGTGAACAGCATCAAGGGCTCTTCCTCCACAATGTTGTAGATGAGCCGGAGTCCCTCTGGACTCCGGGCCTGGGTGTGGAGAATTGGGGTGTAGAGTGTGATATTTTCAGGCACTCTGACTTTGTAGTAAGGACTCTGAAACAGTGGGTTGGATTTATTTCTCACAATGACAAGTACCTCTTCCTCAGTCTGGAGGGATGGGGTTCCTCCATCTCGAGCAATGACTTTGAGGTGATACTTATTTAGAGCTTGATAATCAAAGGGTTTCTTTAATGATATGTCCCCAAGATAGGGGTCGATTCGAAAATATCTGTAATCTTCTGCAAATGCATATGTGACAGCACCATTCACCCCCAAGTCCTGGTCAGTGGCAGATACCTGAAAGAGGACGTCCCCTGGCTCTGTGCCATCTTGGATGATTGTGTGGTAGGGCAGATGTTTAAATTCAGGGCTATTGTCATTGACATCCTCAACAGAGACTCGGACCAGAGCCTGAGCCACCCGCTGAGGTGTCCGACTGTCCCTCAATTCCACCGCCACTTCATGAGTGTCCTGCTGTTCTCTGTCAAATGCCACACCTCTTGTCTGCAACACGCCTACTGATTTGACCATATGAAACATATCTGTGCCGTTCAAGAGAAAGTAAGATAGGGTGTCATTCAAACAATTGCCCTGGGCACCAAGAATCACCAGTGCCTTTCTGTCCAGCAAATTCTCCTTCACTGTTGCCCTGTAGACATCCTGGTCAAACTGTAAGCTTGTGTTAAGGGCTTGTGTCAAAGAAATTTTTACTAGTGCAGTATCTTGATACAGGCCATCAGAAGCCTTGATGATGAGCTCCCGAGAGAGTCCCAGCAAAGCAGGATTCAACACAGATATGCAACCAGTAATGGGATGGATGGCAACAGCTTCATCAGCATTGCCAGTTTTGATGCTATAATTGACTTCGGAGTCATCGTCACTGGCCTGCACCATGAGGAGCTCCATACCCCGGTGGATGGGCTTCAGTACTTCTACTTCATATATCTGGTCTGAGAACCTGGGGGGACAGTCATTTATATTTCTGACGTTGATTGTGACCTGGGCAGCCGTGGGTGCAAATAAGACAGGGCTTCCTTGGTCATGGACGTAGATGTTGAATTGGAAGGAGGGCATGCTCTCGTAATCCATCTCTGATACAGTGGTTAGGGTTCCCATGCTGGGATCGATTTTTAAAAACTTCAGAGCTTCTGGCTCCAAAATTTTATAGACCAACAAGGAATTAGCTTCTTCGTCACTGTCAGAGGCACGGATCACAAGGGGGTTGTTGTTTTCATCCACTATCATGCTGTTCAGTGCAGCTGCTTCACTAATTTGGCCCACAAAAGTCAACTTTGAGAACATGGGAGCATTGTCATTTTCGTCAATGATATAAACAAGAACCATGACATCAGTAAATGCACCCGCCATATTGCTGCCTCGGATTTTCAGCCGGTAAGATGAAATTTTCTCATGGTCCAAGTTCTTCTGGGTAGAAATGAGTCCAGAATATGAGTTCATGGAAAATACACCATTCTTGTTTCCCTCTCTTAACTCATAGGTAACTTCTGAGGAGCTTGTAGCTGAGATAAGGAGGATTGGGGAACCAACAGGGATTGATTCAGGGATCTCTACAAAGTACTCGGAGTTTGAAAAGATGGGGGCACTGCTCTCTGAGGGGTAGACATGAATGATCACTGTAGCCAGGTCATGCCATTGTGGGGAGCCTTGATCTTCTGCCTTCACTGTCAGAGTATACTGGGCATGATTTGCCTGATCAAGTGTCTGTGCCAGAGTTATGATGCCTAGTAGGGCATTGATGTTGAAGAAACCTTCGCTGTTCCCTGAAACAAAAGACAAGATAAATTGAAGTTTGCCACACCCTCAAGAGGTACCAACTAGGCTTTCTAGATCAGTAAAAGGTAATCACACAAAAGTTGGACAGGGCAAAATCCACATCCTGCACCACCCTGGATTTAATTATGATATAATGTGTAGGGTAGATATATACTTTACGAAATTCCTTATGTGGTGCTCATATTAGGTGCTCCATAAATGGAAGCTTCAATGATCACTAAGTGTTTGGGCTGCAACTTAAGCTATAAACTAAAGCAGTAGTAGGTTTTTGGAACAAAGAAAGGAGACATACTTTGTAGGAAAAGCACACTCCACTCTGTATTTCAGTGTTGACTTTTACAGGACAAACTTCAGTTACGTTATTTAGAATTTTAACCCATTCTTTACATAACTTGTAATAGCTTTGATTATATACTTGATAGATGAAAATTGTAAATATGGAGTCATAAATTGTCAAAACTGATACGGACTGGAAAAACCACCTCGTCTAGTCCTCGTATAGTCTATTGTGGGAAAGTCCATTGTCAGGCTTGGGAGTGAGTGGCAACGGGTTGAGTGGGGAGGGACTGGATAGCACACACAGATCTTGAGGCTCCTGATCAAATGCCCTTTCCACCAGACCTGGATTTCCTAAACTTCAGGCATTCTCACACCGCCTTTACAATTTTTTTTAATATTCAGCCACTACCTATACAATAGTATAGTATATGATTTATGTCATTATTTAATGGATATTTTCCTTCAAACTGGTTTATTTTTTTAATTTAAAATATTTTTAACAGGCAGCTTTATATTGGTACTTTAAAAAGAAAACCATTATTGCTTGTCATAAATCAGAAGTTACCGCAAACACCAGTCAATGGAAAATATTTTCTTAAAATCTGGATAAAATCTATTGCTTGCTAAAAGGGTCTGGGCCTGAAAACTACAGGCTTTCTTTGGCGAAGACTAGCAAGTATTAGAGAACTGAAGAGATTCTAGTACCCAAAGGAGTCTTCCTTGACTTATGAGGAAGCCCAAATGAGAATCAAAAATGAAGTAATTTCTCCATGTCTGATTACCTATCATTTTTGTAATCCTTTTAAAATTTAATGTTTATTTAGATAAATACATAATACCATTTCAAATTTAAGTTTTGAGGAAAGTTGTGATTATGTGACGTTACATAGTTCACAAAAGATAATGTTGAAAACTAATCATATTTTCCTAAAAAAAAATTCTCAAAGTTATCACAGTGTTTAGAGTCTCACTTTACTTGGACTGCAACTATCCTTTTTTTCCTTTCCTTTTTTAATACTGTGGTAAGAACAGGTATCATGAGATTTTACCCTCTTGAATTTTTAGAGGTTATAGTACAGTATTGTTAACTATAAGCACAGTGTCATACAGAGATCTCTAGAACGTATTCAGCTTGCATAACTGGTACTTCTTTCCAGTTTTATTGAGATATAATTGACATATAACATTGCATTAAAGGTGTACAACATAATTTGATATATGTATAAGTATATATTGTGAAATGACTACCACAATAAATTTAGTTAACATTCATCACTTGACATAGTTACAAATACATTTTTTTCTTGTGATGAGACCATTACCTATTTAATACCATGACGTATACCTGAGTAATTTTGCTCGGGGGTACAGGTCCTTCACTCAGAGGAGTACCGCTTATTAGTATTCTTATTTCATTTATCATATTTTATGATATTTTATTATTCCAGTGGCAAAGTAAATAGCCAGGCTTTACCACAAAACCTTCCATCTGATTCTGCCACTCATGGAAGCCCTTTTCCAGCTGACTAGTGAGGTGATTTCCCAATTTGCCTTTGTGATACAAATCCTAAGTTCGGTCAAAGAACATGGTTTTAATGAGTAAACAGCAATTTAAAAGTAGTTCCATTAAAAGTAGCCAAGTAAACTATTTAACATAATCATAACATTTTATTTTACTGCTGAGAGAAAAAATTAGGGAACAAAATCGTATATTCGTTTTGATCTTACCACTGCAGAATGATGCATAGAAAAAAATAACAGGGAAATACATGAAATTATTTTCTCTAGGTCATGAGAACCATGGCTGAATGTTATTTTCTTCTTCATACATTCCTGGTTTTTCCAGGTTTTAAAGAATCAGAATGCGTTATTTCTATAATCAGAAGAATATTTTAAAACTAACCCTATCTGTAAAATAAAATTAATACCAATATCAATGGGGTTGTCAGTGAGATAAAAGATGTGATTATACTTCATAAGTCACAAAAAGTAAGCAATTAATGGGTTATAATTTGTATTATTATTCCTCAGGGATGAATAGATTTCTGCTGTATGACAAGGTGTAACAACTTCCGTTTCTTCAAAAAAAGAAAATGTAAAAAGTTCTGAATCCTTAAAGTATGTAAGATACTGAAAAGCAATAAATGAACATTATTATGCCCCTTTAGGGCAGAGAGCAAGTCACTCTCATCTTTGATTGTCTGCAGCAGCTAGCTCTATGAAGTATTAATGAATATTAAAGATAACAGTAATTATTAAATATCAATTATGAATTATCAGATATTCCATAACTGAGAGCAAAATTTAAAGGAACACAGAGAGTTACAATTGTGTGTATTTTTCACTGGCATTCTCTGTTATCGACCTTAATCTAACCGTGATTAATTAGTTGGGTACTGGATATTATCATTTTTAGTTGGGTAGTGGATATTATCATTTTTGTCCTATTAACTACTTATAATTAACACTTATCAATGATAGTAATAACCCCTGGCACTTGTATAATATTTTACAATTTACAGCATGTGTTAACATACATTTTCTCTTTTAATCTTTACAACGAGTTTCTGGCGCAGGTAATATTCCTATTTTTAAGATAAAAAACAATATAATAGATATGAAATCATGATGTGGCCTTAGAAGAAAATACTCCTAAAACTATGCCGTATATCTTATCAAGTATTTATAGGTCCCTTTTATTGTACATACACAAAGATATTATCTTTTAAAATGTTGCATGGACTTCATAAGCATCCTTTACATGTGTGGTTGTTGGTGAATATATATGTATTCTCTATGTAAATTCTCCCATAACTTGAGTAATCCTTTGTTACTGTTCTTTCCACCTTTGAAAGTGCATTAACTTAGGTCACTATAGTCCCAGGGAGTGCTTTAGAATGATAATTTGCCAAAGCTTAGCGAGCTTGGCACTTGAATAACTTGCAAGTCCATGCCTCTGGTGCTTTCCCTTACTGCCAAAGTCCCTCCCTTCATGTCCCGAACTCAGGCCTCTCACCTTTGAGGAGGGAGTAGTGGACCTCAGCATTGGCTCCCCGGTCACCATCCATGGCTCGGATCTGGAGCAGCTCTGTTCCGGGGGCTGTGGTGTCAGAAACACTCATCTCATAGTGGAGCTGGGTGAAGCGAGGAGGGTGGAGGTTTCCATCCTCCACGTGAATGGACACCCACACAAAGTTCCTCTTGATGGGCATCTCCTGGTCGCGAACCTGTGGGTCCAAGGGTGCAATGGGATGAGCAGCAAGTGGAATGGGAGGAGGGATGGTTAGATTAAGGTCGATGACAGAGAATGCCAGTGAAAAAGGCACACAATTGTAACTCTCTGTATTCCTTTAAATTTTGCTCTCAGTTACGTTCTTTTTTCTTCTTAAATAAATTTATCAATTTGTGATTATTAGGCTTAGCTATTTTCAGGGATAATTTCATTTCAGGAGAAAGGCAGAAATAAGCAGAGAAGCAGTATTTTCCAAATTGGTTCTCAGAGAATATTAGTTCTTCAAGATGTCAACACGTTATTCAGGAAAAAAAAAAATTCTATGGTCAAATAAATGTAGGGAGCACTGAACTAAAATGAAGTTGAAGTTTTCTTTGCTGCAGGACTTCTCAGAGCCTTTAATATATATACAAGTGCCCAGAGGATGATAAACTAACACATAAGAACCTTGAGTCTGGAAGGCTTGGCTCTGATTTGGGTTCCATCATAAAGAACTGTATGATGGTGAGCAAGTCTCTCTTCCTCTATGGGCCTCAGGTGTAAGATAAGAGAAATGGGTGGGACCAGGGCTGGGACTAGAGTGAGGCAAATGAGGCATGTAGGGCATAAATTTAAGGAAGCTCTCACTCTCAGGGTCATAAAACTGCAGGCATGTGACCCTAAGAGTCAAGTCTTCCTTCATTTGTGCCCTATATACTTGCTTGCTCTGGGTGGGATGGTCTCTGGGTCCCTCCCAGCTCTGACGCTATGGGAGTTTGTGTGATCATGCAGTCATGGAGCAAGGAGAGAATTCTTGGGGGATATTTGGAGTGAGCCCAGAAAAAACCAAGTTTGCGGGGGGTTCTTTGGCAGCTGTCCCATCTCTTTCCTCACTCCCAGGCATCTGTTATGGAAGGTGCCTCCGGCAGGCTGTGAACTGTCACAACTCATCTCATCGATTATCATTATGAGCGTTAGTACAGCTGGCTCAGCAGGAGAAAGGGAACCTTCAGCACGCCTCCAAGCATGTCCACCCCACACATCGCGTGCAAGCACACCCTTACCCAGTTCTTCAGTTAACTCACCATAACTGTCAGTGTGTGCTGGGAAGGCCCCGAGCCCAGGTCCAGTTTCCCCACAGTTACCAGGACACCACTACTTGGGTCCAGCTGGAAGAGGCTGGCACTTGCCGGGTCTTGGCTGCCGTGTATGGTGTAGATGAGGCCCTTGCCCTTGTCTTGATCAGTAGCCTGGACTCGGAGGAGCTCAACCCCAGGCAGTGTGTCCTGGGGAACTCTGACCTCATAATGAGGCTTCAAAAACTGGGGCCGATGGTGGTTAACATTGGCAATCATGAAGATGTAGACCTAGGGAGGAGAAGGAAAGAGAAGATAGACTGTAAGCTCCAGGGGGTCAGGAACCTTGTCTGTCTGGTTCTCCACCATAACAACTGGGCCTGGCACACAGCAGTCACTCGATAAATATTTGTTGAATGAATGATAGGATTTCAAAATCACAGGGCTTTCAGATGGTATGCAGTTTCGTGGTTTTCAAGAACAAAATTCTTCTTAAAGGGCCTTTTCTTCAGATGCAATTTTTTGGGTGCAATTGCAGTATATGAAACAAATAAAACTGGCTGAAAGCAGAGTAGAAATCCAGAGCCCCACTTACCATCATTCCTTATGTCTATGGTAGCCCCTGTGGCACTCTACCTTTAATTAAAACCTGCTCATTTAGACAAAACCCCTCATTATATAGAGATCCATAGTGGGAACAAGAATTCTCCCAAGATCACAGACATAGAGAGTGATCAGACAAGACTAGAGCACAGAACCTTGATTCCAAATTCAGTGTTCCTTGAGGTACACCACATGCACAGAGAGCCTTCAGTATCCTCATCCCAACCAAAGAGGCCCCAGTGTGCAATGGTGGCATAGTGGTGAGCACAGCTGCCTTCCAACCAAGGAGGCCTCCCATCTCCTCTCAACTCAGGGTTCCCAGTGAGGCCTCTCACCTGGGTGTCAATGGTGTGGGACCCATCGGTCACCTCCACGGTCAAGTTGTAGCTTGACCTCCTCCTTGTATCGAGAGGCTTGGCGATGACAATGCTGCCTGTGGTCTTCTCAATGTCAAAGTCCATGTCCTTGTCCCCACCTGGACGGGTGGTAAGAGGAAAGCACACGCGACCTCAGTGATGTAGGCAGTGGTAGCACAAGTACTATGGGATGTGGCTGGCAGATCTAGAGGAGGTGGTAGTTTATCCTCTCAACTTATTGTCAAATTATTTTGAAGATCCAAGTGATGATTCAGGAAAAGGTACACTTATAAAGACTGAAGAGTCCCAGAGGAAGACCAAAATTTGCGCTAGAATGTATTCTGCTACTAGTATTGAAACATGCAGGAGTAATGGAGCTCTACATCATGGCTTACAGGTAGTTTGCATAGTCTAAAGCAGCTTAGACACAGGAAAAAATGGAAGTAACTCTGTTCAACAAGAGGGAATTGTTTTAATACACTGAGAATCCAAAATATAGAATTAGCATGCAGCTATTTAAATGTCTGCTCGTAGAAATTTGTTTAGTGGCATGGAAATATGTTCATGATATATTTTAAAAGGTTATATGACAGGGCTTCCCTGGTGGTGCAGTGGTTGAGAGTCCGCCTGCCGATGCAGGGGACGTGGGTTTGTGCCCCGGTCCGGGAAGATCCCACATGCCGCGGAGCGGCTGGGCCCGTGAGCCATGGCCGCTGAGCCTGTGCGTCCGGAGCCTGTGCTCCGCAACGGGAGAGGCCACGACAATTGAGAGGCCCGTGTACCGTGTACCGCAAAAAAAAAAAAAAAAAAAAAAAAAGGTTATATGATAATATTTTCATATAACCCTAAATGTATGGGTGTATAAAGGAAAAGACTAGAGGGAAACATAAAAATGATAACAGGGGATTATCTTCAGGTTAGTGGGAGTTCAGGTGATTTTTATTCTCTTCTCTGTACTCACTTGTGTTTTCTAAATGTTCTATAAGAAAAAAAGTCAAATACTTAAAAAGAGCAGTGAATCAGAACTGGAAGTAAATCTAGGAGGTCAAAAAGCTTGAGACAGGCTGGTATCCAACCTCTGAAGCAGGCTGGAAATCTCTGTAATAGGACTTCATGGTTCAGGGGGTACTGAAGCTCTTAGATTAGAGATTCTTGACCTGGAATCCCTGGCTGGGTTTCAGCGAATCTATAAAACCCCTAAATTTGCATGCAGGGGTGTGTGTGTGTGTGTGTGTGTGCGTGTGTGTGTGTGTGTGTGTGTGTGTGTGTGTGTTTTGGGAAGAGGACCTAAACATTCATCAGGTTCCCAAAGGAATCTATGAACCACACCCCACCCCAAGATGTTTTAACAAAATCTTGATTTAGAAACAGAAAGGAATTTCAGAGGAGGCCATGAGAGCTTGGACCCAAGTGTCTCCTACTACAAGAATAGACCCTTGGGCTTCCCTGGTGGCGCAGTGGTTGAGAGTCTGCGTGCAGATGTAGGGGATACGGGTTCGTGCCCAGGTCCGGGAGGGTCCCGTGTGCCGCCGAGCGGCTGGGCCCGTGGGCCGTGGCCGCTGGGCCTGCGCGTCCGGAGCCTGTGCTCCGCGACGGGAGAGGCCCGCGTACCGCAAAAAAAAAAAGAATAGACCCTTTCCCTGATCTTGAGGCTGGAACCTGGGACCAGAACGTTAAGCAGGGCCCCAGGGTACAGCTGGCCTCGGGCTCATGGTCAATGAAGTCAGCTCTACACTGATGTTCACATTGAGGCAGAAGAGGAAACATAAAACTTGTGCTTTCTCCTCTGGGCCTCTCTGGACCACTGTCTTAGGTCTCCCAGGAACTTGGGATAACTGAGACCCTGTCTGGCTCTGGCTGGGGTTACCAGTGAGACCGTGGAGGTTGCACCCGAGATCACAGCTTGTGCGAAGGAAAGCTTGGCAGAAGCAGGGGTCTGACTACCCACTGCCCCAAAGGACCAGGGAAGAGGCAATCACCACTCATGGCCAAAACAGCCGCTGCCACGGAGTGTGACCTTGAGAGGGGTCAGAAGGACTGTGTCCTAGGGACTAGGGCTGGTCTGCAAGGATGGGACCCTTGGGCCCTCACCTGAGATGCTGAACCAGAAGAGACCAGGTCGGCCCTCGACACTGATGACTCCCACCATGTGGTTCACGGGGTCTGTCTCCATGACTGTAAAGCTGTAGTGGGATTCATCAAAGGCCAGTGGGATGGAGGAGGGCCGGGGCTGGGGGACCCACTCAATGTGTAGCCGGACACTGGCCGAGAGCGGTGGCTGCCCACTGTCTGTTGCCTTGACCTGAAAAGAGGCCAGAAGGTGAGGCTTTGACTGTAGGGTTGGGGTTAAGAAACAAGAAGACCCTGGTGGCCAGGCCAGGAGACAGAGCGCCCTGTGACTGACTGAGCTGGCCTTTCGTCCACTGGTTCATCCATTCAACACACAGCTGAGAGCTTACGTAAACAGGCACCAAGCCAGTCGCAGCAGGCACAGTGGTGAACAGAACATAGAACTGTGCTCCAGAAACTCATAGGTAGTAAAAAGTGAATCAAAGCCACTATTATCTGAAGGCTTTGTGTGCTACTTCCTGAACCGGACTTTCCATGCATGGACCCTTTACCCTTCCCAACAGCCATCAACATAATAAACTAGAATTTGCTGAGCACTCCCTATTATCAGGCCCTGCTCTGAAAGCATTGTGTGCAATATCTAATTTAATCCTATTGACAGCCCTCAGAGAGGTACTGTTATCACCTCCCTTTTGCAGGAGGAAACCGGGGCTCAGCATAGTGAATTCACCCGCCTGGGATGTCTGCCTGGCCAGCAGTGAGGATGGGGTTGGATTCAGGCTACTGACATGAGAGCCCACGCCCTAGCCACTTGCTATATTGGCTTTCTACAAGGAAAATGTTCTTATGCCCGTCTTACAGATGATGAAACAAAGGCTCACGAGGGTTAAGTGACTTGTCCAAGGCCACACAGTTGTAAAACGACAGTGCTAGGATTGGAATCCAGGCTTATCTTGATTTCAAAGCCCTGCTCTTCTCACCAAAATCTTTATATGTAAATAGGGTGGATTTTCCAGCCAAGGACCTTATTGCCCTCAAAGAGAAAGGCCCAGAATTCTGATCTTTTGGCTGAAGTCAGGATTCCCAGTTTCTTTGGGAGAAAGCCACGGAGGGGGGTATTACCTCCATCAAGCCTGAAGGCTGTCTCCCTCCTCCTGTATCCTCAAAGAAAATCCCTGACCAGGTATGCCACTCCCCCTCCACGGCCTCCATCTGTCCCTCACCGTTAGGATGTTGTACTCTCCAGCTGGGAAGATGCTGCTGGACGACACCACGCCTGTGACCGGGTCGATGCTGAAGCCCCCCTCGTCACTCTCCTCGATACTGTAGGTGACCCTGCCATTGAGACCCACATCCGGGTCTGAAGCCACCAGCCTGTACACAGCCCCAGGGGTCAGTGGGCTGAGCCTCTCTGGAAGGCGGACATTGAAGAGCTTGTGGGAGAAGACGGGGGGGTTGTCATTGACGTCCAAGATGCGTACCACCACCCTAGAGGTGGACCTTAGGGAGGGCTCCCCGTTGTCCAGCACAGTCACCTGGGGACAGAATCCAGTGTGAGTTGACAAACGCAAGGCAGTGAATATGTATCGCCACCCACCACAGTTCTGCCACTACCCCTGCTTTCAAAAGCCCGGAAATACCAGTCTATCTGTTGTTTGGTATACGCTCGTGATTTTTATTATCATAACCTTACCTTCTTGGAACCCAGCTCTTTGGTAACCTCGCCCACAGGAAAGCGAGCAATAACAGAGAAAGAAACCAGAAAGAACTGGGGGAAGAGTCACAGAGGCTCTAGACAAAAGCTAGAACTCTTTACTCAGGAGGCCAATGGCCATTTCTCGGAGACCATTTACTTTTTATTGGCTCGTAATTCTGGTAAGCTTTGTTCTCGCTTTCCTTAAGCTACTGGAGGTTAGAAAAAAGTAATTGAGGAGATGTTAATGGAGGCATGGGCGGTACCTTTGGAGTCAGACATGCCGCCCAATGCATGAAATGATATCAAGAGGCAAAGTAAAGGCACCAAAACAATTTCAGAATCGGGCTGTTTCAGGTAGGGGCAAATCATCCCATGCATCAGTAAGAGAAGGGACATTTCCACTTTAAATGATTCCAAGTTCTTAATATATTTTGCTGTTTAAAGATAAATGCCTCTGCTGAACTGTGGAGAATGCCTCAGTCCCTAGAGGGCCGTTTGGCTCCTGTTACTAGTAATGCCTGTATCATACAAAGGGAACGTCCAGAGCCTGGGAGCATAGAAGGCAAAATTCCTGCCGAGGAATATGTGTCCCTCCCAGCCGACGTCTTTAAGACTAGAAGAGATGCCTGTTCATTAGTTGTGGATAGTGCAGGAGGGGGTATAACTAGATTCCTTCTGATTTAATCCCCTCTGGGTCAAGACCGACGCCTCTCATTGGAATGGTCACCAGGGATGCTTATGTGATTTCAGAGACGTCCTAGGAAGAGCACAGAGCTAGAGGACAAAGGTCTGGGTTTTCATCCTGGCTCTCCTACTGACCTAGTGTTTGACACTAGGTGACTCTCTCTAGAGCATAGGGATGGACTGGAAAGCAGACCGGACAAGTGCCTAGCCCCTGTGTACTGCTCCGTCTTCCTATACTCACTGCAGGTATTGCTAATCCATCAGTGCTTCCTGTCCAGCTCTCACATGGTTTCAGATTCCTTCCCTTCACAGTGCTCGAGAGCCAGCGAAGACGCTGAGAGTCTGCACCACAGCAAGGCTCAGCTTAAGTAGCAACTCCTCTGAGTCAGCACCCTCCTCAGCCACTGCCTGGAAACGTGCATGTGGGCCCAAGGCCTGGCTTGGCTCCAGCCTGGCCTCCTGCAGGAGGTTTTCAAATCCAGCGAATGGGTTCAGCAGCATCACTCACCTCCAGGATGTGTTCCTCCTTGTTCTCTCGGTCCAGCAGCTGGGCAGTGGATAGGAGACCTGGGGGAGAGATGGTTGGAGGGAGACTGGAGCAAAGGCTCCCAGGGCCATTTTATTTTTATTTATTTATTTTTTTAACATCTTTATTGGAGTATAATTGCTTTACAATGGTGTGTTAGTTTCTGCTTTATAACAAAGTGAATCAGCTATACGTATACATATATCCCCATATCTCCTCACTCTTGCGTCTCCCTCCCACCCTCCCTATCCCACCCCTCTAGGTGGTCACAAAGCACCAAGCTGATCTCCCTGTGCTATGCAGCTGCTTCCCACTAGCTACCTATTTTACATTTGGTAGTGTATATATGTCCATGCCACTCTCTCACTTCGTCCCAGCTTACCCTTCCCCCTCCCCATGTCCTCAAGTCCATTCTCTACGTCTGCATCTTTATTCCTGTCCTGCCACTACGTTCTTCAGAACTTTTTTTTTTTTTAAGATTCCATATATATATGTTACCATATGGTATTTTTCTCTTTCTGACTTACTTCACTCTGTATGACAGACTCTGGGTACATCCACCTCACTACAAGTAACTCAATTTCGTTTCTTTTTATGGCTGAGTAATATTCCATTGTATATATGTGCCACATCTTCTTTATCCATCCATCTGTCGATGGACACTTAGGTTGCTTCCATGTCCTGGCCGTAGTAAATAGAGCTGCAATGAACATTGCGGTACATGATTCTTTTTGAATTATGGTTTTCTCAGGGTATATGCCCAGTAGTGGGATTGCTGGGTCCTATGGTAGCTCTATTTTTAGTTTTTTAAGGAACCTCCATACTGTTCTCCATAGTGGCTGTATCAATTTACATTCCCACCAGCAGTGCAAGAGGGTTCCCTTTTCTCCACAACTTCTCCAGCATTTATTGTTTGTAGATTTTTTGACGATGCCCATTCTAACTGGTGTGAGGTGATACCTCATTGTAGTTTTGATGTGCATTTCTCTAATGATTAGTGATGTTGAGCATCTTTTCATGTGTTTGTTGGCAATCTGTATATCTTCTTTGGAGAAATCTCTATTTAGGTCTTCTGCCCAGGGCCATTTTACTGGGATAAATTCAAGGGTTACATTCAAAGCCTAGATCAGAATTCTTCTCGTCTTTGGAGAGCAAGAGCATGAGGGGGAAATGGAACTCTGGAGAGAAAGAAGGGGAAGAAAGGAAGGGGAGAGGACAGCCGAGGTGATGGCATGAGCGGAGGGTCCCACCTACTTCCTGCTTTCACCATGAGGAGGGTCCTGAGCACAGTATATTGTTGAGTGAAAAAGGCAGCTCATCAGGAGTTATAACAGGGATCACAGTCACTGCCTTCAGTTCACGAGAAATCACAGAGGGGTGGCTTTTTACTCCTTTGTTGTAATTCTCTTATTCATCTGAGACCTAGGACCGGCTCTTCCCATGCTGGGCTGGCACAGATGAGCCAGGGGAGTGCTCCTCTGTAAATTCAGGAAGGTGAACTTAGTGCTCTGTAATTCTGGTTTTCATTTTCTAGACACTGTGGCTATAAATTGAGGCCATAAAGGCGAGAAGGTGCCAGTTCTCTGCAAGCATCAGGAAAGTCAAGCTCAAGGTTTTCGGGGGCCCAGAGGGGCATCCACGCCCATAGACTGAGAGGTCCTAGCTGGGTAGGGAGGTCTCTTTTCAATGAAAGCAGAGCTATTGGTAGGGGGTCAGTGGGTGTTCTAAAAACTTTCAGTAAGTTTCTTGATCTTGTTTAGGCAATTAAATGATGGAGTAATGGAATAAAGTGTGGGGATGGGGCTCCATGAGAGAAACGGGGATCCGGTGTTGGGGATGAGGCCTGCAGTGCTGGAAATGGGAGTGTGGTGTGAGGAGTGACCTCTGTCTGCGCCATGTTCCTGCCTCCTCATCCTCCCGCCTTTTCTTCCCTCAATGAAGGCAGGCACGGGAGGAATCCGAGCAGGCTCCTGGAAAGCCCCACAGCTAGAGAGGAAGATGCATTCCTCTAGGACAGAGTGAATATTGTTTCAGGTTGCCCCACCCAGCTTATCCCCAAGCTGAGGGGCCTCATGGGGAAGGCCTAGCATCTGGGTGACCCCCAGGAAGAGTGTGGGGATGAGAGGACCCTGGCTGGGAGCCTCCCTTCTGGCTCAGTCCTGCTCTCTCTTCATCCCCTCTCCCCTCTCTGTTCACCCCTCACCATCCTCCTTCTCTCTGCCTTCCCAGAGCTTCCTCTCTCCCTTCCCCCTCTTTGCATCTTGGAATCTGTCACTCTTTCTCCATCTCTGGTTTTTCTTTTCTCTCTGCCTCCCCCGCATCTTCTCAGGGCCAGTGTCCCTGGAATTGCTGCCTGGCCTCCTGGGCCATTGCCCGTGTTCTCAGCCTCGTCCCCCCTCTGAGGTTGGTGTCAGGATTTCCAGGGAGTGCCCATGTAGGAGGGGGACATGGTGGAAACACCCCCAAGGGACTGTGTGAGGGTCCACCAAGGACCCTTCCTGGCACGAGGCGGGCATTCAGCCGATTCAGCTCTTATCATTTCTCTCCTCCAAACAAATGTCCCCCCATCACCCCATCTCAGCCCCTTCCCTCTCCCTCCCTTCCCTCATCCAGTGGTTTTATAACTACTGTTGATTCCACCTCTAATGGATTCTAGATTCTTCTACTCTTTTTACCCTGACCCACCACCATCTAGGTCTTACCCCACCTACCCTGCCAGCTTCCTCTCCCCCCTCTGCCCTTCCTCAGAATCATAAGAGCCAGCACTCACTGAGCTCTTACACGTCCAGGCATTCTTCAAAGCTCCCTATGTATCTCCATCTATTCACCCATTTAGTCTTCCCAACCAGCAAAGAGGTAGCTATTATTATCTCCATTTTACTGGTGAGCAAACTCAGACATAGAGCAGTCAAGTAACTTCCCCAAGATCTTACATTTGATAAGTGGTGGAAATGGATATGCCTTTAGAAAATGGGCCTACTTGCTCATAAAAGACTAGTAAAGACTGAGGAACGGTCAGACACTGGAGACCAAGGACATGTGAGGACTAGAGGTAGTGTGGGGTCCTGGATGGGAATAAGGATGTTAGCAGAGAAAACTGGGGAAATCTTAGTAAAGTCTGTATTCTCCTTAATAGCCTTGCACCAGTATTAATTCTTAGTTTTGATAAATGTGCTAGGTTAACATGAGGGGAAACTGAGTGATGGATATATGAGAACTCTCTTTGCAACTCTCCTGTAGGTCTACAATTATTTCACCATTAAAAATTTTTAAAAGAAGAAAAAACTAAAAGGAAAAAAAATGGACGTACTTGCTCTGTCTTCAACAAGACCTGGGTCTTTTTCCCTCCTGGCTATTTCTCCTGTCACAGTCCTTGCCCAAGTGCCCTGCCAGACTGTTCCTTGTCAAATCCTCCGGATCCTTCAGCTCGGCATAGCCACCCCTGTTCCATGAAGCCGTTGCTGGTCTACCACACTGAGCAGCTTCCTCTCTCCTCTCAACAGTCACAGCACCACATCTACTCATATTTTAACAATGTGGTACTCTTTCTTTTATATATATAATTTTTTTTTAAATAATCAATTAATTAATTAATTTGGCTGCGTTGGGTCTTTGTTGCTGTGCGCAAGGGCTTTCTCTAGTTGCAGCGAGGGGGGGCTGCTCTTCGTTGCGGTGCACGGGCTTCTCATTGCGGTGGCTTCTCTTGTTGTGGGGCACAGGCTCTAGGCATGCAAGCTTCAGTAGCTCGTGGGCTCAGTAGTTGTGGCTCATGGGCTCAGTAGTTGTGGCACATGGGCTTCGTTGCTCCGCGGCATGTGGGATCTTCCTAGACCAGGGCTTGAACCCGTGTCCCCTGCATTGGCAGGCAGATTCTTAACCGCTGCACCACCAGGGAAGTCCCAATGTCGTATTCTTTACACTGGTTCTATAGCTTTTTTTACATCCAGATCTTCATGGTCCTGATGGATTGGATTCCTCAAGGCCTGAAATTATGTTTTATACCTTCCCCTCTCTCTACAGCACATAATTTCAATGCCTCATCAGGGCAGACACCTTTAAACATTTGCTGAATAAATGAGTCTTGGGCTTAACAAAAGATTGTGGATGCTGGCAGAGATTCATTCATTCATTTCCCAATTATTGAGGTCCTACTGTGTGCCAGGACTTCATATTCTAGTGGACAAAAAAAAAATCAAGCTTCCTTTTCTGGAAAACCTTTGAAGTCTAGTGAAGGACATGGATAATTAATGGAATAATCACATACATGAATATAATGTTCTAAGTGATAAGTGTTTTTAAAAACTAGATGCTGCTGGGAGATGTATTATAGTGTCAGGAAAAACTTTTCTAAGGAAAGAACAGCTGGGCCAAGATCTGAAAGAAGAGCAGGAGTTAGCCTGAAAACAGAGAGAAGAGACTCCTGGCAGCAGGAATAGCATGTGCAAAGGCCCTGTGCCAGGAGAGGTCATGGACCAAGGCAGGCCATGTGGCTGGATCCAGAGAGTGATAGAGCAAGAGAGGCAAGATGAAGCCAGAAAGGAAAGCAGGGGCCCGGTCAGGCACAAGTCTGTGGGACACGGCAGGGTCTGGCTTTATCTTAAGGGCACAGGGAAGCCATCCAAGGGATCCAAGTATGGAAGTAGGACAATATAATGTGGATAAGAAAGGTGGGCGGGGGGTGTGGGGCACGGGGAATCATTGCTGACTTATTATTTTATTTTCAAATGTTCATGCTGATAAAAATTTCTTCTCAACTGTAGGAAGACTAAGAGCTCTCTGCCCTCTGGGGCATTTTGCCAGACCTGGTGTCAGGGAACTGTTGACAGTAAACAGAGCAGGGATTTGGAAGAAGTAGAGAACCTATTGCCTTAGGTGAGAGATCTCTTCCCTCTTCCAAAAAAGGAGGGACAGAGTGGGCCCAGGCAGAGAGCCAGCTTAGGCCTGTTCTTCAAGAGAAAAGCATTCTCCTTCTAGGAGGACTAATCCGCTCCCCGAGGTCAAAGGTTCCAAACAGATGTCACAGGGCAAAGGGGCACTTGTATCCCCCGCCCACTGTCTGCCTCAGGATCCCCAGGCCCATCGCTCCTCCTGACTCCCTTTTGCCTTAAGGATCAGGAAGCTGCTGCCAGCACTCTCCCCTTCTCCTTCCTCCAATCTTGCCAGAGTTCTGTCCTTCCAGGACAAGAGTCAGTTGGAGCTGGAGAATGGGAAGTTGGGTTCGAAGGAGAGAATGTCAGCCTTCTCTGCAATAGGGTTGTTGTTCATGGTCAAGAGGGACATGTGGCCTTGGAGCCGTACCTGCAGCAGTGGGAACTGGCTCTCACCTTCTGCTGGGAGCCAGGCAGGCAGCATAATTGCAGGAAGCAGGCGGGAATAACACAGTCGGGTGTGAGGGGACTGTGGGCACAGAGGACACACCTGCTGTACACAGGGAGCTGCTGTCAGCTCCGGGCAGCTGTGGCCCTGCGGGATGTGTGGTCCATGTGGCCAGATCTTGTTATTTTAAGAACAACCAGAAATCTGGAATATTTTGCGCAATTTCCAAATTTTTAAATGTTGGCAGAAACTTGAAAAATCACTGCTTAAAGCTTGTGCAGGCCAAACAGAACACCTTTGTGGGCTGCATCTGGTTCACGGCTGCAAGCCAATGACCGCTGGATTCCTCTAAACCATCCAAGATGGCCTTGGACCGAGGACAGACCTTTGTGAGACGGTTGGTTGCTCTGAAGCGGATCTGTATGGCCACCGTGCTGTGAGCAGGCTTGAGATCAGTGTGGGACTAGAGTTAAGAGATTCAACCTGTGGTTTGCGATTCTCAGGAATGGTCAGTTGGGAGCACTTGGAGGTCTGAAATAGTCCCAGCTTGACCACCTAGGGAACCTGCTTAGCTTCCCTGGGCTCCAAGGAAAGAAAACTCACATATTCTTATTCTCCCACAGAGATGGACTTTGCCGAGCAGCACTTCTCAAACTTAGCACACATCAAAATCCTCTGGACGTCATATTAAAATACAGATTTCTTGTCCCCACCCTGAGCTCTGATTGAGTAGGTCTAAGATGGGGCCTGAGAACTTGACTTTCTAACAAGTTCATAGGTGATGCTCATGTTGCCATTCTAGGACCACACTTTGAGAAGCACTGTTGTAGATAATCCTGTGCACCCAGATTTCTGAGGTCCTTACCTGTGAGAGGATGAATAACAAAGAATCCCATTTGGTTGCCGCTGGTGATATTGAAGGTCAGCTTCCCCTTGGAGCTGGAGTCCGGGTCCCGGGCATCCAGCTGGAGCACGGAGGTGTGCAGGGGTGCATCCTCCCGGACGGAGGGGTAGAACACGGGGCTGGACATCTGGGGTGGGTTGTCATTGACATCCAAAACCTCAATGTAGACTTCAGTTACAGAAGAGAGGGGGGTGGAACCCCTATCCACTGCCAGTACCGTCAGCCAGTAGCAGGACATGAATTCTCGGTCCAGGGGTGCGGAAGTCTGAATCATTCCTAGGGATAGTCAATCACCAAACCCAAAATAGTTTAGAGCTCAAAGTAGCTTTAGAAAGCACTTTACCTAACACTCCTGAGATGGTACTGTGGAAAGGATATTGATAACTATTCCACGAGAAAAGGGAACTGTGGCTGATATGGCATGGGAGCTGCTGAGTTAAACACAGGGAAATTCATATCCTTATTGTAGAACCTCTCAGAGCCTTTCTCTGCTAAGATAGCCCCATGACTGGGGCATGTGGGCATATGCAGGGTTTCCAGAAGACCATGGTAGTTGACCTGCTTTCTCCTGACTACTTCAAGCCGAGTCCAATTTATTCATTTCACATTCTCTAAGTGGGATTTCCTTACATTTGTCCTTAGACTGGTTCCTTCAAGCTTCAAGTCCTTATAGATACCAATTCAAGGGTAGGGGTTTGATAAATAAATTGCTGTTCCCCTCTCCTCATCTCCATGATTTTAGAGACTTGGCGTCATTCATTGGTTCTCTCATCTACAAATTGCTTATTATGAACTAGCACTGTTCCAGAAGTCGAGGGTCCAAGAGTGAGTGGAAGAGGCTTGTAGCCTAAGTTCTTATGGGTCACACTCAGCTGGACAGACCCAGATGACAGGGCAGAGCCTGTACTCAGAGCCATAGCATTGCAGAGCTGAAGGAACCTTACTCCTTTGACAGATGGGGAAACTGAGGCCCAGAGAAAGAGCATGACTTGACCAAGATCATGTAGCAAGTAAGCAGAAGATCTGGGTCTAGAATTGACTCTCAATCTAATGCTCTTTCAACCACATCACCCTGCCCTCTACCCCGGAGAGAAATCATCCCATCAAGAAGGACCTACTTTTATTCACCTGGGATCTCTCCCAAGGTGCCTATCTCAGGACCTCACAGGTAGAGGGTGCCCAGTAAGTGTTTGCTGAATTGCACTTATTTTCTGTGGAGCTTCAAAGGTGCCACCTTTTTGGAGGACAATTTGAAAATATCTATTAGCATTGATATTAATTATATATCTATGGATGATGGATATATGGATATATGGATATTATATATCTATTAATGTTATCTTTTGACCCAAGAGCTCCATTTTTTAAGAGTTTTTCCTGTAGAGACTCATTGCATATGAGTAAAAGTATATGAACAAATGCAGCCATTAAAAAAGAATGAAGGAGATTTATATGTACTGACATATAAGATATCCTGGTGACAAAATAAGTTTCAGAATTAGTATCTGTTGTATTATGTTTTCATAATAATAAAATGAAAAGTGATAATATATCCGATGCAATGAGAAAAATTTAGAAGATTATAGGACAAATTCTTAATAGAGATTATATCTGGGGAGATGGGACACAGAGAAACATTCATTTTTAAATTATATATAAAAATTTTATAACTATGATACATTATTTTTATAAGCATATATATGTAACATATGTTTTTGTGTGTGTGTATGTGTATACAAGTGTGTGTGAGATGGTTGATTCAACTTAAATGGATATACGTACATACACCCACATATGTATATATACATATATATACTATATATATATGTATATATATATGTATATAAATTAAAAATAAAATGAAAGGGACAGGAAGGAGTGTCCCTATTTATTGTTCTTTTTAGCCTATAGCCTGACTTCTCTCAAGACAGTGCCTGATTCCCTTAGGCCCATCCTCTCCCAGCACCTGGCCCTCCCATCCCATCCCACTCCTAGTACCTGTGTCTTGGTTGATGCTGAAGGCTGCAAGGTCGGTGCCAGCCCGCAGGAAGTACTGGAGCTCCCCGTCCAAGCCACTGTCCTCATCGTGGGCAGCCACTGCCATCACTGAGGTTCCCGAGGGGCTGTTCTCCCGCACCTGGCCCTGGTACACAAAGGAGGCAAAGCGGGGAGGGTGGAGGTTCTCGTTCACATCCAGGACGATCACCTCCACGCGGCAGAGGGTCCTTCGGGCCAGGGGCCTCCCGCTGTCACTGGCCCACAGGCTCAGGTTATACCCAGCCCTCCTCTCAAAGTCCAGCTCTTTCTCCAGACTGAGTGCCCCCGTCATGAGATTCACGTGGAAGGTCCCATGGGCATCATCCAATAGGACATATCGTACTTCTCCCGCAGGGCCCAGGTCAGGATCAGAGGCATCTAGAAATGTTAGAATGGTCCCTGGCGGCAGATCCTCTGGGACCTTAAGCCTGCGAAGTTCTGTAATGCACTGGGGAGAGTTGTCATTGGCATCTTCCAATGTGACTATCAGGTCGGTGACAGAGAAGAGCTGGTGACCCTTCCTGGGCTGGTCCCTGGCCTCCACCTTGAGTATATATTGAGGTTCTGATTCCCGGTCCAGGGGTCCTGTGACAACCAGTTCCCCAGTGAGGGGATGGAGGGAGAACTTCTCTGTGGGGCTTAGCAGGGTGTAGCGAACCCTCCCATTGTCCTCCGAGTCAGCATCTTTTGCTTTCAGCTCCGCAACTGTGGTTCCAACTTCTGCGTCCTCTGAGATGGTTACCTGGTACCCACCAGGAGGAAATCTGGGCGCATTATCATTCCAGTCTTCCACATTCACCGTCAGCAGCTTCCAGGAGGACTTCTGGGGAGTGCCCAGGTCATACACCGTTACATTGAGGATGTAGAAACTGGTGGCTTCATAGTCCAAGGGGGCAGCTACAGCGAGCAGCCCTGTTTCCAGCTCAATGTCAAAGCAGCCGTCTTCATTGCCATCTGCAATCACATAGACCAGTTTGCCGTTAAAGCCAGTATCGGGGTCGGTGGCTGCCAGGTGGGCCAGGGGGGTGTTGAGAGGAGCACGCTCAAGGATGTCAATGGACTGTGGGAAGTGGTCCTCAAACTGAGGGGTATGATGATTGATCTGATATGCACTTAAGGAAGTGAAATCCTCATCAATGGACTGCTGATTCTGAAGCCCAACAGAGTGCAGGATGGTCTTTGTGAAATGTGTCAACACCCCCGTTTTATCACACTTTACAGGGACCTCCAAATGAGGATCCTTCACTACAGTAACATTCAAAGTCATGGGCGAGGCATAGTTTTTCCCATCTGAGGCTGTAATTTTCAGGGAATAGTTGATGGGTTGACCAGTAGTATGGTTCCTAAAAGGGCGTTTGAGGGATATCACTCCAGAGAAATGATTTAGATGAAAATACTCTAGTTCGTTGCCTGACACAATCTCATATTTTAGGTTCTGAAGCTCATCCACATCTATAGCTGACACGGTCATTACTGATTTTCCTACTGGCCAGTCTTCATGGATAGACCCAGTGCAATTGACTTCCTCAAACATAGGCTTGTTGTCATTCAAGTTCTTGAGCCTAAGGGAAACAGACACTTCTTTTTCCTGGCGAAATGGGGATCCCCAATCTGACGCCCATACCTGGAAGGTGTAAATTCTGTTCATGAGCTCATAGTCCATGGGTTTGGAGGTGGAGATGATCCCCAGGTAAGGGTCGATAGAAAAGGGCACAGAGTTTGGGCGAGCGATGGAGTAGGTGACGTATCCATTGTCTCCATGATCCTGGTCTGTGGCCGTAACAGTCAAAACGCTGGTGCCTGGAGGGATGTTCTCATCGAAGGTGCCATAGTAGGAGGACTTGTTGAACACGGGGGCATGATTGTTACAGTCCATGATGTCAATGACCACAGTGGTGGAGGCCAGGCCCAGTGAGGTTCTGATGTGTAGCTGGTACTGAGCTCGGTCATGGAAGTCCATGAGCTTCGTGGTGGTGATCAGCCCCGTGCGAGCATTCAGTTTAAACGCTGCACTCTCTGAGGATGGCTTTAGAACATACTTCAGGCTGGGGAAGGCGTGGGTTACTTTCACTATCACCACACGGCTATCAGGAGGGGAAAACTCACTAAGCTGCACTCTGTAAACAGCCTTCTCAAATTTGAGGGAAGCCAGTTTGGAAGGAGGTAGGTGAAAGCCCCTGATCTGGGAAGAAGAAGAAGGTCTGCTCCCACCCCTGGCCTGCAGGCTGAGGTTGAATCCATGAGGGTGTTCCATCCAGTTGATGTCTTTGACGGAAACCAAACTGAACTCACTGCTCCGGGCGTAAGACTTGATGGCTTTGAAGTTCTTTCCAGGGTCACCACCAACAATTTCCAGCGAGTCCACGTCACCACCTGAGCTCTCTGCATCCACCACCACCGTGGCATAGGTGGCGTCGTCACTGCTCTCTGGTGTAGCCAAGACCACTGAGGCAATGGCCGGGAGCTTCCTGAGGGCAGGCTCCACGTGGATGACCAGTGCTGCCAAGTTACCAAATCCGTTGCCCTCTGAGATCTTCCGCATGCGGTCCACAGCCAGCACCTGCAGCTCATGCTTCCCTCGCCAGGTGACGTTGAGCCTCCCGGCCAAGGTGACCACCCCGCTGGTGGGATGGATGGCAAACATCTCCGACCTCGTGTTAAAGGTGTAATAGAACTCGGCGTTCCGGCCCAGGTCGGCATCCGTGGCGCTCACCTTGCAGATGGGGCTCTTGAGGGGCATGTCCTCAGAGATGGTGACTCGGTATGAAGGCGGGGAGAAGAGGGGCTTCAGGTCATTCTGGTCCAGGATGTGGACCACCACGCGGGTCAGAGCTTCTAACTCCGAGGTCTTCTCCGTGGCTTGGATGATGAGGGTGTAGCTGTCTCGCACCTCCCTGTTCAGAAGGGCTGTGTTGCTACTCTTTGTCCTTATTCTCAGAAAGCAGAAGTTGCCTACCATGTACTCCTCTGTTTTAAACACGTTGGCCACATCTCCAGAGATAATCCGGTACCTCACTGCCCACTGGGGGTCTGTGAGATAGATGCCCATTTTCTCAGAGCTTTCCACGTAGGTCTTGGGAGCAGAGTTTTCATAGATGGTCACATTATAAAGGGGGTGTGTGAAACGCCAGGCTGATGAGATGATCCCTTCTAGGGGTTTCTCACAAGTTGTACAATGAAGCAAGAAAATGGCAAACCCCAGCAAGGCAATAATCATGATGGAAAACCTCCCGAAACCCTGGGCAGAAAAAGAAAGGGTACAAGTTAGCAAAGAAATGGTTCCTACAGCCGTGGTTCTTAACTGGGGTGGTTTTGCCCCTCAGGAGATATTTGGCAACGTCTGAAGGTATTTTTGTCTACCCCAGCTTGTGTGCAGGAGGTGCTACTGGCATTTAGTAGATAGAGGACGGGGATGCTGCTAAACATCCTACAGTGCACGGGACAGATCCCCGCAGCAAAGTCAGTAGGGCTGAGATTGCAAAACCTTGTGTTCAAAGAATAACAGACTAGTTTAAGGGCTTTCTGAAGGGCATCCGGCAGATACAACACTGTCCTTACCACTTCTCTCCTTTTCCCCAAACCTTCAATGTCTCCCCAGTGATGGTGGAATCATTCTGACCAGGTACCCAAGCTTAGCAGTCTGGCCCTAAGTACTTCTGACAAGACCCCTCCATCAGAGCTCAGCTCCAGTTGAACTGAGCTGTGTCTGCACACGTAGGGGCTGCAGAAAAGCAAAGGGATCACGATCACAGGCCTGGCGTCAGGCTGCTAGGCTGTCAGGCCTGGCTCCACCACTTACTAACTGGGTGACTTTGTAGGCAGGCCATTTCACCTCTGTGAGACTCGATTTCCTCTTCTGTAGAATAGGAATAAGGATATTAACTACCTCATTGGATTGTTGTGAAAATTAAGTGAAATAACAAAGGTAAATGACCTAGCATAGTGCCCGGCACATAGTAAGTTTTAATGTAATATTAGTTATTATTAGTCATAGGAATCTAAGTTTCATAAAGTGAAGGGACCTGCCCAGGGCCTTACAGCTAGATAGAAACGAAGCAAGAATTAGACCTGGAGCTCCTTGCATCACAGGCCAGGGCTGCTACCCCATCCCAGGCTTACCTCCACCTATCCCACCACAAGTCCCTTTGGACAGAGCCTGATTCTGATTCATCTTGTAACCCTGAACAGAGAAAACCCCTCCCTTCCTGGAATGTCAGAGCTGAAATGGACCTGAGAGATGATGGAGCTCAGATCCCCCTTCTTATGCCTAGATAGGGAAATAGAGCCCCAGGTGGGGGAGGGGTCTTGCCCCAAGTCCCAAGGTGGGTGGCCAGGTGAGAACCAACCCCTGGAGATTGTTGAACTAACCGTGAGTGAACGCTTCACCCTCTAAGAGCTGCTTCTCTTCTGCATCCTCTCCCTTGCCACTTCCCGAATGCCTCATCCCTGAACTCCAGCCTGGGTCAAAATGTGAGACTCATCAGAGCCGAGGATGGGGAGGGGGACCGGGTAGGGCAGAGTTCGGTTGCCAAACCGGGTCTTCTAGAAGCAATGTGTGAGGCTGCGTACACCAGGCTGGTGGCCGGCCTGCCCTTGGGAGTCTTGACTCCGTGGAGTTCATGGCTACCAGCCAGATGTGCCGAGCATTCTTGGAGGAAACAGGCAAAACTTGTTTTTCCAGTTGCCTTGGTCTTCAAAGGCAAGGAAGAGTTAAACTTCCAGGCAAGGGGGAAAGGGAGAGGCTTGGATCCTTGTCTTTCCAGAGTCCTGAGAGAACCAAATGCAGGTTCTTTAAGACCTCGTGGGTTGCATCCCAACATGGGAAGGAGGGTGGAGGCAGAAATGGAAAAGCCAACCTAACTTGGCCTCTGAAAGCCTCCTCCTTCCAGCCTCCCTGCCACCATCCCTCGCTTGAGATCCTGTTGGCGGCGCCCTAAACCCAGCACCTCAGAAGAAAGGGGGCAGGATGGAGGTAGATTCTATGCTTAGGGTTCTAAAGCCAGGGACAGAAAAAGATGCTGTCTACTCCCCACCCTTCCTGCCCCCTTGCTGTCACCCCTTGCTTGCCACCACAGCCCATGAAGGACCCAACCACAGGGAAAAGCCACACTCACCCATCCCTGACACAATCTGCTGCAAGCACGAGGACACCCCTGAATCATTTGGACCCTACCCCTTCCCCCAGGATGGCATTGCTTTTGAAGTTGAAGACCCAGGGGGGAAATGAGTGCTTACCCCGGTCCCAGGTCCACACTCACTCCTTGGCCCGGCGAGCCCAGGGTGCGTGCAACCTCCCAGCGCTGCCTGCCCTGATTTGGGGAAAGCTTCCTGTTCACCAGGTCAGCACCTGTGGAGGGCAGGTCCCAACAAGACACTCCGCTCAGCAGCTGCAGGGGTGCCTTGAGAGCCGGAGTCCTTAAGATGAGCTGTAGGGAAGGGAGCAGGGATGGGGTCTCCCTCGGGGGCAATAAGATGCCAAAGGGGGTGCACCCTTGTGTAGGGGTTTGGTGCCCATGGCTGTGTTCAAGCCGCGGGACCCACAGACCTGGTGAGTGCTTTGCTGGGGGAAGGGCCTGTGTCTGATATTTGTTTCTGGCACCACACCTGGGCAGGTGAACAGGCTTACAGGGTGCAGGGGCATATGGGCTCCCTGGGCTACCCTCCCACCTCATACCACCTAGGACCACTATTTTGAAACATCTTGTGAAAACATAGATCAGTTCTTATCACTTCCCTGCTTAAAATTTTCCGGTGGCTTCCCACAGCATTTAGATGAAAATCTGAACTTGTTATCATGGCCTAGAAGGCTCCCCACCATCTGGGCCCTGCCTGTATCTCCAGTGACACCTCCCACCACTCTCCCCATTGTTCACCAAGCTGCAGCCATAAGGGCCTTCTTTCTCCTCTACAAACATACTAAACTGGGATCTGCCTCAGGGCCTTTGCACTTGCTGTTTCCCTCTATTTAAGATTCTCCCATGGCTAGCTTCTTGTTATTATCCATTTCTCACCTCTAATGTCACTGCCTAACCCCCAGTTTGATGTAGCCTCCTTCCTAAAGCCCTTCTTTATCACATCACCCCATTTTCTCCATGGCACTTGTCACCTCCCATTATGTTCTTATTTATTTGTTTACTGTCTCCTGCCCTAGATGCTAGGTTCCATGAAGACAGGAGCTTTTTGATCTTATTCATGCACGAATTCCCAGTGCCTAGATCAGTGCCTGGTACATAACAGAGCTCAATAAATACTAATTGAAAAATGAAAGGATCTGGACTTAGGGAAAGCAATGACAAAGTGAAAGCTGAAAGAACCTTTAGCGATCATTCCTTCCTTTTTGATGCTGGAAAATAAAGTCCCCCAAAAAGAAAGGGACTTGCCCAAAGTCACAGGGTGAGAACCAGAGCCAGGTTCTTTCCTCCCAACCATGCTGCCAGAAAGAGAAACTGTGTTCACCTGTAAATCCAACTGTTTGGGTTCGAGCCCAACTCCACCACTTGCTAACTGTATAACCTTGGGGAATTTAACCTCTCTGAACCTCAGTTTCCTCACCTGTAAGATGGGGCTATTAACAATACTTCTTTCCTGGGGTTTTATGAAGATGAAATACGATCGTGTACATTAATATGCTTAGCATTGGTGCCTGGCCCATAGAAAAGCACTCAATAAATATTAGTCTCAAAGCCAAAGCAGAATCAAAGCCTGAGGTCGGGGTGAGGGTGGGGTAGACTGAACCCCCTGGAGAAGGCCCAGCTTGCGCCCCAGTGGAGCAGGAATCCGCTGGTCCCTGGTCAAGTCTAAGCTTGCTGGCCCAGCCGCAGGCTCTGCTGGGAAGCTGCGAGCAGGCGCTTGTCTGGGGTGGGGCCTCATGCCCTTGGCTCCCCAGACTCAGAGAGAAATCTGCATGTGGGTGAATGTGCACATTTGCAAGAAAGCACACACACACACACACACACATACACACTTAGGAGGCAATTTTGAATAATTGTGTGCGCCTGCTTGGAAGAATGCATACTGTGTGAGTAAATAAACTGGTAGCTGTGGGGCTTGTGTGTACACGGGTGTGAGCAAGTGCAGGTGTGGGGTTTCGTGAATGGACCCTTTTAGGACATAGGTGTGAATCAAACTCTGTCTCCATGTAACTCCCAACCCCATTTCATGCATGGGGAAGGCAGCAGAAGGTGGTTCACAGGACAAAGCTTCTGGCTGTGTGACTTTGGGCAAGTGGCTTACCTTCTCTGATTCTTAGTTTCCTGACTTCATAATACCATTTTGAGAATGAAATGAGTTAATGTACATAAATGCTGAACGTGACATGTGACACAATTTTTGAAAAATATTACGAAGTACTATTACTTTTTAGCAGCCAGCTCAGACTATTCACTGTTGAGTTTGTGGGTAATGAAAACTCTCAGATGTCTTTTCACATCTTCTCCAATCTGTTCTTGTGCAGGCTGATCTTCTGCAACTAAATGACGTAGGATTTTAATGAGACAGTGATTCATTTCTCCTTGTGTTTCACTCACTGCCCCAGCATCCCAGAATCTTAATTCTAACGTTCAGAAACTTGGTGGTTGTAACATCTATGTCTTTATCCGAGTCATTGATAAAAGTCTGAACACAACTGGCAGGATAAGTGCTCTGAGATCTATCCTCATTTTCTTGGTTAGTGATCTCAAGTGCAATTCTGGAACGACTCATCTCACAATGTGGAGAGCTCCCCGTCACTGGGGGAATCCAAGCAGATTCTGTGTGGCCACTCGGGAAGGATATGCTACTCTAGCGGGATAGGTGCCCTTGGGGGAAACAAGGAGAGCTCTAAAGTCCTTTCCATCTTATACTGGTAGGTTCTTCGGCTTGTGCAGGCCTATGGGATTGCCTCTGGCTGTGGATCAGGAAAATCATTCGCGATGCCTATTCAGTGGTCAGTGTAGTAAGCTGACCTGGCTCTCAGGAGACCTAGGTCTAAAGTCACTTATTCCTGTGACTGGTCAAATCAGTCACCTAAGCCCTCTGGACCTCCTTCTTCATCTGTAAATGATGTGTGTATGTTGGGGGAAGGGGCGGGAATGGATCTGTGATTTCAGACCCCTCTATTGCTTTCAGGGGCAGAATCTCTTTTTTCCTGATGAAATTGTACTTGGAAACACAGCCTATAAACAGATAAAAGCAGAGCTGCACTACTGAAGCAGGGCTCGAGGCCTAGGACCCTGCCCCCAGGTTTGTCCCTCACTCCCTTGGGAAGCACAGGTTTGAAAAACTGGACTAAGAGCCCCTCCAGATCTGATAAGCGGGGGCTCTGCTATGCTAACGTCCTGTGTCCCGCCTACATGTTCTAAGCGGTGTGGTTGGGTGTTCTGTGATTCTAATGCTCTGTGACCTGTATCCGTAATGGTCCATGAGCAGTGGCTCAGGCATTTTAGTTCTAGGAGCCTGTGACACTGTTGGTAATTCTATCCCTTCCACGGGGAAGCAGACGTACTTGAAGAAATTCAAAGCCAAATCAAACTTCCGCTGAAGAAGCTCCTACCAAATTTGTTCAAAATGCCAGGCTTTGTTTCTTTCTTTCTTTTTTTAATTTATTTTTGGCTGCGTTGGGTCTTCATTGCAGCCCACGGGCTTTCTCTAGTTGCGGCGAGCAGGGGCTACTCTACGTTGAGGTGCACGGGCTTCTCATTGCAGTGGCTTTTCTTGTTGCGGAGCACGGGCTCTAGGCACGCAGTCTTCAGTAGTTGCAGCATGTGGGCTCAGTAGCTGTGGCACACGGGCTTAGTTGCTCCACGGCATATGGATCTTCCTGGACCAAGGATCGAACCCGTGTCCCCTGCATTGGCAGGTGGATTCTTAACCACTGTGCCACCAAGGAAGTCCCCAGGCTTTGTTTCTGACAATGAAATTCCTCCCATCACCCAGGCACAGATCAGCAATGACATTCTCCCTCATGGCCCAGCAGCTTCCCTTTTCTTAGGCATGACACAGACATTAACTAATAGCCACAGCATACTCCTAGGAAACGCATCTGTCCTTTTACTCCCATTTCTCAGGTAAGACAAACTGAGGTTTGCCTGGCACACCCAAGGCCACCCAGAAGGGGGCGGCTGTACTGATAACAGAGAGCCGGATCTCCTGAAGCTGAGTGCTCTGGATTTCCTAGACTGAGGGGAGAAGCAAAGAGGGAAGATATTTTTCAAAGTTTGGAGAGTCTTTCCTGAAAGAAGGAGTCACTGGATTCATCCCTCTGGATTGGAGAATGTCCATACTCTCCCCCCAAAATCTGAATGTGAATTTACAAAGGATTTGGGTGCCCTCAGCATTTATTTTCTGACCTCCCACCCCCATCCCCCATCTCTGTCCCAGGCATCCAGTGTTAGGGCTGGCTCCTATGGCTCTCAAGAAAGAATCCTAAATATATTCTGTTTATGACAAAGGCTGGGAAGTGGGGGGAGGGTGGGACCAGGGAGCAGGAATTAGGAGGGGTTGTGCCTTTGAGCCAGAGTAAAACTGTAAGTGAAAGAATGTTGACATTCCAGGTACCTGCTTGTTAGGAAGTCTTTAGCTACTGAAATAATTTTTCTACTTAGTCTTTGGGAGCCATGGAAAGTTTTAGAGAAGAGGCAGGACCAGAGCAGAACTATATGCTAGGAAGAGTAATCTAACATCAGATCAAAAGGGGAATTTTCACATTCAAGATTCCCACTCTAGTGTGGACTGGGCTTGAACACCAGCTCTATTGGTTTAAGCCAACTGGAATTCAGGAATTGGTAGGAGGGACTGATTTACTTCTAAGAAACTTGGATGAACACTTGAGTCCTGTGCTAGTTTGTAGGCAGCCGCTGCTGGGTTCTCGTGTAACAAAAACAAATCAAAGAACTGGGTATGAGCAGGAAAAGGACCAGAGGCTTGAGCCCTGGATGGGCCATGTGACCTTGGGAAGGCCACAGAACTTCTTCTGAGCCTCAATTTACCTGTCTGTAAAATGGAGATAATAATAGCTATTTCTACCTACTTCCCAGGGCTGGAGGAAAGACAGCTAATATGATAGGAGAAAGCATAGGGAGGAAAGACGCAGAGTAACACCTTATTAGGACCAATAATGGCTTGGTAAAAGGCAGCTGGAACCACCAGTGGACTGGGAGGCAGTCTCAGGAGAGCTGCTTGTAAAAGCAAGGCCTACCCAAGCCTGGAACTAAGGGGAAGAGAAACGACTGAAAAGGAAGTTCTCGCCTAGGGCATGAGTGAAAGGGAGCTGGGACTTGGGGTCCCCTTTTCTATCAGTATTCTGGTTATTATTATTGATGACAAAAATTATACTGTCTTACATCTGGATGGTAATCTATATGTTTTCAAAACACATCTGCATGCATTTTCTCACTTGGTCTTTGGGGAGAAGACCCATTATTGGATAGAATTAATAGTAAGAAAGTGGTCTCTAGAGTCGGATACGCCTGCTTTCAAATCCTACTCAACAGCGGTGTGACCTTGCGCAGTTATTTAACCTCTCTGGTCCCAGAAAAAGGGGAAATGAGAGTAGCAGCTATCTCATGGAACTGCTGAGAAGGCTGCAAGAGTCAATGCATTGTACATTCCCAGCACAGGAAACACTCAGTGCCAGTTAGTTATTGTATCAACCTCATCCTTAGTGTGACACTTATTATCACTGTCATTTTGTAAATGAGAAACTGAAGCTCAGATCAATGGAAGGCTCTTGCCTGGGTTTACCCATCTAGTAGGTTGTGGATTCAAGTACTGACCCAGAACAGGAATCCATATTCCAAGAAGGGAGACTCAGAGGGGGCTGGAGTGGCTGGGGCTGATTCTCTAGAGCAGCACTCCATCAGAACTTTCTACAGTGATGGAAATGTTCTATGTCTGAGCTGTCCAGTGTGGGAGCCACTAGCCCATATATTCATCTTTATACCAATGTTGTCCTTAAATATAATTTCTAATTTTTTTCATGGAGGAAGGGGCCCACAAAAGCTAAAGTGACTAGGGCCCTTGAAAGTCAGAATGTGACCCTGGGGAGATAGACATTTGAAGGAAACACAGGGCTTCCAGGCACCTGGGCTTTAAGGAAGAAAAGAGACAAAGTGGGAGATGATGAGAAAGTGTTTTGTTATTGGACTTCCTCTGCCAAAGTCATTTATTCACTTGCTCACTCAATACTTCTTTTTTGAGGGCCTACCCTGTGAGGGCATTCTAGAACAGAGAATAGGACAGGTGAGGTCCCTGCTCTTGTGGGGATTGGATTCTAGTGGCAGAGAGAGGGCGATGATAAATTAAAAAATATACTCTATCATCAGGTGATGAAAAGTGATATGAAGGAAAATCATGCAAGGCAAGGTTAGAGAGTGATGGAGGGGGCGCTGTTTTTGAAAGGGCGGTCAGGGAAATCCTACGTGACAAGGTGACATTTGAGCAGAGGGAGGGCCACAAAGCCATCTTGAGAAAGAGTTCCAGGCAGAAGAAACAGACAGTGCAAAGGCTCTGGGGCAGGAGCAAGGAGACTGCAGACAGACTAGAGGGAGCAAGGAGAGAGGGATACCTGCAAGATCAGGGAGGTGGCCCAAGGCAATTCAGCCCAAAGAAAAGACCTGTAGTGAGGTGGGATCCCATCACAGGATTTACATGATGGTTCTGTAAGGAGCAGAAGGAGGGAGGGTCGTGCTGCTGGACATAAAATCTTAGAGCCCTTCAAGACCATCCCCTGTGGCCAAGGGGTGGTGTGCAAGCTGTCCAGCTGCCATTAGTTTTGTTGGGCCTATAATACATTGTTTTGTTGTTTGATGGTTTTCTACTTAATTACTTAACATATAAACATTGGGAAGCTTCACCCAAAAATCTAGATTCCAACTTCTGTTTACCAAAGTGGAGGGCACTGTCTGTGTCCACCCATGGCATGGTTGGCTGGAGTTGAGTGGTGGCTGCCCCCTTTAGATGGGGCCTGGGCTCTCTAGTCCCCCCTCCCCAAGCTCTCCCAGATGTGGAGGCCATTTCAGCTACCGTTTATCTCCAAGGTAGTTTTCTAATAGAAGAGACACATATCTGTACCTACACCTCTTTCCAAACTGTGAAGAAAATACAATCCAGGATGGCCTCCTGTTCACACACCGGGCCTGCTTCAGCCCTGAGGCTCCCGCCAGCTGTAGACATTTGAGTTTGGAGCCCCTGACACTCACTGAGCCCCAGAGAGAGCAAGGGATCTCTTCGTCTTGGGGTTGCCTATATGGGTCCATGAGCTTTGCATCTGGAGCTGAAAACTCCCTAAATCAGAGGGCATCCCAGGATCAGAGGGCTTGGACGGAGGGCGAATCCTGCCCCACTTCTTCCAGGGCTCTCTGTCCAGAGAGGTTTGTAAGAGCAAAACCAGCTCCAGTTCAGCAGGGCATTGAACCTATTTATCATTTAGAAGCTCTGGAGACAAAGCAAGAGGAACAGAGCACCTCCTCTAAGTTCTGCGTTTGTGCCTTGGGATCCATCAGGGCACAGTGTGAACTCAGCCCTATGGGAAGGCCAGGGGGAACCCTGGAGTCTCTCCTCCTGGTGGGGCAGCCTCTGGCCAGGCAGGGACCAGGAGGCCTCCTGTATGGGAGGAGGCTGCCCTGAAGGCCTGGGTTTGGGGGTGGCGCTCTGCAAGCCTGGAAGGTTGTGTTCTGAAGTCAAGAGATAGACTCCACCGGAGGACCGGAAAGCTCCTTTCAGAGGGCAGAACAGATTGCAGAGGCCAGAATGTCCCTGCTGCATGGACTTCATCCGGCGGGGTCCTTCCTCTTCTGCGTTCCTTGAAGCTCTTTGATCCAATGAAATCCTGTGTCTTTCCAGGAACTATGAATGAGTTTTCAGACGTCTAGACATCAAGTTCCAACAGGATGACTTGGATCTCTGAGCCTCTGTTTTCCTCATCTTTAAAAGAGAGATACTACCTGAACCCACCTCAGATAGTTCTGAAGGTTCGACTAGATAATTCATATTAAGCAGTTAACACAGTGCATGATACCTAGCAACCGCTAAATAAATATTGGCTGTTATTTAAAAACGATCGTTATCATTATGGAAACTGGATTGAAACCCAGCTGCTGCCCTGAGCCCCGTGCCCATTCGTTCCCACCTTCACCTTCTGAGACATCCCTGTGAAGTTCCCAAGCCTCCCTAGGGCACAGTTTACAAACTGCTAGGAATCTAATCTCCATTTTGTAGAGATCGGAAAACTATGCCCCAAGAAGGGAAGTCCCATAGTGCTACGTACTAAGTCACATCACACGTTGGTGGCGCACCTGGAACCAGAACCCGGTCTCCCCATCCTGGGTGCTTTGCCCTGCTTTGCACTGGCTCCCTGCAACCCGGCTCCTCTCCCAACCTGGGGCTCCTCAGAACCCACACAAGGCAGGGTCTCCTACCCAGGAGAGTGCAGGGGAAGGAGCCAGCCTTCGGGGTCAGACCTGCCCTCCCATCCTGCCTGTGCTTTCGGCTGGGGGCCTGGCTTCCTCTCTCCGAGCCTCCGTTTCCCCATTTGTGAAATGGGGCTGGCAGCGGTTACCTACTTGGAGGATTCAATGAGCTTATGCATGCAAAGCATTTAGCACTCCTTTGGTGCCGAGGGGCCTTGGTAATATATCAGAGGGCCCGGGAGGGGATCAAGCCGGAGACCCCTGAGCAAACCCCCTCATTTCATGGGGCCTCCACTTGTCCATCTGGGAATTGGAACTAGTCCTTGCTCTCCTGCCTTCCTGGGTAACCCTCCACTGAGCTGTTGTCAAATGATGCTCTGAAGAAGGCGACATTTGGGGAATAGGAAATGTTTACAGAGGCACAGGCCCTGGTCATAGCTGATGTTTACTGAACATTTACTATGCGCCAGGCCCTGTGGTATGTGCTTGGCAGGCATTATCACTTTTAAGCTGGTTTACAGCAACCCTGTAATTATCCTCATTTTGCAGAAGGGATAAATGAGACTCAGAGAGGTTACCTAAGCTCCAAGTTCACACAGCTAGTTTGCGGCCAAAGCAGGATTAAAACTCAGATAACCTGGGTGTCTAGCAGTTCCCTGGCCTGCTCCGCGACGGTGCCCACAGCGTGGAAAGAGCTCTTGGGAGGGGGAGAGTTTTATGATCCTTCCCCCACACCAGGGATCATATAACCGTATGTCCTCTCCCACCAGCAAACACAGATTCTCAGCAAAGCCTTCATCCCCAGTTCCATCATTCTCCCTCTGGCTGAACCCAGCCCAGCAGTGCTGTCTGTCTGTCCAAGTCCAATCCTCTCTGAGCAGAACAGCTTAGGACAAAGCTGGCAAGTAGGCAGGCCTTGCTTGGCAGGTGAGGAGCTGGTTCTAGCAGTGGGGCAAGACAGGCAGCTCCCTCCGCTGTTGGCGGTCCTGCTGTGGAGCTGGCTGAACCTGAACTGTAGGGCCAGAGGCAAGAGAGGGGTTAGGGATGATTTGGGAGCATCAAGGTGCATACTAATGAGATGCAAATGAACCTCTGCGGGGACTCCAGCTCAAGCACAGAGTCCCACATTCAAGCCCCCTGGGCTGTGTCCACACCGGTTCCTCTTACCCATGGTAACTCTGTGCTCCACCCAGCCACTGGCAGACACGGAACTCAACAGAACTGCTGGGCCTGCTGTGTTCTCATCAGACAGGGCTGGCCATTGAATTGAACCAGGGGCTACATCTTGGGAATTCCCGAAGCGGGTGGGTGTAGGGGTTACAAATACATAGTCCAAGCCCCACCCCAAATCTACTGAATCAAAATCCTTAGGGGTGGGGCTCAGGAATAGATGTTTAACAAGCTCCCGGGGTGATTTCCGTGACTGGTGTTTGGGATCCGCTGAAGGTGGTAATCGCTTTCTTTAGGATCCCGTGTTCTACCATGCCTTGTTGCAAAGTTGATATCGCATATGTGGCCTTCTCGTGGCCCTGGTGGAGAGAGGCGGGTGGGGAAGTTAGGAAAAGACTGAAATCTCCATGACTCTTTTAGGCTAGACGAGTGCTTCTCAAATGTCAGTGTGTTAAAAATCACAGCCTCATTCTTAAGAAGTTTGATTTCATAGGGCTGTGGTAGAACTCGGAGGGCATGTTTTCCCCTGTAGATGGGGAACACTGGCTCCCGGGCAAAGCAGCCACAAGGTTATCTCTAAAGTCAAACAGAAGAGCAGACAGGAGAGGGAAACAACAGATCTGATTCCTGCCTGGAAGTCTCTGAGTCTGCAAATGTCTCCACTCATTAGCATCTCAAACCCCAGAGACAACTGTTTACCTTCTTGCGGACAGGTCTGTCCCAGATAGAGACACAATGTTGTGAACATTGTTCACAATGTTCCCCTTGCAATGAACAGAACTGAACTGAAAATCAAAGGGTTCCAGCCACACACACATACCTCAAGGGCCCAATAATTCCACTCTTAGGCATTTACACAGCGGAAGTGTGTACGTATGTTCATGAAAGATTCACACGAGAATGTTCAGAGCAGCACTGTTTATAATAGCCCTCTGTTGGAAATAGCCTGAATGTCCATCAAGAGCAGATGGCTAAGTAAATTGTGGCTTGGTCATATAGTGGAATACTATACATCAAAGAAAATGAAAGTATTGCTCTAGGCAACAACAGAGATGAATCCCCCGCACATAATGTGGGGTGGAAACAGCTATATACAAAAGAGTACATACTGTGCTATTCCAACTATATAAAACTTTAAAACAGGCAAAACTCATGTATGGATTACATTAGGTAAAGTTACCCTTGGGCAGGGGAAGAGGGGTGGTTAGTAACTGGAAGGGGCACAAAGAAGGTTTCTGGAATGGTGGTAAAGTTCTGTTTCTTTATCTGGGAGCTGGTCAGTTTCTGGAAAGTTCATTGAGCCTGCACACTTAGGATTTGTGCATTTTTCTGTATGCATATTATACTTAATTTAAAAGTTTTCTAAAAGTACTAGTAAAGGACTTCAAAGAAGACTTTTAATAAAAGGAAAAGGATTTAAATAATAAAAGGGAACTCCAGGTGACTTCTGACTGTGGCAAATTGCATGGGATTTCAAGGCTGTGGGATCGTGGACTCTTCCTGTCCCAGGAACCAGAAAGGAGACAATTCTCAGAACCCAAGAGCTCGGGCACCATGCCAGGTCCTACCAGGGCTGTGGAAAACCGATGCCTTAGCAGTTCCTGTCCCCACCCCCACCATGGCCCGCCCTCCCCAGAACCGCAAGGACAATGGCAGCCCATTTTGCACTGGATTCCCAGGTTCAGCTGAGTTCACATTCATTGGGGCTTGCTTCATGCAGCATTTTTCTGTCCTCAGAGCAGTTTTCTGGCCCATTTTCTTTTTTGATCCCCTCAAAGACCCTAAATGTAGAGCAAGAAGTATTTCCACTTTATAGATGGGAAAGTTGAGGCCCCGAGATGGGGGTCAAAAGGCTTGTCCAAAGCTAGCAAGGGCTAGCAAGTGGCCCAGCCAGGACTCGAACACAAGGCTTCAGATACCAAATCCAACACTCTCTTGGCTACACCGCAGATGGTCTCTTCCCAGTAATAGCAATGCTGATTATAGCACCTATCAATTAGTGAGCACTTTCCCTGGGGATGTCTCAGAGCCTTCAATAACCCAAGGAGGTAGGTACTATCATATCATTTCCATTTTAACAAATGAAAAAACTGAAAAGTCAGAAAGTCCAAGTGCCTTGTCCAAGGTCAATGCCTAGTAAGTGTGGAGCATGGATTGGAAGAAATGGTCAGATCTGAGTTGAGTCGAAGCTCTGAACCACTAGTCCAGTGGTTCCCAAACCCAGTCGGACCTCACCTGGAGTTTCCTTAGAGCTTGTAAAAATACACATTCCCTGGCTCCACCGCCGGACCACACATTCCAATGATGTAGACTCAGGATGGGGCTGAGAAAGCTGTATTTTTAAAAACAGCCCTAGGCGTTTGGGATGCTCAGCTCTAAACTAGGCTGCCACTGAAATAAGACAGTAAAAGCAAGATAATTTAAAGGTAAAGCTTAACTCAGCAACTTCCAGATTAACACACTGAATCTCTCTAATAATTAGAGTCTTCCTAACAATGGTACACAACCCCTCCAGAAGATATTTGAGAACAGCCCGACTGGCTGGATAATAGCTATGCTTAGGGTGGGGGGCAGTGACTGACAAGGGGCATCTGGAGGTTGTGTGAAGGGCACTGGTGCTGGTGATGTCTGCTTTTTGCTCTGGTTCCTGGTTTGCCACCGTTTGCATTCACTTTGTAAAAATTCATCAAGCTATAACTTATAGTTGATACACCCTCTTTTTGAGTATTTACAAAAAGGAAAAAAAAAAGTCAGGCCAACCATCTGTCAGAGACACCGTGTAAAGAGCAATCTTTACACAGAGTAGAGATTTATACAAGAAATCCAGTAGAGTTCTTCTAATTACATGCTTCCAAGAGCTTGAGATTCTAGGATTCGAATCTTCCAAGATGCTGTGATTCTCTGAGTCAATTCCCAAGCCTTCAGGAAGCCCCCAAACCTGTAATAGTAGCTAACATTTAGTGAGCTCTTGGCATGTGCTGACTGCTGTGCTAAGAGCTTAAGAGCTTCGTGTGGATCCATTCACAGCAGCTCTGTGAGGTATTGATAGATAACATTATCCAGCCCACAGCCCTCAGAGAGGTGAAATGATGTGCCCAGGCTCACAGAGCTGGAAAGCGGCAAAGCCAGGACCAGATCTCCAGCACCCTGGCTCCAGAGCCATCCTGGTGTCAAGGTCTGCCGCTTCCCAAGGCTAAGCGTGTAAGCATCTCAGTGATGCGTTTTGTGCCGTCTAGCCTTGCATTTGCTGGGAGGACCCAGAGGGAAGGGGATGCTGCAGAGACAGACAGCAGCTCTGACCTGGGACACGTGAGCACATGTGGGCCAACAGGCACATACATGCTGACGTTACCCCACAGCTGGCACGTACAATCCTGCTCCGCTGGCACCGAGGCCAACTGCTGTGGGTACTGGAGCTGAACGGGAACTTGGAACTGGAGAGTTCTCTGTTGTGGGCTCCCTGCCCTCAGCCAGAAGATGGGCAGCTGCCATTCACCTGCCATTCCAGGTCACCTTGCAGTGACCCACAAGTCTCAGGAATGGAGAAAGGCGGGCAGCGAAGGCATTTGTCTCTTCTGCAGGCTCCTAACTGGAAAACGCTTACGGCATCACCTCGTTCAGGAGGTAGTTTGTCAATCAGTGGGTAGTGGTGGACAGTCGGGCACTGTGATTGGCCAAGGGGGAGCCAACAAGATATCATCACCTTCTGCTCTCACCCCTCCTTAAATTCTGGCTCCACCAAGACACTCTTTGAATTAAACTTCTTTAACGTGGTCCTCCAGTATTTACAAAACAAAAGCCATGCGCCTATGATGATTCCCTGAAATCCTACCGTTTTAAAGACGTATATTGAAATATTTTCAGATGCAATTATGTATATGAGATTTGTTTCAAAATAATCTGATCAGGGAAGAGTTGGTGGAGGTATAGGGGAAACGTAATTATTGAAGCTGAGTGATTTTTTTTTAATACTCTTCTGCTTCCTTTTGGTATTTCTGTGATTTCTCATTAGTAAAAAATTCTACATAAATTATATACATATATATTTTTTAAAAGTCATACTCCTTGGCCTGGCACACACGGCCTTCAGTGACCTGACCCCATCCTGCCTTTCAGAGCACGTCTCCAAGTGTTCCCCACCCAGCTGATAGTTTTCTGCACACACATGCCATTTTCTTTTAACTGCTATGCTTCTGCATATGCTACTTTTGCTTTCTGAATTGCCTTTCCCACTTTTCTTTCTTTTTTTAAGCGTCATTCAGTCTTCAAAACTGATGTTCAGTCTCAGACTCTTCTAGAAGCCTTCCTCCACCAGCTTCATAACTGGGCTATCTATGTATGGCTCCTCGGGCCCCACTGCTGGCCCCAGTTTGCCTTCATTTTACCACCTACCTCGAGGTATTAAACCACCCACTTAGCTGCCTCTACCAGCTGTGAGTTTCTGGGGGCCTGACGCATCGTAAGTGCTAAGTGTCTATTGAACTAAGATCTGTTGAGAAAACAGAAGCTGTGCGACTGAAAGGAAGTGGCTTAGCTTTTCTGAGTCTCTATTCACGTCCACACTGAAAACAACAAGAACAGCAACAAAAAGAAGTGATAGAGGATCATGATTGCGGGGCCCGCAGGGCGGTTGTGCAGAGTAGAAGAGAAGGTATATGTGACACAGTCTAACCTGGTGACAGGCACATCGAGGGGCTTAGTACATCAGAGGTCTTTTTTCAACCTTTAAATCCCATGTTCAGGGCGGCGCATTGACCCAGGACATCATTGCAAACTGGCTACTGACTTTAGGCAAATAATTCCAAATCTATGATTCCATCTGTAAAATGGAACCAGTAATTCTTGAAGGGAGACTTCAGGGAACTCCTGAGCACCTTGCACTTGTACAGTTGCAGATTCTTGCTGACTCTCTGGCAATAGTGAGGGAATGGTGTGCAGGGGTGTGTGTGTGTGTGTGTGTGTGTGTGTGTGTGTGTTGGTAGGTGTTGGGGGAGGGGTCTGATTGATGAGGTCTATGTCCCCTGTCCCCTGAAAGGCATCTTACAGTTTAGGGATCAATCTTGTTGTTGATCCCAAATTGCCTCCAGGGGCTATGGGGGCCATTCACTGGCCTCTGAGGCTGACCACCCACACAGGGAGCAGGACTCTGTCCTGAGCTGGGCGAGGCAAAGAGAGGAAAAGGAAGGTGAAAAGATCTGCCTTGTGGCCCTACTTTCCCCACTCACTTGCTGTGTGACCGCAGCCAAGTTATCAGCCTTCTCTAAGTAGGCCTCCGTGTCTCTCCCTGTCGGATTCAATGATCTCTAGCGACCCTTCCACTCTTATCTATGATGGGGTTGGACTAATGCTTAGTTCCTCTGAGTGACAGTTCTCATCTGTGAATTAGAAGTGAAGCTTCATTCATTCTCTCAACATATATGCAGTGAGTTTCTTTTACGTGCCAGGTGCTGTACTAGACACGGGTTCCGGAGCAGAGAGCAGCACTTAGTAGGAGAGACCATATCAAACAAAATATACGCAAATAACTAATAATTACAATTGTGATCTGTCTTAGGAAGGAACACTTAAGGGTGCGGTGAGATGATCTCCACCCCAGGGGAAGTGGAGAGGAGGCAAATAATTGATGACTGTGACCAGCATAAACAAGGCCCTGGCACTACATGCATTATCTCATTTAATTTTCACATCAATCTCTGAGAAAGGAACTATCATTCACCCCATTTTTTCAAATGAGGAGACTGAGGTTTAAAGGAATTGAGGCCCAGGTCATACAACCGATAATATGCAGGATTTGGACCCACACTCTTCATTTTAAACCTGTCTGGAAACCCCTATTGTAAATGTAAGCATTTAGTTCCATTAGTCATAGAAACAGTAACACTGAGCTTCTGAGTTAGCTCAGCTTGTGCTGGGGACCCAGGAAGCACGGGAAGCTTTCAGGGGCTCAGCGCACACATTACCGAAGGAACCCAAAAGGCAGGGCGCATCCGGCAGGTACAGCAAGTTCCCCACCTATGCCACCCCATCGTTCCTAGCACACACTGGTTTCCACTAAGGCTGCCCCACGTTCTCGCGTACTTGGTGAGAACAAGAAGGAAAACCGCCAGGCCGAGGTGAGTTCATTGATACCCAGGGAAGAGTGTGCAGGCAGCAGAGGGTGGTGGCCCAGCTCACAGAGGCCTGGGGCAGGGGGGCCTGGCAGCCCCTCCCAGTGGAAAGCACAGGCACAGCTGACATGTAGGGGCTGAAGAGTGTCAGTGTCTTTCTGGTCTGGTTCTCTGAGTCCTTAAGGAGGCCACTAAGGGTCATGGAAACAGGGGAGTTCTAGGGAAACCTTGACTCCCTCCAGTTCCTCCCCACTTTACAGATGAGGAAACTGAGACCCAGGGAGCTTGTGGCTGACGGGGCCTCACTGTTTCGCTCCACCACCCTGGCCAACTCATGGACTCAGCCCCTTCCTGCCAGAAGTGTAACCTGTGCTCCGTGGAGAGCCCTGGGGCGAACCCGATCTTGCCTCTTCCTGCACCAGGGTGTTGAGTTCCACAGCTTCCTCACCTGCAAAATGCAATCATTCCTGCTCTGCCTACCCAGCAGCCTTGTTGGGGTCAATCGATTAAGAATGGATCTTACAGGGAACTGTATTCGGTGCTCTGTAATGACCTATATGGGAACGAAGTCTAGAAGAGAGTGGATATATGTATATGTATGGCTGATTCACTTTGCTGTACAGCAGAAACTAACACAACATTGTAAATCAACTATATTCCAATAAAAAATTAATTAAATAAAAGAACAGATCTTAACAATAATCCAACCACCATTATTGAAAATGTAGGGAAATAGGTAGGCCCAGAGCAGTATGAAACTCTTTCAGGCCACGCCGCCTTTGAGTTACAGGGACATGAATAATGAAATTCTCTTTTCCCGCTGCCTGCTTTGAAAACCCAACATTTTCAAATAACCGTGTATACTCAGCCCCATCCCCAAACACAGGAAGCATCCAGTGGGTATCAGCTGTAATAAAAACTGTTAGTTGGTTCTGCATGGAGGGCACTGCTCACCTGCCTGGGCTCAGCACACCCACCTTAAAAGGAGCTGAAGGATTGGAAATGCTGCGTTCTGAGCCTGCTTCTCTACCTCCCTGCTCTCCTGAGCCCAGGCCTTGCCCCTGAGTGCTGTGCGCCTGGGGACAGAGGCAGCCTTTCTGAGCCCTTAGCCAACCTCAGCATGGCCTGCTGCTTCCCACACTGGGGCCAATAGCACCCACGCCCCCCACCCCAAGTGGAGGGCTGAACTCTGGCCTGGTGGCTCTGTTCAGCGTTCCACTCCAGCTCTCCTTCCCCCACAGATAGGCGTCAGATTCCTGCTTCCCCCAAGAGCTGCACCCATTCCCCACACCCACCGCAGTGCTGCCCTTGGCCTCTGAGACTCGCTGCCTTTCGCAGCCCTTGGAGACAGTGAGCACCCCCATCCGACAGCCAGGAAAGCTGAGGTTCTAATCCGGGTGCCTCTAAAGAGTCGCACGAGAGTCACCCTCCCACCCTCCCTCCCCCTCACCAGGTGGCTTTGTCTGTTTTAGGGACCCCGTGCCTCCTGGACACACAGGAGAACTCAGCACCTCTCGGTTCCCTGGCCCCAGCCCTTCCTCCTAAAATCAAGGAGGAAATTGTCTCCACATCCCCTTGAAGGCTCAGCCCCAGAGAGCCCGAGCAGGGGATTTCATTCTTCCAAGAAAAGGAGCCCAACTTTCCATACATGCAAATATGACCTGGCTTCTCCCGAAGATCAAAGCCCTAGCCTTGTCCATTCCTGGGCCCCAATCCCCAGCCCCCAGGCTCGGGCTGGCTTCATTCAGTGTACCTAGGTGACCAGGACCCAGGTGTCCCTGTCCTACCCCTGCCGTGCCTGCCCCAGCCATCTCCTGGTTCTGTCGCCACCTTCCAGTAGCCCCCGCTCAGGGACCAGAATGGATGAACTTTGCAACTCCCACCCCCTAACTTCCCATCCTCCAGCAGTTCTTACCTGTGCCCTTCAGGTGGGGGAGGGTGCCCCGGGGTGGGCTGCTGGTCTGGAGCCCCTTTCACAAGCCCCAGGCTGACAAGCTCGGGAGGGAGGTGCAGAGTCTCAGAGCAGGAAGGCGCACACTCGAAGAGGCTGCTGAGAAAGTTGGAGTAGGTGTGTCCCAGCCCAGGAGGAGGAGGAGGAAAAAGGAGGTGGGAGAATTGAGGCGGATCATCCCCTCCTGCCAGCTCTGGAGTGGAGGGAGGGAGCCAACTGGGTTGTGGCCCAGAACTCACGGTGGGGAATCAAGTTATGGAAAATGACGGCTGGAGAGTTGCTGAGAAATCGGGCCCATCTCCACCTCCCTTCTCGGTTTTACAGAGGGATAAACTGAGGCCCTGGACAGGTTATACTTGCCTGAGGACACAAAGAGACCATGAGGCACTGGGAGGGGACACAGGTCGCTCAGCTCTCCGGCTAGTGTTCTCTCCTCTCTCCTCCCCACGCTGCAGATCTGGATGAACGACCACAGTCACCCCTCCCCGCAAGGTCTGGTTAATAACTCGCTACCTCATGAGGTTGTTATGAGGATTAAATGAGATAACAGTTGAGGGAAGGCACTTGGCAGAGAAAGTCCCCTGTAAAAGGTAATTCTTCTTCTCATTGTTATTAGCTGTGCCTTCCTCAGTAAGTGACTTAACCTCTCTGAGCTCTGGTTTCCCCAGCTGTGAAATGGGGGTAACAGGAATCCCTACTTCATAAGGTTGTGCAGAATCGTGAGACAGATAATGTGTGTAAAGTGCAAAGCACAGCGCCTGGCATCTCTTTTCCGGGTACTGTACTGGACACTGGTGACATAGAGGTAAATGAAATAGTTCCTGCCCCACAGAGCTGAAAATGGCTCTGTTACCATCCTGTTCATTCCCCCCGCTCTCCCCCGGCCCCCAGATTTACAACCCCTCTGCAGCTTCCCTGGCAAATAAATGAGTCTTTGCTTGCATACCTCTAATTACAGGGAGCTCACTACCTCTTCCAGCAGTCAGTTCTGACTCAGCAGTTCTACCTGATGTTCAGCTGAGTAGCAGCCCTTGAACCTGGTTAATAAACAAGAAGTCTACATATCTTTATTATTACTATTATTATAACTATATGACTCAAGACAAATGATGTCAGTTTGCTGTCTCTATTTCCTCTTTTGTTAAATGGGCTCAAAACTGCTGGGGCCACTCAGAACAGAACTATTTCCTCTGCCACGCGACAAAACCTAAGGCCTGATTCTCTGGCTAGGACTTGGTTTTCTAAAAGTTCAGTCTGGACCCTATGGCTAAGTGGAACCGTTAAGGTTCTGGTCTTGTTTATGGAGGAGTAATGAGGCTCTTGGTGGTTTCCCAGCCCTCAGGAGATATCCATTCATGGAGTGGCTGCAGCCACTGTGGGCCGTGCCCTCAGGGATCTGTCACCAGGGTCAGGGATGACCACAGGTGTCAAGCAGCTTCCACGTGTTGCCCAAGACATCTAGAGGGGCCCCCTAACAGGAAGAGTCACCCAGGTGTTCCCTCCTACAAGTTGCATGAGAGGCCTAGGGGTTTACAGCATGAGGGGGACTGCTGTGATCAACGCCAATGGGAAGGCTAACCTGGGCAATTATCCACTTGGTTGATTGCCACCCAAGTGTCCGAGTCTGGGCCGATTAGGCATTAACCCGAGGTAGGTGGCTGTGCGGCCCCTTTGGCTAGTCATGTGTGACTATCTGCCTTTGGGCTCCCCATCCTGGCCAAGGCTCCCCATCCTGGCCAAGGCTGGCCTCCAGTGCAGGGATGTCTGCAGCCTGGGGATAAGGGAGCAACGAGGATTGGGATAGATCGCAGAACCGCAGAACGCTACTGACATCCGTCCTCTCCTCCCCAGTTCCTCCACCATTCCTGCCCCAGGCCCTGATCCCCCACTCTGCGGGTCCCAGGACCTAACTGGGCGACCTTCTGGCCTCCAGCCCCCCAGGGAAATTGCACTCCTCACTGACCCCCAAGCATGCTTGCAACTTCTCACTCCTGAGCCCCTGCTCACAGCTTCCCGGACATCAAAAATGGTACCTATTCATCTTGGTACAGCCCATATGCCAGCTCCCCTCTGTGAGCTCCCCCAGACCATGGCCCTGACCTGAGTGAGAAGTAATAATAATAATAATAATAATAATAGCAGCTAATCTTTATGTCAGGCACTCATCTCAGCACTCTGCGGGGATTATCTCGTTTCTCTGAACGCCGCCACAATGGATTAAGCGCTGTTATCATTCTCTAGTTTTCAGATGAAGAAACTGAAGCTCAGAAAAGCTTTAATTACTTGCCCAAGGTCACTGGTCTAGACTAAGCTAAGTTGCAAGCCCGGCTCTGTCTGGACCCTCTTAACCACCGGGCTGTACTACCCCGGCTCTCCCCTGCCTCCCTGCAGCACTGTGGCCGAACCTCCTGTGTGCCTCTCTGCTTTGTTCTACTTTTGTGGGTGCCTCTTTTCACATCACCTCCCACCCCACTCTGGTTTAAGCTCTTCAGGGATGGATCTCTGTCTAACCCAGGGGTTCTCAACCGAGGCTGCACACTGGCATCACCTGGGAAGCTTCTACAAATCATGGTGCCCAGGCCCCACCCCCCAGACCAATTCCATCAAACTCCCTGGGAGTGGGCCCCGGGCATCAGTTTTTCCCAGCAGTGTCAGCGACACATCATAGGCATTTAAAGAATTACATCTGATTCTGAATCCCCTGCCTGGACCTCAGTTTCCCTGTCTCATTGAAGCAGGTGTTGAACTCTGTCTGATCTTTGACATCTAACTCTAGTATTCTAAAGCTCTAACATTCTTGACATAGGATGTTGTAGGCTTCAAGAGAAAGACCTGGCAAATTATCACTGTCCACTCTCCTACTTGCCTGAGGAAAGCTGGACTGGTGAGCACTTCCTCCCTCCCTCCTAGGTTTTCCTTCCTAGAGCAATCTGTCCATGTTCACCATGGGGTAGAGAGTATAAATGAGGGGCTTGAGCAGTGATGAAAATTCTAACCAGATGACAAGTTTCAGGGTGTCCATGGATTCTGGAAGCACAGAGAGTATTATTTTCATTTCTAATAGACTGAACCCCTCTGATTCCTTCTGGGGCAGGCTAAAGGCTCAGGTTAATTCAGTGAAAATCATAGACACAAATCATGAAAGACAGCGCATCATGGATGCATGTGCAGGACTGGCTGACAAACATCCTGGCTGGCACGGGACTGAGGGGCTTCCGGGGATGCAGGACTTTCAGGGAAATGGGAACCGTCCGTCACCCTAACAGAGGGAACTGCTACATCACTGGCCCACAGGAGTCGCATACCCAGAGTAGGTGCGGAATTAGTGTGGCCCACCTTGGAGGACCAGTCTGGAGAAAAGATTCAGCTCATAGGGACAGTTGGCTGATGGACTGGTTACAATGAGATAGCATGTTCAATGAACATGAGACGCAAGCTGTCATTTCCAGGGCTGGGGTCCCTTCTGTCATACTTCCCGGGGAGAGTCACATATAGCAGGATGGGAGTGGGTACAGAGCGGAGACCCTGGAGTCTGGTTCGTGGACCTGTGGACAGGAAGGGCTCCAGAGACCTGGCTGTCCATGGGACCTGATGCCTTTAAGGAGGATGAAGTCATCAGGGGATGAGGCCACCTGGCTCCGTGAGGGCTGCAGCCTGCAGCCAAGAGGAAGAAGCAGAAGGTGGAAGGCAGGTGGGCTGAGGGGGCTGAGCTGGGGATGTCAGCTGTGTGGCTGACAGACGGGACCCAGCAGGAGTGGGAACCGCCAGCCCTGGTGTTGCCTGGGGTGCCCGGGAATGTAATCAAACACTCAGCAGACCTGCTGGCCATGGGCATCTGGGCACCACCAGGCCCTCCAGCTCATCCTGACCCCCAGCTGGCAGTTCTGACAGGCTCCTGCCAGGAGAAGTGTCCGGCCTGGTTGGTGAGGCTAGTAAGAATGAGCTCATCCGCCCAATCCAGCCCTCAGTCAGCCTGCCTCAGGCTGGTGCTGGTAGGTGGGGTGTCGCTGAGAGCTCCTAGAGCCCGGCTGGCTGGTTCAATGTCTTTGGTTAGGTCACCGCAACAGGAAGACGGGAGATGGGGGTCCACTCTGAGGACGTGAAATGGAATCTCTGATGTAATCCCCACCTTTACCTGCCCCCAGACGGGGGGCTCTGATGTGGCCCTGGCCCCACTGAGAACCAGTATCCCTCCCATGTCCCCTTCTCCACAACCGCGAACCACTTTTCCAGCATCATCTCCCATTTCTCCCTCTTGTATAGTAACGACAACAGTAACAATTGTGGTGAATATATGAATAACTGATATTTGTTCTAATTTATTATGTACTAGGCTAAGTACGCATCGTCTCATTTGATCCTCAGAGATCCTCCCAGTAAGGTACTACTATTATCATTCTCATTTTGCAGAGGAAGGAACTGAGATTCAGAGTTTAAAGGGACTTGTCCAAGGTCGTCATACCTTTAAATGGCAGAGCCTGGATTTGAACTAAGTTTATCTAGATCTAAAACCTGTGCTCTTAACCTCTGCCCTCTGTTATTCTCCAATCCAATCACAGGATTTGGATCCATGGCCATGCTGCCTATATCTAGATAGGCCCCCCGCTCTTGATTCAGTGCTCTGCTGTCTCTGTCTTACAAATCCCAATAACTTTAAAAAAAATTTTTTTTATTTTATGACTAAGCATTTTATTGGAAATCTTTTCTGTAAAGAGAACAAATTTAATAGTTTAGAACTGCAAAATATTACCACCTCGTGGAATGCTGTCATAGTTATAGTCTATTGCTAGTGTCGTACACTGTCATGCTACCATGAAGTATTTCTGTATTACACACAGGGAAAGTAAGGCCAGGGAGGTTGACTTACCTGCTCCGGACCTTATAACCAATGAATGGCAGAACCAAGATCAAAAGTCTGAGCTTTCAAGCTTTTTACTCCACCCATGAAGTGACAACCAAGGAAAAACAATGTCACTTGACCTGCCTTAATGAAAAAAATTCACTTGTTTTCTGCCAGCCTTCTTCCAGTGATATTTGGTTTCTTAAGAATTAACATAGTAGGGATCACAGTATATAGCAAAGGGAAGTAACAAGGTCTCTGCTTGGTGCTTTAATCCAAAGGCAGACTAGGAAGAAATGGATATGTCCCCGAGAAGCCTGTTTCATTTTGGAACTGATTCAACCGAGTTTCAGGAAAAATCTAAAGTTCATTAACAGATTAAGAAATGAACAAGGAAGACAACACTTAAATAGCTGTTGCTGCCCTGAATCCTGTTCAGAGCACCATTAGCACAACTAATGCCTAATTCTTCCTCATTTGGTTGAGGACTTAACCTAAGACAACTGAAGAAATAATTCTGAACACAAGTCCATTTAGGCAATGAACAATGGAGCTAGAAAACCTTTTACGATCCAATTACCATGTTTAGAGATATACTGAGTGTAGCCACAGACCCTGTCCAGCAGGGAAATTTGACAAAAACTCCTAGTCTCTTCCAATAACAGCTGTCTATGGATGTTATCATGAATAGAAAATGTTCTTATGCTCATTTCCTCATTAAGTAAACTGGACCACGCCTGTGGGGTCGAAATACAGAAAGGTCAAAGCACCAAGGCTAAAGACAAAAAAAGTCAAGTTGTGGCACCTACTATGTAAACAGACAAGAGCAACAGCTGTTCCCTTATCATACCATTGTATACAGCACTAGTTCCAACCCATCTCTTGACCCCAGCCCTTGCTTTCCCCAGATTCAACATTCCAGTTGGTATACCCAGGTCATTATTGGATTCAGCTTTCTGGGTCCTTTAATTGGCTGCATATGCACTCTACACTAAATGTGATTAAGTACAAAAAAAAAAAAAATAATGTCTTCAAGAAACCTTCGTAACAAAATAACAGATTCCCTATTAACAATTAGAAGATCAAGTTTAACAGGCCAAAATAGAAGACAAGGGGCTTCCCTGGTGGCGCAGTGGTTGAGAGTCCGCCTGCCGACGCAGGGGACACGGGTTCGTGCCCCCGTCTGGGAAGATCTCACATGCCGCGGAGTGGCTGGGCCCGTGAGCCATGGCCGCTGAGCCTGCGCGTCTAGAGCCTGGGCTCCGCAACGGGATGGCACAGAACAGCTCTGACCTCAGGCCCCCTGTGCTGAGCAGTAGAGTCACTGGCAAATCCCCAAGGTGTAAGAGCTGTAAGTATCCAGAGTCATGCAGGAAACAAGAATGTTTCTTTGTCATTAAGTCATCCTCTGAACTCTCTGCAGACCTTCCATCTGTAGCCACTTTCCAATTTGTGTGTTTGTTTGTCCTCTCGGGTATTTCATTGTTATCCGTAGGGATGTGGGCTTTTTTAATCTCTCTTTTTCCTTTTGGTTTTCTTTGTGTCTCTTTCCTCACTTTCCTCAGAAGTGCCCAATGCAGAATCATCTGACTGAGAAGTGTCACTTTCTGCCTTTAAGAATAAAGCAGATTTCTTGAGAGACTTTTTCCTGGATTTTTTCTTGCGCTTATGTGGCTGTTTCCTTTTCCTGGTACTAAAAGCCCCAGTTTCTTCTGAGAACTGGCTTGAGGAATCTGCTGTTATATTTGTGGCTTCCTTTTTGCTTTTCTTCTGTTTTTTGTGTGACATTTTTTTCTGCTTTTTTTTTTTGTGGGATTTCTTTGACTTCTTGTGTTTGTGAGATTCATGGGTAGATGATTTTTACCTGGGGAGATGTTTTTTTCCCATTGGTAATATCTTGCTGATCACTACTGTTTCAAATTCTTCAGGGTATAACACCTTATATCCACTGTAACCCCATCTGTCTGGCATGTTAGCTTCATAATCATGTAACTTCTTGTTCCAGGATTTAGGCTTAAGAAAATCATCATCCAGTGCCCCAGAAGTTTCATTCTTTGGCCTCCAATAGTCTCCTTTGACTTTCTTCATCAAAACCATCACTACGCATCCGGCTTGAACTGCTGGGTAACATTTTCCTTTTGGTCCCCCGGTACGCATCTTCCATCTGTTTCTCCAGTTCTCTTATTTTCCACATATCTGATTCCTCCTGAGTCTTATTGTGAGCATCTATGTGCTGGATGACGTTCCTCAGGAGGACCGTCCCCAAGGGAACTCAGGACATTCTTCAATCCCTCGATCTGTGCGCCGCAGCCTTGCCCCCAATAACTTCTTTTTTTTTTTTCTTTGCGGTATGCGGGCCTCTCACTGTTGTGGCCTCTCCCGTTGCGGAGCACAGGCTCCGGACGCGCAGGCTCAGCGGCCATGGCTCACAGGCCCAGCCGCTCCGCGGCATGTGAGATCTTCCCGGACCGGGGCATGAACCCGTGTCCCCTGCATCGGCAGGCGGACTCTCAACCACTGCGCCACCAGGGAAGCCCCCCGATAACTTTTGAATGAGGTTCACCCATGGTCGTTTCGCACGGGGCCAAGCAAATGAGGTCGCAGGTTCTGCAGATCAGCCAACCTCAGCCCATCACCCTCCATTGGCTCATGCTGTGTGTCTACCTGGTTTGCCATCCCGCCCGCACCTACCAGATTCATCACAAGGTTGCCCAATCCAGGAGCATCTCTTGGCCTCCCTCTCCACACCTCCCCATGAACTGCTGGGGCTTCTGTGCTCTTTGTGGAGCACAGATTGCTGTGTTCCGGTCTGACAGTGAGGTCAGGGCAGGATACCACTGTGTGGTCCTCCTCCCCCTTGCTGTACTTGTCAGGGGAGTGGGACACAGGGGGCGGTTTGAACTTGATGTTAGACAGTTGGATTCAAACCCAGCTCTGCCATCTTGCAGCTGTGTGACATTGGACAAGTTACTCAACCTCTCTGGGAAGTAGTTTCCTCATCTGCCAGATGGAGGTGGCAATGGAGGGTGGCCGAATAAGGTTCTTATCTTGCAGGGGTTGTCAGGATTAAATAAGGTAATGAATCAGTAAAACTAAGCGGTGTGCCTGAGGCGAAAAATGGTAGTGTTCTGGATCAGTTTGGTGTCTAATTCATCTATGAATTTCCAGGAGGTCTTCATATAGTGCTAATGAAACGTGGTAGGTGCAGAGGAGGAATAGACGTGACATTGTTTTGCGAGTGCCAGAATGCCACACGTGTAGAGAGTAGGACATGATTACGGATGCAGAAACTGAGGCCTGGAGAGATTTCCTGGCCTGCTCAGGGCCCCACTGCCCTCTCTTCCTCGCTTGCTCGGGTGCTCAGGTCCTGCTGGGTCACCTCCAGGTCAGCAAGGCAGAGGCCCTCAGGGGCAGGAGTCTGCTCTCTGCTGCCTGAATTCCGGAGGCAGCTCTGGCAGCCCCACCGGCCCCATCTTCCTCGGCAGCCACATTCCAGACATTCTGCCCAGGCGAGGAAGAGGCCAGCCCGAGGGAGGAAATCCGGAACCACTAGACAGGGGGTGGCAAGGAGAGAGGTCTCCTGGGGTCCAGGCTTGCTGGCGCTCTGGGTCCCTCAGCACAGCAGGTGCTCCTCACAGGCCAGACCTCAGGCCACCCAAGGCTCCTTTGTGGGTGCAGGGGGAGCTGCTCATGAGGAAAAAGACTAGCAGCACAGCGGTTTTCTAACTTAAGACTCTGTAGGCCTCATGGAGGGACAGAGAGATGAGGTTGTTAAAAAATGCACGTTCCAGGTCCCACTGCCCCCATCATGGAGGGGCCCAGCATTCTGCATTTTTAAATGAGCCTCCAAGAGGGTGCAAAATCAGGTTTGGGAGCCTCTGAGTCCGTCCACTGTATAGATGAGAGATGAAGAAGATGCAGTCAAGAGAGGGAAGAGAATGGCCCAAGGTTACCTAGCAACCAGGCTGTCCAAAGGGGAGCCACTGCCGCTGATGGAAACAGGAGGGCCTCAGAGGCAAGAGGCACAAGAGCAGGGAAACCCAGAACGGAAGAGGAGCTGAGAACAGGGTGGCTCAAGGGAAAGTTAGAAAGATGGATAATGATTCCCCGTCCTTCCCCACCGCCATCCCTGTACCCCTGTGCCTCACAGAGGCTGCTAACGATCCCAGCTCAGCGGTACACCGAGCCCCATCTGCTCACACGCTGCCTGTGGACAACCACGCCCACCCCCATCTCCTCTCTCCTCATGCGTTGCCTCCTCATGTCACCGTGTACAAGAGAGTAAGACATCCTGGGCTCAAGTCCCAACTCAGTCACTACCATGCTGTGTGGTCTTAGGCAAATTCATGACCTTCTCTGACTCTTAGCTTACTCACTTGTACAATGATGGGACTAGACCAGCTTTGCTCAAAGGGCAGTGCATGGATCAGCTCCACAGAAGCACAGAAACTTTGCTAAAATGCAGATTCTCAGACTTCCAACCAGATAAAATGGGTAAAGTGTTGCATTTACACAAATAATACATGGTATATTTTCCTTCTAAAATAATAAAACGTTACATTTAAGGCTAAAGCCCTCTTTGCTGCCACCACCAATACCTTCTCCAAAGGCAAACAGTATAATCATTTACGTGTGTAATGTTTTGAGATACTTACATTGACACATAAATATACCAGTTGGGGAACTTCCCTGGTGGCGCAGTGGTTAAGAATCCACCTGCCAATGCAGGGGACACAGGTTCGAGCCCTGGTCCGGGAAGATCCCACGTGCCGCACAGCAACTAAGCCTGTGTGCCACAACTACTGAGCCTGCATGCCACTACTACTGAAGCCCACATGCCTAGAGCCCATGCTCCGCAACAAGAGAAGCCACCGCAATGAGAAAACAGCGCACCGCAACAAAAAGTAGCCCCTGCTCGCTGCAACTAGAGAAAGCCCATGTGCAGCAACAAAGACCCAACGCAGCCAAAAATAATTAATTAATTAAAAAAAATATATATATATATATACATACCAGTAGGAAATATATAGCGTTTGGGTATTTTGCTTGTTTCAAGGGGGTGGGAATGGGGGTTGTTAAAGCAGTATGTTGTGTGTCCTTCTGCAACTTTTTTAGTCAGTGGTGTGTATTGGGGTCTTTTCGTGCTGTACACATAGCTCCACCTCACGCTTAGAGCTCATTCTGGGGCTCACTCAAGTTTGAGAACCTCTGAGCTAGATGAATTCTGACATCACATCTTATGAGTCTAATTTTAGCAAAAGGTAGGGGCAGGGAGAGCAGGATATTTCCAGCAATGAGGGAAGGTCCAGCCTAAATAGAGTGTCCTTGGCACTTGGAGCTGGACTTCATTGCTCAGATATCCCGTATCAAGAGTGTGGTACCCTGGGATCCAGCTAAGGTCCCCTACTTCCCTTCCCTTAGAACTCTCAGGGCCACTCCCTCCCTCCCTTGCCAGCCCCTGGTCATCCTGATGTCATCTGTGCAGGCAAGGCTGACTCAGGCTCTCCCTGCCACCCGGAAGGCAGGTCCCCATGGCTCTTGATGGAGGCTAACTGGTTTGACTTGGTGAAGCAGCCCAGGGTTTCCCAATACCTCCTCGCTGGGGACCTTCTAGCACATGCCGTCTGGCTCTGTGGGGGACCCAGGAGCTGTCTGGGTCTAGAGTAGTAATGTTTTCCTCACTGTCCTCAAGATTCTGTCACAGCTGTGGAACCACGAAGAAGCCCTTATCCTTCTCAGGGCTTCCCTCTCCCCATCTGTCCATAAGGTTGTACTCATTAATCTCTATGCCTGGCAAGAGCATCTAGCAAGAAAAATTATGCAAGATTTGTTGAATGAATAATAGTTGAAAAGCCCCTTCCAACTCCCAAGGAGTTCAGATTCCAGCCAACCAGTGTGAACAAAATGCATAGCGTGTGCATAGCCCTAGACTGAGAACTGAGGGGGATGGAACTCTGAAAGAGACATCGTCCTTGCCCTCGAGTTGCAGACAGCCCAGCTGGGGGTCCAGTCATCGAGTCAATCAGTATTTCCCTGGAGTCTAGCATGGGGAGGAATGGAGCCAGGTGGGGGCAGTCATGGAAGGACAAGGGGTCGGCTCACAAGTGATCAGGGAAGAGTGTGGGTTAGGAGACAGGCAAATGGAAATTGTGGTCACACAGACTAAGGATCCAGCAAAGAGGTCAGAGGAGAAAGCATTCAGAGGGAAAATGAGGTATGTGGAGAGTGAAAGCAGGAGATAGAGAGAGTGTGACACATGACAGACTTGATAAATATTTGCAATAAACAGATTGTTATAGATACCAAATTGCGTTAAATGGATAAATATAAATATATGAGTATATTAAATAGATGACAGAAATAAGCAGATGAAAGTAAGTTAGTCATGCATGGTTGGATGGACACGTGGATTGGTGGACACATGGATGGATGGGTGGATGGATGGATGGATGATGGACAAATGGATGAGCAAGCAGAGAGACAGACAGATAATCTTAGTCTAGGCTTGCTGGATGTAGGGTCCAATGTCCAAGTTTGGATTTGGGCCCTTCTGCTTACTGACTCTTATTGGCCATGTGACCATGAGAGTTTTGTGCTGAAAACAGGGATTATCAGTCCAACCTGTCACCTTCCCCAGGAAATTATAAGAATTGCTCAAATAATAGATGAGAGGGAGAACTGCATAAAGCTGCATGTAAGTGTCAGAGGATTGTGGTTATAATCAAATCTAAAGGACTTCTCGGTCCTAGATACACATAGAGGACGATGCAGAACTGGCACATGAAGAGACTGGTGGAGGAATAGATGTAGGAGCTGGAATGTATATTACACAGCTGTAGGACCTACTCTATCAAGTATCTGTGGAGCAAACTAAGGGCCTGATGTTTGGGGACTGCTTGAGGTCAGTGTCTGGCTTTACTCACTTTGTCTCACCATCCAAAGCATGCCACTCCTCCCGAAGAGAGCACCTTCTGCTGTGACGCTCAACTCTGCTTCCCTCTTCAGAATCACCTGGATTACTCAGCCTCAGGGTCAGTATCCAGAACCCACCAATATCAGAATCACTTGGATGCCCACTGACAAGTACAGATTCTGGGGTCCCACTTCCGTCCTCTACATCAGTGTCCTTTGATGTGCCCGGTGAGGATACCGGCTTGGTGCCTTGCACACAATGATTCTTCAGTAAATATCTGTTCATTTTGCAGCTGTTGCTGTTTGCCCAGGTTCACTGGTTGATATTGAGGATTGAGACTTGAACCCAGCTCTCCTGCTGCCTATTCCAGCTCCCTGCCAGTGCCTCCTGCAAGGAAGTGGCCCACATGACCTCTCCATGGCCCTAGGCTCTGAGATTGCAAACTCCTCAGCAGCTCTGAGACACAAGCCACTCCAACTGCCCGAGGATTTTGAACTAAGCCCTCTGGCTTTCACCAGGCTGCTGCTGGGATCCTTGAAAACCCAGGGATAAGGGAGGCCTAATGGAGGTAAGAGGTTCTTGCTTCTCCTCCCATCTGCCTGCTGCCCAGATGGGGGCCACGCTAATGTGCTGCTCAAGTCCCAGGGAAGGAGCCACGAGGGCGTTGCAGGGGAGGTAGAGCTGCTAATTACCCACAGAAATCCCAAGTTGTTGAGAGCAGTTGTTCTCAGCCCTTGCTGCTCCCTAGAATCACCTGTGGAACTTTACAAACTATTGTTATGTGGGCCCACCCCAGAGATTCTGAATGTCTGCAAGCCTGGGCGTCGGACTGTTAAGTCTCAGTAGGTGACGCCAATGTGGAGCCAAGGCTGGGAAGCAATGCCTAGAGGTGTCCCTTACCCAGGGACTTGCTGTGTTTTCTAGCTGGAGTGCTAAGCATCGAATCCCCATCTCCAAGATGGAGTAAGTGAGACTCAGAAACGTCAGGCAACATGCCCCAGAGCGCATAGTGTGTTCCTTAAAAGCCACAGAAATCAACCTTGCCTAACTTACGCAGAAGGGGGATTTAATGCACAGTTATGAGCGACACAAAATGAGAGTGTAGGGTTCACAGTTAGACCTCCCAAAAGACAGGAGCCAGGAGTGGCTGGGCAACCCACTCAGGCCGTCACCACCAGGAGGGTGCCCCTCCTGTCCGTGAGCTGGTCTTCTCAAGATCCAGATTGCTGCCGGTGGGTTGGGCTGGCTGAGCTTGGGTCCCTTGCAGGGCTGGGATGAGGGCGAGGCTGATCCTGCACTTGTGTGACCCTGAGAGTGAGTGTCTCCTTACATTTTGCACCCTGGGGGCCTTAGACACCTGACTCCCCTCACCCTTGTGCTGGTCCTATACCTTGGCCCAGGGAGGAGGGTACCTCCTGTCCTTAGTGACAGCCCACTAAGACTGCATCAGATAGCCCCTGGATGCCTCCCCAAGGGATAAATGTGGCACTGTTACCAAAAGGAGAGGAATGGACGCTGAGTGGGTGAAAATACAGGTGCCCACTCCCAGGTTTAAGAGCAGAGCAATTAAAAATATGATTCTGGGGCTTCCCTGGTGACGCAGTGGTTGAGAGTCCGCCTGCCGATGCAGGGAACTCGGGTTCGTGCCCCGGTTCGGGAAGATCCCACATGCCGCGGAGCGGCTGGGCCCGTGAGCCATGGCCGCTGAGCCTGCGCGTCCGGAGGCTGTGCTCCGCAACGGGGGAGGCCACAGCAGTGAGAGGCCCGCGTACCGCAAAAAAAAAAAAAAAAAAAAGACTGGAGTTGGATGAATCTGGATTTAAACCCAGGGTCTCCCCTTAATATCTCCCTGACCTCGGACAAATCAGCCTACTTCTCTGACTGAGTCTCAGTGCAAAAGGATGCTAATAATGGTACCATCTGTTGACCTCTGACTTCTGGCTCTTCATTCCACGCTCTTGCCCCTATGTTTGCTCTCAACTTTTCCAGTGGGGGCACCTAACTGCAAAGGAGAGAGGGCTTGGGCCCCTGAGGGCATGGGGGCGGAGTCTGAAATCACTCACAGCAAGCACATCTTTCCTTTGAGACACACATCAGCCGGACTGCCAGGAAGTCCACTTTGGGCACATACCCCAGGGAAGTGAGTGCTTACGTCCACAGAGAGACACACACAGGGACGGTCATAGCGATGTCATTCCTAGAATCCAGAAACTGGAAACAAGCCAAATGTTCAGTAACAGTAAAATCAGTAAACTAAGCCACAGTACATGAGCACAAAAAAATAGCAGACCACTGCTACACGTAGTAATGTGGATGAATCTCAGACAACACACTGAGAGAGGCAAGCCAGACCCCAAGCAGCATATGCTGTATGACTCCATGTACATGAAGTTCAGGAACAGGCCAAATGAATTCACTGAGCTGTACTTATTAAGATAAGTGAACTTTATTGTATGTAATGCCAATTTTTTAAAAATGTTTTAATTTTTAAAAAAGAAACAACACGTAACTTTTGCGATCTATCCAAATACGTTTGCACTTTAACAATGATTTCCTCCAGCATGTTTCAGGAAAGTGGACTCTTCAGGAGTATAGGCCTTGTTTATCCAGTGGACTCCAGTCCCCTCTCCTTGGAGGCACACTCCCAGGATAAGAAGCTTTCCCCCTCACTCCAGTTTGAATGATCTCCATAAACATCCAAAGCCAAGAGTCACAAACTAATGGTTCCTGAGCCACAGTCACCCCTCCTCACATTGTTTTTAACCCACTCTAGGTTTTCTTCATTTTTATCAATGAGTTGTTTTAAATCCAGGCTTCTCTTGAAATTTTGGTTGATCTGAAAAATGGGCGTGTTGGCAGCAGGTGCCGCAGATTTTAGATGGGACACAAGTATGTGAGTTCCCCTAGTCCCTCCCGGCTTGCCTCACTCATCCCCTAGGTCTCCCTGGCCTCTGCTAGCATTTGAGTGTGTGCCCTGCTAGCTGTGTGCCCTGCTACCTTGGATTTGAACCGCCACTGCTCTCCTATCCAACTCCTTCCCTGGCTTCTAGGTCCCTCCTCGAGAAAGCCCCCCAGATAGGCCACCTAACACTGTCCTCTCCCTTCTAGGTCAAGGGCAAGTAAACTATGGCCCATGGGCCGGTGCAGCCCATTGCACTGCCCGCAAGCTAAGAATGGGTGTTAGATTTGTAAATAATTGAAAAAAATCAAATCAAGCATAATATTTTGTGATATGTGAAAATTAAAAGAAATTCAAACCTCAGTGTCCTTACCTAGTTTTATGGGAACACAGCCGTGCTCACTCATTTAGGTACCATCTATGGCTGCTCTCATGATACAATGGCAGAGTTGAGGAGTTACATCAGAGACAGTATGGCCCACAGAGCCTAAAATATCAATATTTACTGTCCAGCTCTTTGCAGAAAAAGTGTGCCAGCCCGTGCTCTAGGTCCCCCCAGTCCACGGGATTGTTGCTGTATCACCTTTACAGGCTGTGCTGTTTCGATAAGGAGATAATTTGCCCTGTCTGTACTCTTTAATGAGACAGTGTCATATGCCACCTTTGTACCACTCCTTCCACAGTCTTACCTCCGGTGGGGCAGATAGTTCTCTGCCTTAGGGCTTGGGAGAGGAGAGAGCCTGAACCCCCGGAAATGGATTTGGGAAGACTCTGGGGAGGACATCCAAGCTAAGACACCAAAGGAGACAAAGACCTGGATACCTACTTCCTCTTTTAACTGCCCATGCTTACAGGAACCCTAGAACCCTAAGTCTCTAGGCCTGGCAGGAACTTCTTGTTTTTTTTTTTTTTTGGCAGGAACTTCTGAGAGACTTCCATCCATCCATCCATCTATCCATCCACTCACCCAACACTGCTAGCTCCCCTGTATGTTTAGTACTGTGCTAGGTTAGACTGGAAACGAAAACTTGGTCTCTGCCCCCAAGGAACATAGAGCTTAGTGGGTGAGACAGATGTTTAGAGACAAGATTGTACTTCAGTGTGAAAATCATTATAGAGAGATGTGAGCACACAGCTGAAAGAGATGCTAACTCTAATTCTTTAATTTTGCAATTGAAGAAAAGGAGGTTAACCAGAGAGGCTAGGAAACTTGCCCAAGGTCCCACTGCAAGTTAGTGATGGACGTGGAACTAGAATCCTTTCCCAATTCCCACTTCTTTGCCCTTTGCTCTCCCATTCCTTCCTCCCGTCCTTCACTTAACACGTATTGTGGAGCCCCTACCAGGTGCCAATCACTGCTCTAGGTGCTGGGCCTGCAGTAAGTGAGTGAGAGAGACACGTTTCCTGCCTGCCGGAGCTTCCACTGCGGGAGAAGACAGAATTAACACATCAGCAAATCAATCAATTGGATGATGGGAGCTAACTGTGAGCTCTCAAGAAAATAAAGCAGAGGAAGGGCCTTGGCATCACGGCGGTGGGATGGCCGGCAAAGGCCTCTCTGAACAGATGACCCCTGAGGGGGCCCAGAGTGATGAGAAGCCAGCCACACAGGTCAGAGAGGAACATTCCAGGCGGAAGGAAAAGCGGCAGCCAGGCCTTGTTCTGTGCTTCGTCCAAGACTCAACTCCTTCCTCCACTCGGAACAGGAGAGCCGTATGCTGGAAGGTAGCTTGAGACTATTTATTGCTTGGGGTTTTGCTCTGGTTTTTGCTTGTTTGGTGCCATTTGCTGTGCTAGCTGGAAGCGCCAGGAGAGGAAGTGGCGGGTTGGGTCGGGGGTGGGGGGTTGCCGTGAATTGAAGGGGAAGGTGGTTGGGAGGAAATTCTGATGGAGATGTGAAAAAACGAGAGGGTTTCTCTCTGCGTACGCAACTGACAGTAAATGAGACCCTGTAAGATGCTAGTCAGTTCCCAAAAGGTAACAAAACCTCTGTCTTCGGCACTTAATTCTTTAAAGGATTATCCCTGAGACTGGGGGAGGGCAGGGAGCCCAACCTGGGAGTTCTGGCAGCCACACAACCTCCTCTGAGGCAGCAGGGAGACCTGGGGACCCCAACTGCCTCAGCAACAACTGGGTCGGGAGCCAGGGAGCCAGGGTTGTAGTCCTATCTCTGCCCCAAGTGACCATGTGAACTTGGGTGGGTAGCCTGCCCTCCCTGGGCCTCAGGTGTCTCATCTGTGCAATTAACGAGGACGTGGTAAGAAGCATAGTTTCAAATTATGCTTCAAGGAGACCTCCAGTCCCAGAGAGAGGTTTTTAGGGCTGCCTTGGGGGCAGGGGCAGCAGAAGATAGGACGGATAGAAGTGGGCCCTCACTCTTTTCAACCAGAACCGCCTACTTTAACCTGTTTCACACTCCGGGTTTCTTCATGAGGAAGTATGTGTAGTAATAATGAAAATAAACACTGAACCCTCCCACGATGTTGGTTGATTACGTGTGGTAATGTGTGCAAGATGCTACTGCAGTTACCCTGCATGGTACTTGTATCATGAGCATATATATTTTATAGATGAGGAAACTGAGGCTCTGAGCTGTTAAGTACCCTGTCTAGGATCTGAGCTAGGAGGCAAAGGCTTGTGGTCAGGCCCCTTTTAACTGGCCCCCATTCAGAGTACAGGTGTTTTGTATTAAAGTAATAGGCTCTTGAGTTGAGGACTCTGCTACTTACTAACAGGCCTTGAGTGCCCTGAGAGTTATTGAAAGAGATAATGCCCATGAGATACTTCACATGGAACTTGGCTTATGGTAAAGGCTCGATAATCGTTAACGACTATCACGGTTATTAGTGTTTTAATTTCCTGTGAAGACTGATTCCACTTCTAAAACATGTTTGGAAAGGACTGGAGTAAATGATCCCTAAAGATCTTCCAGCCCTGGCAGTCTCCTTCTCAAAGAGAGGGATGCAGCTGTGGGTGAGCAGCGCGGTGCTGCCTGGGGGGTTGGGGTAGATGCTAGCTGGTAAAGAGGCTTTCCTTAGTTTTTACAAAATGAGAAAAAGAAGGATAAGCCAGTGAGATTTTCAAAAAATTTACTTTATTTCATTTAAAGGACTGTGCTTGAATCAGAGATGAAAACCTATCTAAGAACAAAAATGCCTGGTGATGGTCGAGCCCCGGCTGTGTCCTGGACATTTTACACAGATGTTCTTGCTTAATCCTCACAACGCCCCCCCATATAATTGAGAAAATTGAGGCTTAGCACAGTCAAGTAATTTCTCTGCGGTCCCACAGCTGAAAAGTGGCAGAGCTGAGACACACTGAGGCCCTTGGGACACAGAGCTCTGCCCTCTTAACCAATATGCCATCTGTCCTAGAGCTGACTTTTATGTTTAATGGCTTTATTGAGATGCAATTTACATGCCATAAAATTCACCCATTTAAAGTGGACAAATCAATGGCTTTTTGTTTATTTACAGCGATTGCCCTAATATAATTTTAGAACCTTTTCATCACCCCCACCCCCAAATTGCATACCCATTAGTAGTCACTCCCCAATCCCCATGCCTCACCTCGAGCCCCTGCCAAGCTCTAATCTATTTTCTGCCTCTATAGATTTGCCTAATCTGGACATTTCAAATAAATGGAATCATATGTGTTCTTTTGTTCCTGGCTTCTTTCACTGAGCATAATGGTTTTGAGGTTCATTCATGTGGTAGCATGTATTAGTACTTCATTCCTTTCTGTGGCTAAATAAAATTCCCTTGTATGGGTGTACCCCACTTTGTTTATCCCTTCACCAGTTGATGGACACTTGGGCTTTTTCTACTTTTTTAGGAATCAGGAATAATGCCTCTATGCACATATGTATATGGGGTGGGGTTTTCTTTTTTGACATATGTTTTCATTTCTCTTGGGTAGAATGGCTGGGTCCTGTGGTAACTCTATCCTTAGCGTTTTGCAGAACTGCCGAACTGTTTCCCAAAGCGGCCATTTTGCATTCCCACCAGCGGTGTATAAAGTTTCCAGTTTCTCTACATCCTTGCGAACACTTGCTATTATAGCCAACCTAGTAGGTGTGAATGGTATCGCACTGGAGTTTTGATTTGCATTTCCCTAATGACTAAGCATGTTGAGCACCTTTTCATATGCTTATTGACCATTTGTGTATCTTTGCTGGAGAAATGTCTATTCAAATCCTTTACCCATTTTAGAATTAGATTGTCTTTATGTTGTCGAGTTATAAGAGTTCTTTATATATTCTGGATAAAAGTCCCTTATTGGATATACAATTTACGAATATTTTTCTCCCATTTTGTGAGTTGTCCTTTCACTTGTTTGATGGTGTCATTTAAAACACAAAAGTTTTAAATTTTGATCTCCAATTTATCAGTTTTTTTCTTTTATTGCTTATGCTTTAGGTGTTATATCTAGTGAATCATTGCCTAATCCGGAGTTGCAAAGATTCACACCTGTATTTTCTAAGAGTTTATAGCCCTTTAATTTAGGTCTGTGGTTCATGTTGAGCTGTTTCATATATGATGATATATAAGGGGCCAGATTCATTCTTTTGCATTGTGTATCCAATTATACCAGCACCATTTGTTGAAAAGACTATTATGTCCATATTGTCTCAGTGCCCTCATCAAAATCAGTTGACCATAAATGTAAGGGTTTATCTCTGGACTCTCAGTTTTCTTCCATTGACCTATATGCCTGTCCTTCTGCCAGTACCATACAGTCTTGATTACTGTGGTTTTGTAGTAAGTTTTGAAATGGAGGAGTATGAGTCCTTCAACTTTGTTCTTCTTTTTCAAGATTGTTTTGGCTTTTCTGAGTCCCTGGCATTTCCATATAAATTCTGGAATTAGCTTGTCAAATTCTACCCAAAAAAGGTCTCAGTTTTAGAAGTGTTCTTTCTTTTATGAAATAAGGTGATAGAAGACAGTAATTTTTAAAGACCTTATTTAGCCAAAAAAAAAAAAAGTAATCCTGTGTTGGGCCCGCCAAATTGTGGGGAATTTTATCAATCTGTGAGATCCGAAAGTGACTTGGAAAGTTCTGGAGAGTGGGTTAGATTTAGAGGTAAGGCAGAGAGTGTGCACTCCTGGGGCGGAAGATGGAAGACAGGGCATCAGGTGGGGCCTTGGTGTAACAGGTACGTCTTAGAGTGTCTGAAGGGCTGAGAGGTGGGATCTGGAAGACCCTGTTTGCAGGAAAGGCCCAAAAGACTCCTGAAAAAAGTCACCCTCCACCAGGGGAACCAGATCTTGGCCCCAAGAAGGCACCAGTGTCAAGATGAGGGAAAGCAGCGATGCGGGGGTACTGCCCAATGTCTGATGTTCAGAAGTAGCTAATATTGACTGAGTACTTACCCTGAACTAAGCACTTTAGATGCATCTCATTTAATGCTCACCACAGTCTTGTCAATTTATGTCACGTTGCTTAATTGCCTAACACAGCACTGTCCAATAGAAACACCATGTGAGGGCTTCCTGGGTGGCACAGTGGTTAAGAATCCGCCTGCCAATGCAGGGGACATGGGTTCGAACCCTGGTCCGGGAAGATCCCACATGCCACGGAGCAACTAAGCCTGTGCACCACAACTACTGAGCCAGTGCTCTAGAGCCCGTGAGCCACAACTACTGAGCCTGTGTGCCACAACTACTGAGCCTGCATGCCACAACTGCTGAGCCTGCGTGCCACAACTACTGAGCCCGTGCGCCTAGAGCCCATGCTCCACAACCAGAGAAGCCACTGCAATGAGAAGCCGGTGCACCGCATCGAAGAGTAGACCCCCACTCGTCGCAACTAGAGAAAGTCCACGTGCACCAACGAAGACCCAAGGCAGCCCAAAAGTAAATAAATAAATTAATTAAATTTGTTTTTTAAAAAAGAGAAATACCATGTGAGCTGCATATGTGATATTAAGTTTCCAGGAGCCACATTAAAAAGGTAAAAAGAAGCAGATGAAATTCATTTTGGTAATATACTTTTATTTAACTCAATATATCACAAATGTTATCCTCTCCAGCATTAATCAACATTTAAACATTTACTAGTGGGATATCTTTCCTTTCTTTTTTTCCTTACTAACACTTTAAAATCCAATGTGTTCTTATAGATGTCCAGCACATCTTGATTCAAATGCTAAATTTTCATCAGCAATGTTTGAGCTGTGTTTAGATTTCACAAAATTTACATTTGAAAAAGTAGCTTCACATTCCTGAGTTATATCAAACATACTTAAAGGTGAACCAAGTATGTGCCTTTAAGTTTAATTTAATAAAAAGTAAATAAAATTAAAAATTCAGTTCCTTAATCTTAGTAACCAGATTTCAAGTGCTCTGTGGCCATGGATGTTTAGTGGCTATTGTGTTGGACACACAGGCCAACACTCCTGTCACCCTGTCATGCGGGCAGTGACAGAGTCAGCTTGTTGACCACTGCATCACTTGCATTGAGTGGACACATAGTAGGCATTCAATGAACATTTATTGAAGAATACTTGCGTGGATGCATCGACAAGCAAATTGAGCTAATGGACAAATGAAATAAGTAGTAAACAGACAACTAAACTAGGCCAAATGCCTACAGCTAGTAAGTGGCAAGAAGAGAATTCAAAGCCAGGTCTGACTCATTCCAAAATCTATTGGCTGCAAAGAACATATGTGGGTATAGGAAAAAAAGACGGGAGCCTGGCCATCGGGCCAAGGACCATCAGGGTGTCCGCAATGCCCTGCCAGCCCTCTGTAGGATCCCCCCTACCCTCCCTGACCTGCTGTGCCACCTTCCCCCTGGCCAAGTTCCAGGGATGCTCCAGGAGCCCTGAGGATGAAAGGCTGGTAGGAGCAGGTGACGCCATGGACGTGATGACAGCCGGCCGCACGAAGCACAAGAGCAAAATCCTGGACACAGGAAATGGGCACCAGCTGCACAGACTGAGCCCTCATTTGTCTTGAAATCTGCAAACTGACCTCATATCTGGTCACAAGTCCTGGGGCTGGCCCAAAACAGGAATGAGAAGCCAAGGGAAGACTTTAGTTTCAGTCACAGGACTTCAGAGCTGGAAAGAGTTAGAGGGATCACCTCAACCAAAACATTCATCTGGTAGATCAGGAAACTGAGGCCTAAGAAAGGCAGGGCCCCACGGACGGTTACACAATGGCCTCTTTAAAAGGAAAGGTCACATCTTAGTTTTTCTATTGCTGCTGATAACACTACTTCTTTTTTCTAAAACGCTACCAGGTTCGGGTTCTCTTCCAGCCCCTGCCAATCATTCTGCTACCCCCATAATGCTGGACCCCAGTGTCCTTAAGGGAGTAGCCACATTGCCGGGCATTTCAGCTGGTTCTGCCGTGAGCTTTTGCTGACCATTCTCTCTGCCTGAAATACCTTTCCTCCCTTGTTCTTTTCTACTGCACCCCTCACAGTCTCAGCCTGGCTAGCTAGCTAGTTACCCTTCAAGGCCAGCATCAAATATCACTGTTTCAATGAAGTTTCCCCCTATGCCATTGAACTTGTGCATCTTTTCTCTCATGAGGCTCTCCATGGTAGCTATTGGACAATGGAGAAAACCAGGGGGCTTCAGGGAGCCATGGGAGGGGCCCCATGGCTGAGACCCAAAGTTGAGGGGAGATTGTGGAAATGAAGATTGGAAAGAAAGGTTGGGACCACGTGGGAGAATGGGGCAGGTTGTAAACAGTTGAGAAGTGAGGAAATGGAGGCCCTGATGTGTCTGCGTGGAGTGGAAGCCAGGAGATCTGATCCTATAACAGGGACATTTCTCTGGGGATCTCATTTGATCCCATTTTCACAAGGAGATGGAAAACAACATCATTGAAGACATGATCCCTGGCTCCCAGAGCTTCTAATCCAATCAAGGAGAATCATTCATTCATTCATTCATTCAACAAGTGCTCACTGAGAATTTTACCTTGTCCCAGACGCTGTCATAGACACTGAGGATACAAGCAGGTCTGCGTGTGTGCGTGTGTGTGTGTGTGTGTGTTTGCAGAGGGGAAAGGGCAGGCATATTGCTCTAATTCTTTCAATGTGCTAAGCACTGTTCTATATGTTAGGGATACAGCTGTGCAGAGGACAAGTGTGTTCCTGCCTCAGGAAGTTCCTGCTCTGGTGAGAGAAGACAGACATTCAGTAAGTCATGACAAGTTTGACAGGTGCAGTGCATTTTGTGAAAGGAGAGTAAGAAGCTCTAGGGGAACATGCGGCAGGGGAGCCTGTCTCGATCCGGTGCCTCCATGACGAGATGACATTTCATCCACTCCTCAAAGATGAAATACAAAGAATTCCAAGATGAAAGGTGAAACGCAAAGTGCAGGTGCTTTGGGAGCACAGCAGGGGGGCACTAGACGTTGACAGGGTTGAAAGGAAGGCCTCTTAGAGGAAGTGACATCTAACGTCACCTGCATAGATATATGATTATTGATGGGAATAGATCCGAAGAACAAGGAGAACGTGTAACAGAGGGTCTGAACTTTCCTGAGGAAGGTTACTTGATCTAAAACCTGAAACCTAAGTGGAAGTTAACTGGTAAGAAGTGGAAGACGACAAGTGTTCTCAGCAAAGGAATGAACGTGTGCAAAGGCCCTGGGGTGGGGAGTATGATTCTCTGAGAACCACTTTCCTCTCCGAGCCCTTTGATGAGGCTCTGCAGTTTCAAACCATCTGTTAGAGCAGAGAGTTGGTGCTGGAAAACGTCCCGTGTGCTTGCTGTTCTCTGTCAGTGGGGCGTTCAGGGCACTGAGAGGCATCTTCTTGGGGCCTAATCCTGAACTAAGAGCTTCTGAAGGAACTTTAAAGATCATTGAATTTAGCATCATCAACCCCTCCCCCTTTCCTGAAAGAGAATTGAGACTCAGAGAAAGCAATGGACTTATCAAGGTCACGGATGGTCATGCTAATCAGTCAGCACGAGGTAGAGACAATTATTGGTTTCATGTGACAAAGAAGGAACCTGAGGCTCGTGGAGGGGATCTTGACTGGGGTCACCCAGCTAGAAATCCCCAGCGTAGCTGACCCCAGAGCCTCTACTCCTATCCAGTGGAACTCTTAGGCAGAACTCGGCCAGAACCCAGGTTCTCTGACATTCAGCTCCATGCTTCTTGCTTTTAGAATAGATATTCAGCCTGGTGTACCCCTTCTGGGAGGCCTCCACATCCCTGAACCAGGAGCGACCAACTTCAGGTCCACCCTTAATAGTGTGGAGCGACAAGCAATAGTCCAAATGCAAGGCCCCATGGCTCCAGCCCACCTGCCTTCCCTTCTTACCTGTTCCCTCCGAACAAGGAAGATGCTTACACCTCCCAGCCCCGGGTCCACCCACACCACCCTAACTCCTGCCCAGCAAACAGCACCAACGTGGCCCCTGCTTAGATCTCCCTAGGAATGCACTGCCAGCCCTTGGAGGAAAGCACCTGGCAGAGGCCTGATGCAGAGGGAACTGGGAGGGGGGTGGGGGGGGGTCACAGGCTTGGGGAGAGCCATCCCCTTGGCTCCACAGACGCTTGGCCCCAGGCGAAGAATGCCACTGGACGAGGGGCAGGGCGGGGCCCTGTAGCTCCAGCGTGCGGGGTATCCTAACTGCAAATGATCCCAGGGTTACTGCTAGGTCCCCTTCCTGCCCCATTAGCCGGCTTTCCAGCAGGACTGATTGGTACCCACGCCTTGTACTCCCTGCGAGCACACAGCCCACACCCTTACCTCCTCCTGGGCCCTTACCTAATAATGACCCCCAACCCCTGCCAAGATCACCCCATCCCCACCTTGGGTTGTGCCCTGACTTGAGCAAACCACAGGCCTGTGTACCGTGCTAAGGCAGGATGAGTCAGGGGCAGAAGTCGAGGTGCTGAGAGCCCTGGGGAGCGGCAGGCGAGAGGAAGCTCTGCGGCCCGAGAGGAGTGAATCAGGCAGGAGTGGCTCGGATCCTGGTTTCCAGCCTCTACTCAGCAAATACCTGTAGCAGCCAGGGAGGTGGGGGGATGGAGAACCAGGCACCCCTGGTCTTGGGTCAGGCAGCATTGAAGAAGTCTCTTTTTCCAGGAAAACATGTAGCTGTCATCTCTCGAGTTGCTGATTCTGCAGTATGCTTATGGGGGAATGAGAAGGCTCTGTGTGTGTGTGTTCACGTGTGCACATGTGTGCACGTGTCTGCGTGTGGTAGGTACGTGTGTGTCTCTGGGCACACCTGTCTCTGCAGCCATCTGTGTGTTTGTGTCTCTGTGCGTGTGCAGTGTCTACATCTGTGTGTGAATGTGTAGGTCACTCTGCACCCGTGCCGGTGTGTCTCTGTTGTGTGGATCTGCATGTCTGTCTTTCCCTCCATAACCTGTCTTAGTGCAGCAAGCAGGAGACCCTAAGCTTGGCTCCTGCCATGTGATCCCACAACCAGTAATCTCAACCACCGCGTTTGACTGTTAGCCCCTTGAGGACAGGCACCACTTCCTATTTTTTTCACTGTTGTGAGAACATAATAGATACTCAGTACCATTTGTTGAATTAATATCTCAGAGAGGCTCCCACCTGGCCCAGCTCCCCGAGAAGCTCCAGAAATCCCAAAGAGGGGGATGCGAGAAGGACTTCAGCCAGGTTGATCCCATTCCTAGCTCAGGACACATGTCGGCTGACCTCTCCAACCCTCAGACTTTCGTCCAGTGTCCCCTTCTGCCCTGGTCAAAAGTCATGAAACAAAGCTCTGAGCTCTGCTGTAACCTTGCTGTGTGACCTTGAGTAAGTCTCTTTCCCTCTCTGGACCTCAGTTTCCCTGTTAAAAGAGCAAGTTGGACTTAAGGACATCAGAGGCCACATCCAGTCTCAGCATGGTGTGCTGTTTGTTTGTTGGTTGGCAGTGCCGCGCCGCCTGCAGTGGAAGCACAGAGTCTTAACCACTGGACGGCCAGGGAAGTCCAGCATGGTGTGGTTTTTACCTTCAAGCCCTTTGTTCAGTGACCCCTGTCCATCCTGACATTGGATTGATTTAATTGCCTCTCTCAGATCCTTCTCCCACTTCTTGTACAACTTCCTCTGATCCCGGCTCAGGCTGTGAACAGAGGTCCCAGCCAAGTCCTGTTCTTTGAGTCTTCACGCTGTTGCTGTGTTCTCTGCTGTGAGTGCCCGTTGGTAATCCCCAGGCATTATAATTAAGATCCCCTTTGCTAGAAGCCCACTGGTTGACATTTATAGGCTTGGGAAGGGAACATTTTGGGAAAATGGTGATGAAAAATGCAGTCCTCTACCACCTTGGCCTCTGGGCCTCTGGGGGTGGAAGCATTCTGTGAGTTGATTTTTCCAGGGAGAGTTGGGGTGGGAGGCGCGAGGGGAAAGGTATTGCTGATTAACATGCTACAACCTTCATTTAAGTATTTCAGATGGGAACCTTCCCTAGATGTACCGTATTACTGCTTCCCTGTCTTCCCAAACAAGAGGCTAAGCGTGACTTCATCTTTGCTTGATGACTCAGGGCCATTATAAAACATTAATGATTGAATTGAGTGTTAATGCTGGAATGTCTTCGAGGGCTGGGCAGGTATGTTAGGCTATTTGCCCCTACAATACAAGAGCCAGGCTTTTCTTTTTTTTCTTTTTTTTTTTTTAATTTGTTTTTGGCTTCGTTGGGTCATCGTTTCTGTGTGTGGGCTTTCTCTAGTTGCGGTGAGCAGGGGCTACTCTTCGTTGCAGTGCACGGGCTTCTCATTCTGGTGGCTTCTCTTGTTGCAGAGCATGGGGTCTAAGTGCACAGGCCCAGTAGTTGCAGCACATGGGCTCAGTAGTTGTGGTGCATGGACTTCGGTAGTTGTGGTGCATGGGCTGAGTAGTTGAGGCTTGTGGGCTCTAGAGCGCAGGCTCAGTAGTTGTGGCACACAGGCTTAGTTGCTCTGCGGCATATGGGATCTTCCCAGACCAGGGCTCAAACCTGTGTCCCCTGCATTGGCAGGTGGATTCTTAATGACTGCACCACCAGGGAAGTCCCCAGGCTTTTCTTTTTCATATTTTTTCTTTGTTCCTTGCAGAAGTATCAGCTGACACTTATTTTAGGGGCCCTTCTTGCTCTATTTACAACAGTGAATCTGTTTGATAACTGCACATCTACGTTGTGTAGAAAATGAGAACATACATTGTCTAAGCAAGGGGCTCTCCTAAGAGTGAAATACATGGTAGAATTCATTGTGGCTACTCAGAAGCCTTTTTTTTCCAGCACATATTAGCCATATGAGCCTAAAAAGATATTTCTACAGTTCTGATCTATAAAATGGGATGAATAATAGTATCTGCCTTGTAAGGTTACTGCAACTAAATGTAAAGTTATATGCAATAAAAGCACTTTATACACTGCCTGGCAATAGTAGCTACTCAATAAGGGTTATTTGTTTTATTCTTAACTAGTATTCCTGTCTGAGTTTTGGGTCAGTGACATTGCTGGGTAGCTGTTTGAGTTCTGCATGACTAAGATGACTCGTTCCTACGCTTTAAGCTGCAAGTAACAGAAAATCCAACTAACAGTATCCTAAACAAATAGGTGTTTGTTTTTATTACAAGAAAAACACAGGTAGAGAGCTCTTGGCATTAGTTCAGTGGCTCAATTATGTTAGGACTTGTGTCATTGCACTTCTTTTGGCCTCTGCCTCATGGTCATAATGTGGCTGCTGCAATTCCAGCCATCACATCCTCTTTCAAGGTAGGAAGAGGGAGATAGAGTGATGCTGGCTATGTCTATTTTCCCTGTGTTTCCTTTCCCAGCAGATTTCTCCTTGTTTCATGGTCTAGAACTGGGTCATGTGACCACTGTCAGTACAAGGGATTCTGAAAAACATGAAACAGGGGTGTCATGATTAGCTTAGACCAAACATCACATCTCTCCTGGGACTTACCGCACCATCTCTCCCTGTTCCCATCCTCTATCCAGGGTTCTGTTAGTGAAGAAGGGGGAAAAATAGATACTGGGTCAGCAGCTAACATTGTTTATCCCAGTAACTATCATCATTCTTTTTTTGGTCTCAATTAGGAAATTTTGATTGAAAATAACAGAAACCAAAATTAGACTGGCTTAAGCAAAAACCAAGAAATGGATAAATAGAAAAATTAATAGAAAGAAAGAAGGAAGGGAAATAATAAAAGAAATTAATTGACTCATTTTCCTGTGAAGCCCAGGAATAGTTTGGCTTTAGGTAAGTCTGGGGCCAAATGTGCAAACAGCATTAGCAGAAGACTGCCCTTCTCCACTTTCTGTCTGTTTTTTTTTTCTTTTCTTTTGTATTTGCTTAATAATCAGGTAGATTCTCCTCACCTGATGGTGCCTGGGAGCTCCAAGCTCTCATTCACCCCACCTCTGGTCTAGCAGAAAAGACAGTGAGTCATTTCTCCCTGTCACTACAAGCAGAAGTTCCAGGGTGAAAGTTGGTTGGCTGTGATTGGGTCCGAGGCCCATCCCCAAGCCAATCATGGTGACCATAGGGAATTCAGGGCTCTGATTGGCAAGGCCATGTCTCAGCCCCAACCCTCGAGCAAAAGTTGGGTCATCTGCCCCAAAACCACTGGTTAAAATTGAAGGTTAGAGTGGACTGGACCCTTCATGAAAATCAGATGTGGAACCAGAGGAAGAGGGGATGAATGCAGAGCAGGCCTAAAGCTTAGCAGTTTTACCATAGACCTATGAATTAGGAAATGCAGGGAGGGCTTCCCTGGTGGCGCAGTGGTTGAGAGTCCGCCTGCGATGCAGGGGACACAGGTTCGTGCCCCAGTCTGGGAAGATCCCACATGCCGCGGTGCGGCTGGGCCCGTGAGCCATGGCCACTGAGCGTGTGCGTCTGGAGCCTGTGCTCCGCAACAGGAGAGGCCACAACAGTGAGAGGCCCGCGTACCGCAAAAAAAAAAAAAAAAAAAAAAAAGGAGATGCAGGGATTCTGGTCCCATTTTGCAGTGGGCATAACTATCTGAGAGAGCCATTTAGCTCACAGGTGATTAGGGTGAATCCCAGTGCATCTGGCTTCCCGGTGTTTCCCCTACACTACATCCTGAGCTGACTGACAACTGGTCAACCCAGGGATTATCCAGAGCCATGAGACAATCTAGCCAGAGGGACCACCAAGAGAGACCATTGGTTGCATATTGTCCTTATAAAGCTCCTTTATCTCCATTGTCTTTTTAGAGCTTCACACTATCCTGTGACGAGGGCAGGACCAGAAATAGGTCCATTCTAGAGAAGAGGAGGAAGCTGAGGAGTGATATAGTAACCGCTGTGATTTCTCCAGCACTTACTTTATGCCCGGCCCTACATTATCTTGTTCATTTCTCATCAGTGCTGTGAAGCTAAAGAACTATTAGCACCACCATTTTTCAGACAGGTAGCTCAGGGTCAGAAGAGTTAAACGACTTGCCCAGGGTCACAGAGCTAATAAGAAGTGAAGCTGGGGCTTGAGGCAGGGGTCTGTTTACAAAACTGGGCCGTAAACAAAGGAACCTCCATCCAAACTGGGTTCTTAGTAAAAACACACCTGTCTACTGCAATCTGAGGGTTGGAGGGGTAGACATTTGGGGTGCCTGGAGCAACGTGGTAGAGGCAGGGATAAGTGTCGAGAAGGCAGCTCCAAGAAGCATCAACAAAGAGTCAGCCCCTTTTTCCTGCTTTCATGAAACCTGGAATCATGCCCCCTCTGCTTTCCTTCTGCCTGCCCCCCCACCCCAACATGACCTATTCATGACACCTTCAGCCCCAAAGACTGTCACCAAACTCCAGAAATCAGCGCAGTGGCTTGGGAGTCTGGGAACCTGCATTTGAGTCCGTCCCTCACTCTCTAGATGAACCTAAGAAAAGTCCCCTCTCTGGGCCTCAGTTTCCCCATCTGCGAAAGGAGTTAGTTGGACTCAGTAATCTCTAAAGCCACTTCTGGCTCCAGCTGGAATCACTATCTCAGGTTCCAAGATTTCTCCACCCCTTGCGGTAGTTTCAGATTTCTTGCCTGGGGGAAGAGCTAGGGCAAGTTGCTACAGTTCAGCTCTCTCACACAGCAGAGAGGCAGAGGGGCATGGCTCCTGGCCCAGCAAGAAGGCTTACCTAACCCCAGCAAGCTGAGCAAATCCCTGAGAACAAAAAGAGGGGAGGACCTGAAGAGGGAAGGAATTGAGTGAGTCTCTCCCTGCCTGGCTGAGCCAACTTTAACCCCTTCCATGCCTCCCCAAGCAGCAGGAGAGCAAGCAGGGCTGCAGGGCAGGGCACGCTTGGGCATCTAGGAATTGCTGTGCCTCCAAAGCCGGCTTTCCATAAGGGAGGCCTCCCAGGGAGCAGCTGCAGCTAGAAATGCCATTTGTCCTTCACAGACCCAGACACAGGGCGTCAGAGCTGGGAAGAGTCCCACACTATCATTTGCAAGTCAGGAGGCCTAGGCCCAGAGATGGGGAGGAACTTGCACAAGGTCACACAGCTTTAGACTCATAGGAAGGAGCTTGGAGTAGCACAATACCAGACACATAGATCAATGAAATTTGTCGAACAGTAGGAACCTGGGCCTCCTTGTCTATATCATATTGCCTCTTGGGATTCTTGAATCAAAGAATTTCCATCCCCAGATTAGAAGCAGATTGTTGAGGCCTGTCCATAAATTCCTCACCTGAACTTGCAGTGACTAATTCTCCCAGTAGTATGGGATCAAACCCACTGTGGCTATTAAAAATTTAATACCAAGCCCCAGTGCCTTGGGGCTGTGCTTTCTTATTAGCCCTGGAACAGGGCGAAGCCTGCATAGTCAGGCTGAGCCAGGAATGCAAGGGTTGGAGTTTTTTCCCTGAGAAGCTCTCTGGGGCAGCCCTCTCCCCCTCTGGAGGTATCTTGGGGGGACCTTCAGAAAAAGGAGTATATATTTCCTGTACCAGCCCCAGTCATAGACAAGGTAAGGTGCTCCTTAGCCAAAAGAAGCCTGGATTAATACAGATCACCCCTGCCCCTAACATTTCCAGCATACAGTTTGAAATTCTACCCTTAATATGAAACAGACTCCCGGGTCTCTCAAAGGCCTCTGTGAATGTGTGTGTGACGCACAGGGGAAGAAGGAAGTTGGGGGTCCAGGCTATTGGCGACTTTTAAGCAGTGGGCATATTTTTGAGCTGGGAAAGCAGCCAGATTGCATCAAAGTTGGGAGCCTGGGACAGGAAGAGGGCTCTGGGTGATCTGTGTTTGGCAGTGGTAATGTGGCAGCGTTGCCTCACCTGCTGGAATTGGTTAATCATGGGACCGATAGGACTATGAGGTATCACGTGGCTTGTGAGCCCAGGAATGCCTTCTTGGCCCAGGCTCCCTGTGAAGTCGCTGGAACATAGACGCTCCAGGGACTATTTGTAACTATTATAAGTGCCATTCTGTGCCTGGCATTGTGCTAGGCACCCTGGATAAAGCAACAAAACCCACATGGTTCCTGCCCTCAAGGACGATGACAAGTGGGAAGTACAAAGATCACTCTGTCATCATTTTAGATGTGCCTAAACCCCAATGATGTGAGTTTGTCTTTGGCAAACTCGCATCCCGGAGGGATCACAGAGCTATGTTTATTACTCATCAGACATGTATTAACTGTATCGCACATGCCTCTCCCTCTCTCACGAGCGTATCCAGTCCATCAGTGAGCACTCCCAGCTCTACCTCCAAAACACACACCCCAAATTTGACCAGCCTCTCTGTCCTTGACCCAGATGTTGATGCTGCCTTTTTTTTTTTTGCCGCGCGGCTTGTGGGATCTTAGTTCCCTGACCAGGGATTGAACCCGCGCCCCCTGCATTGGAAGCACGGAGTCTTAACCACTGGACCCCCAAGGAGTTCCCCTGTTGCTGCTTTTTATCCCCTAGATGGCCGTTCCCCCACCTCCACTCTTGCCTCCCTGCTGTAGTCTGTTCTCAGAGGAGCAGTCAGAATGATTTGCTGTAAGATGTAAGTCACTCTCCGCCCAAAACCCTCCATGGACATCCCATGGCCCTTAGCATGAAACGCATAGAGGTGCAGAGGCACCACGGCCCCTAGACAAAACCTTCATCCTCTCTCTCCTACCTACTGGTCATCTTCCCTGCTTCTTCCTACTCCTAGAAGATGACACCTTGTTCCTTTCTCTGGGTCTCTGAAATTACTGCTCCTTCTTGGAATGTTCATCCCAGCTCACTATTGTCTAGGTCACCACCTCAAAGAGGCCCTCCTTGACTACTTTAACTGAAGCCCACCCCCATCACTCATTCTCCATCACATTCTTTTATTTTTATTGTCACAGCACTTACAATAACTGAAGTTATCTTATTTATCTGTTTCTATGTTTATTGTCTGTCAGTCTCTTCCCACTAGAACGTATGCCCCTTTAGGGCAGGATTTCTATCTTCTTTTTTCACCACTATCTACCTAGCCCCTAGAACACAGTACGCAGTAAAGTCTCTAAAAATTTTTGTGGCCTCATTAGATGACTAGCACAGTGCTCAGACATGTGTTTTAGAGAGGAACATAGACCTTGAATCCATCTACCCATTTATCAGATGGGGAAATGGAGATTCAGAGAGAGACCAGGACTTGCCCAAAGTCATCCAGTCATTCATATAAGCTGATACACAGGTAAGAAGAGGTAGCCATGTGAGGATATGGGAAAACAGCTAGTGCAAAGGGCCTGAGGCAGGACCTGTACAGGAGAGGAAGTAGAGGTGAGACATGTGAGGTGAGGTGGCCAGGCTAGCAGAAGCCGGGCCATGCATACGCAGCTTGGGTTATATTCCCCCTGAAGAAGGGATGGGAATTACTCTGCCCACTTGGGTAAGACGCTCAGAGAGCATGGAATCTGAGCAACCAATCAGACCCCCGTGAGAAGCCCAGAGTGAAGGTACTGGGGTTGAGCAAGTCCCGCCAAGTGTGTTTGCCAGGACATCAGAGGTGCTGTGGGCTACGTCTGAACTCCATTACTGCATGAGGAGCACCCAGAGCCTGGTTAATGCAAGTGCAGCCCTCACTGTGCGATCACACCACCGCTGCCGGCTCACTGCATGCCAGATTGCTGCACAGTTAGTTACTCCTGCCACAGGCTTTGGACCAATTAAGTGAGCAAAGAGGGTGGTTAACAAGGAGTAAACAACCCAAATACCCATAATTACGCTAAGGATTTGCTCTAATACATGTTAGCCAAGAGGTGGGAGTCGGAGCAGGAGGGAACGTGGGGCCACCTCTTTATTCTATTTGGTCTGCCCCGCTGGAGTCTCTTCCACCCAGCCCACCCTGTCTCGTACCCTGATATGGCTGTCTGCTGATTTTTCTTCTTCTTCTTCTAATTTTTTTTTTTTTTTTTTTTTTTGGTGGAGGAGGGCATGCATGATAGGTTCTAACAAACAAAGCAAAGCCCCTGTTCTCATCGAACCGACATTTTAGTCAGATAATCAACAGGTAAACAACTATAAACTGCACTCGTGCTCTGGTGTAAAGGGAATAACATCCAACTCTTGGGGGTTGGATGTTAGTTTGTATAGTGTGTCCAGAGAAGGCCTTTCTGATAAGATGACATCTGAGCAGAGACCTAAAGGAAATCAGGGAGTCGGGCACACAGTACCTGAGGGAAGAGCATTCCATGCAAAGGACATGGCAGCTACGAAGGTCCTGAGACAGACTTGCAGGGCAGGGCAGCATGACTGGACCAGAGCAAGCCGTAACTTAGGAGCAGCTACAGGGCGGGGTTGGAGCTGGTTCCAGGTAAGAACGGCATGTGCGAAGGCCTCAGGAGAGAGATAAGAGCTTTCTGTTTTTCAAAGTATTTTACTCATTTGATCCTCAGAACAAAGCTGTAAGGCTAAGAAGGGTAGATGTCTTTTTCCATTGGACAGCTGAGGAGCTGAAGCTCTAGAATGTCTACCAGTTCAGCCAGGATCACACAGGAATATCCTGATCCAGGAGCTGAAATCTGTGGCCTGCACTATTTTTTCAGGTCACATCTGAAGCTCATTCCTTTGACACCCTGCCATCGCCAGCTTCCAAAACAAGATCAGCTCTTAGGCAAGCCTCTGAATGAGTTACAAAATGCAGAGCAGAGCCAGGTGAAGCCAAGTTGCCAGGCGTGATATAGAATATGCCCTGTGGTGAGTCTGTATAGAGACGTAACACACCCTGTACAAGTGTAGTAATGTAACCAGGGTGGCTGAAAAACTTAGCTCTCGTCTTTTGAAGAAACCTTTATAGAAACACTGTAAGTTAGAATCATGTTCGTGTCAGATCGTAACTTAATATCTCTGGAATGAAATTCTTTTCAAATATATGTCCTTTGGAATTCCTCCGAGAGGCTTCCTGCAGAGTTCCAGGTAGAGAGAATAATCTAGAAGTTAATATCAAGATTGTCATCCAGAAGACCAGATTCCCCCACAAGGGACACTTACACAGATTTTGTGAAAGTTTTCACAGAATTCTCTTCAGATCTGCCGTGGTCTGGCATTTGTCTCCATGCCATTAGTGTTTACTGAATTCCTGATATTATTCTTGTCATCATTTTTATTATTCAGTTTTGATTTGTCACCTTATCAAGTGAAAGCGACTAGAGGGGTGGTCACCAAATATAGTGGGAATGTTTGTGAGCATGCTGTGTAAAATATAAGCTGCGTAGGAAACAAAATTTACTTTGCAGGGCTCAGGTGGGGGGCATCTCAAAGAGTAGGGAAGTCATCTTAGACCCTGGATGGGTGGCTGATCAAGAGAGACAAGCCATAGCCGTGAGGAAGCTGTAGAAAGAGAAGGACAAAGAGGGTTTTAAAATTTAACTCCCATATTGCAAGTCACAAGGGCAGACGCTCTGAATCACAGGCATTGATTTGGAATGGGGCTGGTTCTCACACAGGCCACACCATGTCGCATGATCCAGGGATCTGTCTCTTAATAATGCTAATGATATTGGCAAGCAACACTGGGACCACACCTCCAACAGGCCTCTCTTAGAGCATTATTCCCACGTTACAATGATTGGGGAGCATTTCTATTTAGTGTAGTACAGTGGTTCTCAAGCTTTTTGGTCTCTGGGCCCCTTTACACTCTTAATTTATTAGAAATTAAAACTGAGAAGAATATTCTAAATCTTTATGGGGTAATTTATTTATTATTATTTTTTTATACAGCAGGTTCTTATTAGTTATCCATTTTATACATATTAGTGTGTATACGTCAATCCCAATCTCCCAATTCATCCCACCACCACCCCCCGACTTTCCCCCCTTTGTGTCCATACATTTGTTCTCTACATCTGTATCTCAATTTCTGCCCCACAAACTGGTTCATCTGTACCATTATTCTAGGTTCCACATATATGCGTTAATATGTGATATTTGTTTTTCTCTTTCTGACTTACTTCACTCTGTATGACAGTCTCTAGATTGATCCATGTCTCTACAAATGACCCAATTTCGTTCCTTTCTGTGGCTGAGTAATATTCCAATGTATATATGTACCACATCTTCTTTATCCATTCGTCTGTCGATGGGCATTTAGGTTGCTTCCATGTCCTGGCTATTGTAAATAGTGCTGCAGTGAACATTGGGGTGCATGTGTATTTCTGAATTATAGTTTTCTCAGGGTATATGCCCAGTAGTGGGATTGCTGGGTCGTATGGTAGTTCTATTTTTAGTTTTTTGAGGAACCTCCATACTGTTCTCCATAGTGGCTGTATCAATTTACATTCCCACCAATAGTGCAAGAGTTCCCTTTTCTCCACACCCTCTCCAGCATTTGTTGTTTGTAGATTTTCTGATGCTGCCCATTCTAACTGGTGTGAGGTGATACCTCATTGTAGTTTTGATTTGCATTTCTCTAATAATTAGTGATGTTGAGCAGCTTTTCATGTGCTTCTTGGCCACCTGTATGTCCTCTTTGGAGAAATGTCTATTCAGGTCTTCGGTCCATTTTTTAATTGGGTTGTTTGTTTTTTTAATATTGAGCTGCATGAGCTGTTTATATATTTTAGAGATTAATCCTTTGTCCATTGATTCATTGCAAATATTTTCTCCCATTCTGAGGGTTGTCTTTTCGTCTTGTTTGTGGTTTCCTTTGCTTTGCAAAAGCTTTTAAGTTTCATTAGGTCCCATTTGTTTATTTTTGTTTTTATTTCCATTACTCTAGGAGGTGGATCAAAAAAGATCTTGCCATGATTTATGTCAAAGAGTGTTCTTCCTATGTTTTCCTCTAAGAGTTTTATAGTGTCCGGTCTTACATTTAGGTCTCTAATCCATTTTGAGTTTATTTTTGTATATCGTATTAGGGAGTGTTCTAATTTCATTCTTTTACATGTAGATGTCCAGTTTTCCCAGCACCACTTATTGAAGAGACTGTCTTTTCTCCATTGTATATCCTTGCCTCCTTTGTCATAGATTAGTTGACCATAGGTGCGTGGGTTTATCTCTGGGCTTTCTATCCTGTTCCATTGATCTATATTTCTGTTTTTGTGCCAGTACCATACTGTCTTGATTACTGTAACTTTGTAGTATAGTCTGAATTCAGGGAATCTGATTCCTCCAGCTCCATTTTTTCCCCTCAAGACTGCTTTGGGTATTGAGGTTCTTTTGTGTCTCCATACAAATTTTAAGATTTTTTGTTCTAGTTGTGTAAAAAATGCCATTGGTAATTTGATAGGGATTGCATTGAATCTGTAGATTGCTTTGGGTAGTATAATCATTTTCACAATATTGATTCTTCCAATCTGGAGTAATTTATTTTAAAAATAGCAGTGAACCCATCACATATTCACAAAAAGTATTCTTGTTAAAAATGTTTTCAAGATAAAATATTAATGGATTTCCCTGGTGGTGCAGTGGTTAAGAATCCACCTGCCAATGCAGGGAACACGGGTTCGGGCCCTGGTTGGGGAAGGTCCCACATGCCGCGGAGCAACTAAGCCCGTGCACCACAACTACTGAGCCTGCGCTCTAAAGCCTGCAAGCCACAGCTACTGAGCCCGCATGCCACAACTACTGAAGCCCACATGCCTAGAGCCCATGCTCCGCAACAAGAGAAGCCACCGCAATGAGAAGCCCACACACCACAACGAAGAGTAGCCCCCACTCACTGCAACTAGAGAAAGCCCGTGCATAGCAACAAAGACCCAACACAGCCAAAAATAAAAAACAAATAAATAAATATATTAAATAAATAAATAAATAAGTAGTGAGGAGAGTGGCATTGTTCTACGTTTTTGCACATCTCTGCAGAAGATACCGGGATTCTCCCAGCTGCTTTCTGTGATGTCATAAGTCATGTAGATTCTGGAAAACTCCATTGTGCCCTCATGAGAAAATGAGAGTTAAAACGGCAACCAAGTTCTTACTAATAAATAAAATTAGTTTGACCTTTTGGACCATGAACAAAGGTCTCTGGGACCCTCATGGTTCCCCAGGCCACTCCATGAGAATCACTGGTGTAGTGATTATGGCCAAACTCTTGGGAACGATGGACAAGTCAGCCAGCCTCTCTGTGCCTCAATTTCCATGCTTATAAAATATGGGACAGTAATAACTGTTGCCATAAGAGTCTTATGACAATAAAATGACTTAATATGGGTAAAATGCCTGAAACATAATCACAGCTCAATAAATCCTGGCTGTTATGATGAGCCTCTCAAGAGCCTGTGGGTTCATCTTCTTCTTGTACAGAGCACAGAGTAGGTAGACACTCAAGGAATCTTTTACGAATAAATGAAGGTACACGTGAATAATTCCCTCATGTCAGAGGACTCTGCAGACCCTCCTGGGACCGAGGGAAGTCAGTTTTCTTGCTCCTATTCCATAAGCTAAGCAGATCAGAGAGGCCGGGTGATTCATCACAGTCACTTAGCAGACCCTGTTCGCAGCAGCTGTCCTACTGAGCATGGCCCTCCTCCATCCGCACAGTCACTACACCTACAGGCACCTGGGCACACTTGGAATGGGGATCCTCCACTGTCTGATTTTGTCCCGATGTGAGATGCACCCCATCTGCAGTCTCACGGGCCAAACCACATCTACATAAGACCTCAGTCTAAGATACCTGAGCTCTCCCCTGCCTCTGCTGTGTCATCCAGAGAGCACTTCCAGGTTATAATTACATATGGACTTATTTCATTATTCATTGCCTCCCCACTAGGTCAGGGACCCTCTTGGTCTTTTTTGCTCTGTTGGCTGCAGCTCCTGGGATGTGGTAGGGGCTCTTATTAGGGGATGTTTATTTAAGAAAAGAAGAAATAGGATCATGTCTTTTCATTGACCAACCAAAACAAGACAAGTTGGACAGTTTTTCTAGATGATTAGATGTTAGGGAGAGAGGAGGAGAGAATGGTGAAATGTTAAAACAGAAAGTTAAGCGAAGGACCTCCCTGGTGGCACAGTGGTGAAGAATCCGCCTGCCAATGCAGGGGACACGGGTTTGAGCCCTGGTCCGGGAAGATCTCACATGCCTCTGAGCAACTAAGCCCATGCGCCATGACTACTGAGCCTGCGCTCTAGAACCCATGGGCCACAACTACTGATCCCACGTGCCACAAGTACTGAAGCCCGCACGCCTAGAGCCCGTGCTCAAAAACAAGAGAAGCCACCGCAATGAGAAGCCCGCGCGCCACAACGAAGTGTAGCGCCTGCTCGCCGCAACTAGAGAAAGCCCGCGCACAGCAACGAAGACCCAACGCAGCCAAAGATAAATAAAAATATTTAAAATTAAAAATAAAATAACATGCCAGGCAGTGAGCTAAATTCTTTTCATGTAATATTTAATCTCCTCAAAAAACCCTGGGAAGTTGCCAATTATTATCCCCATTTTGTTGACATGAAACCAGAGTCACAGAAAGGTTAAGTGACTCTGAGTCACAAAGCCGGTCAGTGGCAGAACTGGGATTTGTGTGACTACATCTCTGTGACTCCAGAACCCAAGCTCTAAATCATCATTTCATATTTATATATTACTTATATATTTTATTAATTATATATATATATATTAAATCATTAGTTCCGCCAAAGGCAGTTAAAAGTAGTTAATGAACATATATATGGAACATATGTATGGAGAAAGGATTTCCCCCTTTATAAATAAGGAAATCAAGGCCCAGAGAGGTTCAGTTACTTGCCCAAGGTCACCCAGCCAAAGTATGGCTGACCACCTCAATAAGCTAGAGGTGAGAGGCTGTAATTTCCACATTTATAAAGGCAGGGAGCATCCGTGTCCATTGTGTTGGCTGTGCGGTAAATGGAGCCAGTGGATATAAGCGAGAAGCTCAAAAGGAGGCAGCTGAGGTGGAAATGAGAAGCCAGTGGATTAGAACCAGAACACCTGGGTTCTAGTCTCAGCTCTGCCTCTTTTTTTTTTCCTGCCTCTTACTAGCTGTGTGGTGTGGGCAAGTCACTTTACCTCTTTGACCCTCAGCGTCTTAATCTATAACAGGATTATCGTGGGACCCAAATGAGAATGCGTAAGAAAGCATGCAGCAAAATAAATAAAGGAAAACATTAATATGGGGAGTTATTAAGGACACACAGTAATGCTGGTGATAAACAGTGCATGCTGGACAGCTTGCTTGTCACCAGCAGCTATGCTTTTAATTCCAAATGTAGTGTGGCGTTGAATCCACGTAGATCTCCTTTACTTATCAAAGGAGAACTGACCGTCCCATCTCCTTGTGAGGTTTTGCTGAGGACCTCTCTTTCCCCAGGGCAGCACTTACAACATTCCTTGCTTAGTTATCTGCCTTCTGACTTACAGCTAATTGACGGCAGTGTCCAAGCAGTATTTATTAAATACTTAATCTTTAAGCATAGGACACAGTGGGAGTGATGGATGGATGGATGGATGGATGGATGAATGGATGGGTGGGTGGATGGATGGATAAATGGATGGATGGTCAGTTGAATATTTTCAGAACCCAGAGGGAAGTTAATTCTGATTATAACACTTCTTAGAGTCTTTAAGGATGGGTAAGATTTCAGCAGGGTAAGAACAAGAGGTTAGAAAGGAGAAAGGAAGGTCTCTCAAATAGTTTCTGGGACCCAAAGCAGTCCCACAAAAAGCTATGCTTTCAGCTTACTCTGGTCTCCAGAATATTTTAAGCTGAAGATAGGGAACAAACTGTTCATAGCTCCTTTATTAAGTAATGTAGGAGGCAAGGCGAAAAAAGAGAAAGGAGAAAGGTGTTTGGGGAGCTGAGGACAAACAGATAAGGCAGGAGACAGGAGAGTTCAAGGTGCTTGGTGATAGTTGTAAGTGGTCTGGGGTTCATGGATTGCAAAGAAAGCTGTGGCCTGAGATGCAGCTGGAAAAGTAGAACCTGGTTATGGCAGACCTTGGAAGGTGGGCAGAAGTGTCTGCACTCTTCCATCCTGCAGGCCGTGGGGCATCCTGGAAGGTTTTGTAAGGGAGGAGAGAGACCTGCTGTGCCCTGTGCTCACTGGCAGCAAGTGAAAGGATGGGCACCAGGCCAGGGCCCAGCTCTGGGAGGAGGCCTGACCCCTTCCTGCTGTCCGCTGGGCCTTCCAGAACGGCTGCCCAGATGGGGTAAGAAGGGTTCCCCATCAGGCTGCACAGCTGCACACGGGCACCTCTTCCTCCCAGCTGTGTTCTGGGGCTGTGGATCCTCTTGCAGAGAAAGCCTCCCCACTATGGCAGGGGTCCCCAACCGCCGGGGCCGTGGACTGCTACGGGTCTGCGGCCTGGTAGGAACCGGGCCGCACAGCTTCATCTGCCGCTGTCCATTGCTCGCATTACCACCTGAACCATCCCCTCTCCCCCAACCCACAGTCCATGGAAAAATTGTCTTCCACGAAACCAGTCCCTGGTGCCAAAAAGGTTGGGGGCCGCTGCCCTGAGGAATGGCCGGAGTGGACACCAAGCCTCCGAGGCCTGCCTCCAGGGCAGACATCCCTGCGAGACTTAACCCTCCCCATTCCCCAAAATGCACCGAGAGGACTGCCCTGACTGTCAGGAAAGGCCTTGGCTCTGTGTTCAAGGGCTGGCTCTTCTGGTTCGGGTGCCTTGGGCTAGTCCCTGCTTCTCTCTCACAGGCCCTGTGTTGCACAGCTCCAGGAAGTAACATGCACATGGAAGACAATGAAAGGATGCCCCTGGAGTTGTGCAACCCAGCGGCCTTGCCTCCCATCTCAGCTTCCTCAGCTCTACGAAAAGTGAGGACGAGGGTTGGTGTGGATCATCTCTGAGGGCGATTCCCAGTCTCACCTGGCAGCAGTGTGAGCAGGGTGTGGGGCTTTGGGGAAGGAGAAGGGATGGAGCCTTTGCCCAGGGCCAGACATAGCGATAGAGACGGTCTAGAGGTTGAAGGATAGCCAATCCCCAATAACAACGGTGACCCACCCTCCCAGAGCCAGACCTGGATTTGCATCCCTGACCCCATCCCTACTACTCTTTCCAGTTGTGTGTAATCTAATCTCTCTAGCCAGTTTTTCCACAAGAATAAACCAGGGAGAAGAAAATATATACCTCATAGGGCCGTTGTGAGCATTAAAAGAAGTGATGCATTTCAAGCACTTAGCAGAGTGCCTAGCCCAACATAACAGCTCAATAAATATTACGTTCATCACTATTTTTGTTTTATTTTATAAAACAACTTAAATGGATCTGCCCTCAGACATTCTTACTTTGACCAACCTCAAGATCACAATGAGCCCCATCCAGGGATGGCCCCAGAGCAGAACACAGATGTTCACTGAAAATATGCATGAAAGGGGTTCTGGGGAGTGAGAAAAAGAAGAGCAGGATACCTCCTCTCCCCACAAACAGAATGACCCCCATCTTCTGATGAACTCTAGAGGTGGACCTGGCTACTGGAGGAATTTGGCCAAAGCTTAAGTTAAAGGAATGAAGCATTAACTGTGAAATTTCAGGTAGAACGATGCACAGGTGGTTTATCTTCCTGATCCCCCAAAGCCAGACTCTGTGAGTGGCATATACTGTACAACATCCAGCCCATGGGCTAGCCCCAGCCCAACTTTCCATGGCGGGGATGAGAAGGAACCATCAGGGAAGGTTCAGGGCCTGAGTGTTTTACTGATGGTCAGCTGGAAGCCATTAACACCCTGCTGAGGAATGGAGTCCAGCCCTGCCCTGCCCCGCCCAGGCTGCTGGATGAAGGAAGGGCCAGGTGTGGGACCCAAATGCAGAGAGGAACGCTCCACCTGGAATCTGGAGATTCTAGAGCAAGAAAGCCAGGAAGCAAATCCATCTGATATGGCCTCTCAGACTTTTCCATATTTTATATTTCCTACATAATTAGAAAAAATAACATATATCAAACACCAATATTGGGGGAATTCCCTGGCAGTCCAGTGGTTAGGAACCCGTGGTTTCACTGCCAAGAGCACGGGTTCAATCCCTGGTCGGGGGACTAAGGTCCCGCAAGCCGTGAGGCCTGGCCAAAAAAGTAATGATAATAATAAACACCAATATTGGGCTAGTCTGAAATTCACAACACATAGCCTCTAATCCTGACCCTGCCACTAGGGGGCATCTATGGAATGTTGAGCAAGTCACTTCCTACCTCTGAGCCTCAGTTTCCCCAGCAGTACAGCGAGTAGGGATTCCCTTCTATTCTAACAGCCTGTACTTGTCAAATAAGTGCCAACATTAGGGTAGTGGGATTGTAGAGGCCTGGCTACTTGCTTGTCATTTCTCTATTTTCCATACTTAAAAGTTTTCTGTTACTTTAAATTTGGGAGAAAGGCAACCACTGGAAAATCACCACTTCTCCTCTCATTCTCCCCAGCAGGAAGCAAACCCCATGCCCCAGGTGATCTGTTAAAAATGGGAAGATTAAGATAGAGGGACCCTACACCCGTCAGTCACCCGGGGGGTCACCTGGGTAATCCTGTGATTCTATCAGTACAAACCCAGAGCCTTAAGTTTCCAGAAAGCCAGAGCTGATCTGTCACACAAAGACCATCTGGTGTCCAGTTTCACCCCTACAAAGTAGAACCTTAGGACCAAGGAGACAGGAAGCTGCCCAAGATCACATTGTTCCCCGGCGTCAGAATGGGAACATCTGAAACTCAGGCAGGTCTCAGACACCATTATGTTCTGTGATTTTGGTGTTATAATTTTAAACTTACTTGACAAAAGTTGACAGAATAGTGCAGGGAACTCCCAGAAACCCTTTACTCAGATTCACCATTTGTTTATATCTTGCCCCATTTTCTTTACCATTCTCTTGCTCCATAAATACACACACACACACACACACACACCCCGATTTTTATCTGAACCATTTGAGGTCAAGTCAAATACAATATCCCTCAGGGTGTTAGTGAATATTTCCCTTTCAAAACCACAGTATAATGATCAAAATCGAGAAATTTACCTTTGATACAGTACCATTGTTTAATATACTGTCCATATTCAAATGTTCTCAGTCGTGCCCCCAGCCCCACCTCAGAACCAGCGATTATTTTTACTCATTACCCCTGTGCCCCTCCCTTTCACCTGGGGAACCTGACTCAGGCCTTTAATCCTTTCTTTCTCACCCACTGCCTCCTGCTCAGGGCCCCTTTCCCCTCCCGCTCCACTGAGGCCTGCCCAGGCCAGACAGGACAGGAGGTGCCGCCGCGAGGAGAGCTTTCATGGCTCTCTGACCTGGGAGTGCAGGATGCCTAAGGCTCTGCCTCCAGTGCCCCCAGGGAGGGTAGGTGTCTGGAGGTCCCAGGGGGCGCACCTGCAGTCGTCAGTGGTGCCCAACAGCCTGCCCTGTCCCTAAGGGCCAGAGGGAAGCCCAGCCCAGGAGGGGCTGTGCCGAGGAGCTCAAATTCTGTCTAGTTCTAGAGACAAAACTCACTCCCGTGAAAAAATCCACGTGCTCCAAAAGGGGTTTCCGTTCAGAGGGTTCTGTGTGATTGCGAAAGGGCAGGAAGGAACTTTCTGGGGTTCCAGATATGTTCGGTATGTGAGTGGTGGTTACAGGGGTTCATGCTTGTGGAAAAGTCCATCGAGCTGTGCTCCTGAGGTGTCGACCCCTCACTCTATGTACATGTCAATAAATAATCATATCTGTATAAACGTGTGTGTGTGTGTGTGTGTGTGTGTGTGTGTGTGTGTGTGTGCGCGCGGTCATGTGGCTGTGAGGTGAAACACAGTGCAGGGAGCAATGCCATGAGCTCCAAGAGGAAGAGACAGCTTCTGGTTTTGTCCATCCCACCTGGAATAGCTCACACCTGTCACTTTCTAGCCACTGAATCAACTGTTGAATAAACAAATGAATTAATTTGATGCTATGACCGTAATTCTCAGCGTGGAAAGATGGTCATGATATCTTGCTAAATGGAATAAGCAGGTTATAGAATAGTAGGTGGGAATGATCCCATTTTTGTAAATATTTATGTTTGTATATTTTTTATATCTAATCTAGGTAACATACCAACTTCCTAATAAGGGTTCTCTCTGAGTGAAAAGATATGGACAATTTCTTTTTTTTCAGCTTTGTTTATACTTAAGAACATTTTTTATAGCAAATATGAACTGTGTGGTTAAAAAAGCAAATACTTTAAAAAAATTGTTCATAAAAAAGCACACCAGGAGGGACTTCCCTGGCGGTCCAGTGGTTAAGATTCCGAGCTTCCACTACAAGGGGCGTGGGTTTGATCCCTGGTCGGGGAACTAAAATCCCACCTGCCGTGCAGTGTGGCCAAAAGAAAAAAAAAAAAGATACTAAGAAAGCAGCAGGAAGCAGTGCAGGTCCTGAGCACTCTGGGGCTCATTTGTGATTTCTAAAGAAGGGTTATACACTTTGCTGCACACCTGAAACTAATACAACCTTATAAATCAACTATACTCCAATTAAAATTATTTTTTAAAAAAAGAAGGGTTATAGTTTGTAGTATGTCCCAAATTTATCAGAGCAAACACCCTTTGGAGAAATGCTGCTCTAAAGAGAAAAAGGTAGAAGGATTCTGGGTTGCTGGTAATTGCATGGCGTCCTCACATCAACCCAGAACTGCTTGTGTCCATACTTCTTCTATACCTAAGAAAAACAAAACTTTTATGTGTAAACTATGGTTATTTGGCTTTTTTGCTATGCTGAATTCTAGTTGATACCAGAGTTCACACAGTGCCAGGCAATTTGGAAGTGGTCAAAGACTGTTAATGCTGTTATTTTCAGCTCTCCTGGGGGGGGGGGGTGGTGCTGGCATCTTATCCCCAAGACAGAAGCTACTTTCCCAAGCCTTTCACACATGATTCCTGAGGTGGTTACTGAATACAGATCAGTTCCTCTGCTCGCTAAGCTGCAGCTGAACAAGTTGGAGATGGAGTCAAGTTCTGGGGCTGCAAGTGTAAAGCCTGGAAGTAATCCCAGGCCGCGAGTGTCAGAACCAAATGTGTGTGGACTCAATGGATCCTGGAGGGTTTCTGAAACCAGAGGCCCAACTCACATGGGGAAGGCTCTCCTCAGGGATGAGAACCACTGACTCTTGGAACAAGAAGAGCCCTTAAAAGGTGACCACACCAACCTCCTACTTAAAATACATCCCCTCCATGGCATCCCCTCCAAGTGGTCCTCCACCCTACCTGAGCACCTCAGTGATGGGTGCTCACCACCTCCGAAGGCAGCCTGGCCCTTCTTCCAAGACTCCAGACAAAGTTCTTCCTTGTGTTGAACTATGGCTTCCACTCTTTGGCCCTGGTTCTGCCGTCCAAGACCTCACAAAGCAGGTTGTCCCCTGAAAATCTTTCGTGTGTTGAAGGTGTTTCCCCTTAATTAAAATAATAATAACAGGTACCATTAATGTGGAATTTACTGTGGCTGGACGCTCTGCTGAGCACGTTACATGCCTGATCTCTTTCGCTTCTCACAATGGTCCCATGAGGTAGGGATGACTGTTGTCCGTATTTGGTAGATGAGGAGTCTTGAGTCTTAGGAGAGATGAAGAACTTTGTGTGAGGTTGCTCAGCCAGTAAGTAGCAGAGCTGAGATAAGGAACCCAGACTTTTCAGAACTTAACCACTGCACTCTGCTACCTCCTGTGTGTGTATACATACACACACACACACACACACACACACACACACACACACACCAAATCTTCTCTTCTAGCACTATCACACTGACAACTCTGTGACGTAGCAACAAAATTCCCATGTGGTTCTGAAGGGTCCAGAACCTTCCAGGCAATTCTACCGTCCCCTCCCCTGGTTCACTCACCTCTCTGCTATGGTCAGCACCTCTTAATCCAGCCCTTGGTTTCATTTCCTCACATCACTTTCCAAATAGTCCCAAATGTAGGGCATATGTGTTATTTTTTAGTTTGTCCAGCAGGCCTTCCTCTCTCCATTGTAAGTGACTCAGAGGGCCCATTGCTGAGTGTCCCCCATCCAGGCAGGTAACCCAGGCTGGGCGGACTTTCTCACTCCCCTGTCCTGGCACCAGTGATTGGTACGACAACAGACAGCCCCAAGACCTGACTGTGACCAAAGAGAATCCTCCTCTGGGAGTCCTGTGGGGACTTTGGGAGAAACTTCCCCGCCCCCATGGACTGACTACTGGATCCATATGTGAGAAGATAAAAACCTGGGGAAGTAAGCCCATTGTGTCAGTTTCCTATTACTGTGGTAACAAATTACCACAAACTTAGGGGCTCAAAAGAACATAAATTTATTGTCTTATAGGACTTTCCCGGTGGTCCAGTGGCTAAGACTCCACACTCCCAATGCAGGGGGCCTGGGTTTGAACCCTGGTCAGAGAACTAGATCCCACGTGCCATAACTAAAGATCCCATGTGCCACAACTAAGACCCGGTGAAGCCAAATAAATAAATAAATATATATATTTTGAAATTTATTATCTTATAGTTCTGGAGCTCAGAAGTCCTAAAATCAAGCTGTCAGCTGGGTCACATTCCTTCTGGATGCTCTAAGGGAGACTACAAGACTCCTTGACGTTTTGTAGGCTCTGGCGGCCATCTCCATTCCTAGGTTTATGACTCCTTCCTGTGTCTTCAAGTCCAGCAAGTTATCATCTTCAAAGCGCTCTCGCTCTCTCTCTCTCTCTCTCTCTCTCTCTCTCTCTCTCTCTCTCTCCCCCTCTCTCCCTAACCTCTGCTGTCATCACATCTCCTTCTACTCTGACCTTCCTGCTCACTCTTATAAGGACCCTTGTGATTACACTGGGCTCACCTGGATAACCCATGATACTCTCCCCATCACAAGATCCTTAACTTAATCACACATTGCTTTTTACCACATAAGGTAACATACTCACAAGTCGGGTATTAGGACACAGACATCTTTGGGGCCTGTTATTCAGCTCACACATCCATTCATGTAGAGGAAGCTCAGCATCAAAAGAGAGAAGCCAACAGGTAGAGAGAGCAGAGCTGAGAGATGGAGAGAAGAGAGCCCTGGATCCAGCCATGTCTGAAGTCTCAACTTACGTGTTGCATGAACCAATAACTTATCTTTCTACTTAAACTCATTTAATCTCAGTTTCTGTCACTTGCAACCTAATTGGTTCTGATGGCTACACATGCCTACCTTAAAAAATTCCCAGCCAACTCAGCTCTTCAAAGGGGCAGGCTCTCTGAGTTCCTGCTTGTTTCACAAACCCACAATTGACACCCATAGTACTACAAGTACAAATACATGTTTGGGGAGCAAATAAAACAGAGTAGAAAAATTGAGATTGTCCTGGGAACTCAAGTGGAAAAGTTCAAAGAGCACTGCACTGGTGGCCAGGAGACGGAGTTAATCCAAGCTCTGGTGAGAGAGAGCCCAGGAGACCGCACAGCTGCTCTGGTCTCCCCATCATCATGGTTGACACTAAGACTGCATCTCACTCCAACCTTCTGTGTTTTCTAGTACATGGTCCTGTTTACAGAGACCTTAGTGCTGAGAATACCCTTCTTGCTCTGTGTTTCTATCACACACAAAGGCATGACACCAGAAGTGAACGAGAAGCTGGGCTTTTGTGGTACATAGCCAGTGGCAATCACTCTGCCCTTCCCATCTCCTCCTCATCCAGCTTTTGGCAGCAAAACAGTGACTTTGAGGGGCTTCCCTGGTGGCACAGTGGTTGAGAATCTGCCTGCCAATGCAGGGGACATGGGTTCGAGCCCTGGTCTGGGAGGATCCCACACGCCGCGGAGCAACTAGGCCCGTGAGCCACAACTACTGAGCCTGCATGTCTGGAGCCTGTGCTCTGCAACAGGAGAGGCTGCGATAGTGAGAGGCCCGTGCACCGCAATGAAGAGTGGCCCCCGCTTGCCACAACTGGAGAAAGCCCTCGCACAGAAACGAAGACCCAACACAGCAAAAATAAATAAATAAACTCCTACCCCCAACATCTTCTTTAAAAAACAAAAACAAAAAACAGTGACTTTGAGAGAAAGCCAAGGAGGAGGGAAGAAAAAGAGGCAGCTCTCTCCTCTAGCTGTTAAAAAAATCACACACATGTAAAACCTATTGGCCACACAGCCACCTGTACTCCTGACTAATTTACAATCCAGGCAAGGGAATATTCTACGTTGGCTTGGTATATTTCTCTATTTTTAGAATTTTAAAAGTAATAACCACCCACTAATTTAGAGAATTTTAAAAATAAGGTTTCATGGGTTTTTTCTTTTTTAAGCAAACCATATGATGATTGGTTCTCTGAGGGTCCTTCTGGCACAATCTTGTTAAGAGCTTCTTGGGAGCATGTGGTCAGGGAGAGTTCTGTATGAAACCCTGGGAATGGCCAGGATGTAGAAATCAGCCCCGCAAAGGGCAGGTGCGGACCATGCCCTGAGTTGAGCATCCTCAGGCAGGGGGCATTAGGTACCCAGCGTGTTGTGTTCCATACGTGCTTGTGCCTGCAGCCCAGAGGGATATGTTCTGTGTGGGAGTCATTGCATCTCCAAGACTATAAACTAGTAGCAGCGCCTTGAACTTTGTCACTTTGGGACAGCCATTTTCTGTGTTGGGCCTTAATTTTCTCCTTTATGAAATGAAAATATTGGACCAGAATTCAGTGTCATTCCAGGCAACGTGAAGAGGCTTCTGGAGGCTGGCCATGTTCTGTTTCTTGAACTGGGCACTGGTTACACGGATGTGTACAATTTGTGAAAATCCATTGAGTTGTACATTTATAATGTGGGCACTTTTCTGGATGTATATCTTGCTTCAATAAACGTTTATAAAGTATAAAAGAGATAGGAGAGGGAATGGGTGAATCGAGATGAAACAAAATTGGATGTGAATTGCTGAAGCTAGGGGATGTGTCTCAGGGGTTTATTATGCCATATTGTATACCTTTGTATCTGTTTGAAATTTTGCATAATGAAAGTTATAGGGGCTTCCCTGGTGGTGCAATGGTTAAGAATCTGCCTGCCAATGCAGGGGACATGGGTTCGAGCCCTGGTCCGGGAAGATCCCACATGCCACAGAGCAAGTAAGCCTGTGTGCCACAACTACTGAGCCTGTGCTCTAGAGCCCACGAGTCACAACTACTGAAGCCCGTGCTCCTAGAGCCCATGCTTCTCAAGAGAAGCCACTGCAATAAGAAGCCCGTGCACCACAACGAAGAGTAGCCCCCACCCGCCGCAACCAGAGGAGGACAGCGCGCCGCAACAAAGACCCAACGCAGCCAAAAAATATAAAGAACTAAATAAATTTATTTAAAAAAATTATGATAACAGCTCTTCTTTCTCTAAAATGCTGTCATTTGAGGAGCTCCCACTATTGTGTAAGAATGAAGAAGAAAGGATGAAGGCCAGTCACAGCTCTCCGCCTTCTGGAGTCAGAGAAGAGAAGGTTTCCTACCCACCACGGCCAAAACAGGTTTACTGTAACAGAAATGAGGCATACTGTGCCTCTTGGACAGAGTTATGTGTTTCATCCTAGCTTCAGATATTGTTTGACATATTCATGTGTGATAGAGCAGATTAACTTAAGAGTGCTCTGAGACATGGCTGTTTATTTAAGTCACCCGTAAGAATGCTAGTGAGGTCTGGTGCAGGATAGATTCTGGGTTGTCACAGCCCACGCTAGGCTGCTGCCTTGCCCTGGCGCCAGCTGTGCCAGTTCAGCTGGTGGCAGGAAGCAGGGGAAAGGGCAAGTCCCACAAGGACCCTCTGGGGTTTGGCTTGACCTTCAAACAGCAATTGCGGTGTCACCCTCACCCTTAAAGGGGTTGTGGCTAAAACACCATGGCAAAGTGGCTGGGAGTCCCTCTCTCTCTGTAAATATGTACCCAGCCGCTGCTCCATGCCAGGTGCAGCTCTGGCGTGAAGGGTACAGCAGTGCACAGAACAGACTAAAATCCCTGCCCTTGGGGAACGTCCATGATTTGCTACATCACATAAGAGCTTTAAAGACTTCCTCAAAAAAATTTTTTAATTGTGGTAAAATATACATAACATTAAATTTACCGTTTTGACCCCTTTTGAGAGTATAGTTCAGTGGTGCTAATTTACCTCATTGTGCAGCTAATCTCCAGAACGTCTTCATTTTACAGAATGGACATTCTATGCCCATTCAACAGCTCCCCTTTGTCCACCTCCACCCCAGGCCCCTGCCAACCACCATTCTACTTTATCTATCAATTTGACTTCTCTAAGTATCTCATATAAATAGAATCATACAGCATTTGTCTTTTTGTGACTGGCCTGTTTCACTTAGCATAATGTCTTCAGGGTTTGTCCATGTTGTTGTGTGTATCAGAATTCCCTCCTTTCTGGCTGAATAATATTCCCTTGTGGTATATACCACATTCTCTTCATCCATTCATCCGCAGATGGACATTTGGGTTGCTTCCACCTTTTGGCCATTATGAATAGTGCTGCTACGTATATGGTTGTACAGATGTCTCTTTGAGACCTTGCTCTCAGTTGTTTGCGGTATATACCCAGAGTTGGAATTGATGGATCATATGGTAATTTTAATTTTTTGTGGAACCACCATACTGCTTTCCACAGTGTCCGCACTATTTTACATTTCTACCAACAGTGCACAAGGGTTCCAATTTCTCCACATTGTCGCCAACACTTATTATTTCCTGTCTTGTTTTGCTTTTTTCAGTAATAGCCGCCCTAATGGGCGTGAAACAAAGACTGTTTTTTAAAAATTACTTGTACCAGCTTAATTATAGAACAACGGGGCTGAATTAAGTCTTCTGGAAAGACACGTGAAGGAAGGCACAGCTCAAATTCATCATTAACAAATGAGCAAACTGAGGCTGGTGAATAACGGTCTTGCTCAAAGTCAGGCCTTGGGGAACTGATGGAGGTGGCACAGGATTCTAAACCAGGGGTTGACAGACTTTTGCTGTGAAAGGGCAGGTAGTAAATACTTTAGACTCTGGGCCACAGGATCTCTGTCTCAACTCCTCAACTCTGCTGCCGTATCAGGAAAGCAGCCATGGATAACACGTACAAGCGTGGCTGTGTGTCAGTAAAACTTTATTTACAAAAACAGGCAGTGGGCTGCAGTTTGCTGACTCCTGTTCTAAACTAATACGCTAAAATGTGGCAAGCAGGTGTAGCAGTGTTCCTTGCCTCCTGCACCCACACTTCCAGTTGCCTGTGTGTGATCTTGTTGGTCAAGGTAACCTGCCCAGCTCGGGCCAAGAGGTGGGCACATGGCCCAAGCTGGACCTTTCTATCTGGCCTTCCTATCTTGAAGCAAGGACAAGGTGTTGAAACTGATCAAACCTGTGGTCACTTGTGGTGTCTCTGTTGCAGGTTCTTCCTACCTGGATCCCCAAAGCTGCCCAGTTCCCAGCCCTTTCCTATCCTGGTGTCTCAGTTCTTCCTTCTATTCTTCAAGTATTCCCACATCCTTTCAGTAAATTTCCTTTCTCCTAAATTAACTAGAGTCAGTTTCTGTTGCTCACAGCTAGAGAATCTTGACTGATCATTGACTTTTAAGGAACAATATCCTGTATAATTTCTTCAACCACAATGCCCCCAAAGAGCTAAAATAGGATTTGATTTCTTAAAATGCAGCTATCCAAAAGTTGAAGGACATCTCAGATTCATCAGTTGAAATGCTGCCTTCCATGCCTGCCAATGCGGACACACCGCCGGGACCACCATTATCCTTGTTTCTCAGTTCAGCAAATACCCCAGCCCTCCCCAGCTGTCTGTCATGCAAGCCCCTTGCCCACTCTGGGTCTCAGTTTCTCCATCTGTAATATGGAGGGAGTGCACAATCACGGTGACTCAGGTTCCATCCAGCTCCAGGCTTTTATCAGGGTCTCCTACTATGTGCTCAGCACTGTGCCTGCAAAGGAGCTTGATGATGAACTGGGGAGAGACGTAAGGCATTGATAGGCAGTGGTGACGCGAGGCTGCCTGTGCAAGGTGCCAGGTGAAGAAAACAGCCATTGGCGCTCAGGGGGAAGAGAGCCGCTATGGGCTGGAAAGGACTTTAACTGAGGCTTAAAGAAATGATAGCTTTTTTTAATATATAAATTTATTTATTTTATTTTTGGCTGCGTTGGGTCTTCGCTGCTGCACGCGGGCCCCCTCCAGTTGCGGTTAGCGGGGGCTACTTCTCGTTGCGGTGCGCGGGCTTCTCATTGCGGTGGCTTCTCTTGTTGCAGAGCACGGGCTCTATGTGCACAGGTTTCAGTAGTTGTGGCTCGCGGGCTCTAGAGCTCAGGCCCAGCAGCTGCGGCGCACGGGCCCAGCCGCTCCGCGGCATGTGGGATCTTCCTGGACCAGGACTCGAATCTGTGTCCCCTGCATTGGCAGGTGGACTCCTAACCACTGCGCCACTGGAGAAGCCCCTAAGAAGTGATAGCTTTTGAATAAGGAGGGAAGAAGGAAAAACTCTATGCACTTTGGAGGCCCACTCAGCAGCCTTCAAACTGAGGTCTGGCAGCAGGTCCTGGCTTCATTTCCCTCCCTGGAGGAGCAGAGGATGAATGGAACAAACCAGGGGATGCTCAGGTCCACTTCCACGGATGATATTATTTGTTCCATTGAGTTTCTTATAGGTGTTCCTAGTTGTTGGCTGCAGGGAGCCGGGTGTGTACAGTTCTGAGCTTTTTAGCTAGAATATCAAAGTGTTGCTGAACTTGCTTGTTTTCTGCCTATTCCAGCTGTCCAAGCAGTTATAGACAGCCCCCTGCCTCCTCCCCACCCCACCCTCCAGGAGGGCAGGAATGAAGAGGGGCTCTGATTGTGTGGTCCAGCCCCCCAGGAGGTGCCTCTGATGCAGACTCTTCCCTCACCACAGGGGTGCCGGGCAGGGTGGCACAGGGCCGTAGGGGATGACCCTCTCTCCTCCTCAGCTTTCTAAACGCCATCTGTTCCAAAATCCAAAGCTTGCTTTCCGCTACACCCAAACCACCCGTGGGACTGGTTATCCCCAGTACAAACACCTCTTTGTTTCCTGCTTGTGTTTGTTTGTTGGCATTTGAACAGTTCTCTGTGGTTCATGTTTGAGGCCAGCCTGAGGCAAAATGAGATTGGCAGAGGTAGGCATGGGTGCCACACCTCTCTTCCACTCTCCTGCCCAAGTCTAGACCCCAAGCTCCCCTTTATAACAGACACCACGACCACCACCTTTGGTATTTCCTCCCCCCTCAGGGTCTCATTCTTTGCTTTTTCACATGGCTTATCTCCGAAACAAATCTCTTCTAAGAGATGAAATTTTGAAAAAGTGTTTCTGTTTTAATAGGAATCTTCTGGAGACATAATACCCAGGCACTGTGACAGGTTTCTCAGGGCAGATCAGGCTGCCCCTCAAGTATACTTCCCCCTCCGTTCTTTGTCTATGCAATGGACACTGGGGTGCTCTGGCCCAGCAAGAAGGGGACCTGAGCCCCTAGTCTCAGCTCAGCTGTCAACGTTGGTATCTTCTGCCCCTTGGGGAGAGCCTCAGTTTTCCCATCATTATGGCAAAGGGGTTGGATGGAAGGATTACCACCAGCCCCACCATTTACCAGCCTGTGTAAGCAGGGCGCTGGCTGGGGGGAGAAAATGATGGGCTCTGACCCCCCACACCAAAAAAAGTTCTCTGCTTTTTAAGAACTGCTCATGAAACTAGGAGACGGTAAGTTTTCTCTAACACTCATTGCTTTTCTGCTACTTGAGATGGTTTTCACCGAGGTGTAGCACTTTACAGCTTCCAAAGTGCCGTCACTGCCCTGATTCAATTCAGTGCTTGTTCTGTAAAAAATTAATAAACAGAAACCTCAATTAAATAGAATTTGGAGGCCTGAAGAGGGAGCTTTCACACCCAGCACCACTGCAGAGTCCAGCAGGAAGAAGAAAGACTCCTCTTCTTTGCTAGCACGGACTCAGCCACTGAAAAGCCATGGACTCTTGTTTAACTACAACGCTTCCACCTGCCTTTTCTCCTCTGTAAAAGAGTTCTTCTCTCCTAGCTGTGCAGGGACTTGCACAAAGCTCACCATGGTTGCAGTTCCCAAATTGCAATTCTTTGCTGATCCCAAATAAATTCATTTTTGCTGGAGCGCTATCCAGCAGTCTATTTATTGTAGGTCAACGGTTCAACAGATAATTCTGAGCAGCTATAAGGTGTCAGGCATTGTCTTGGCTCTATGGATATAAGCATGAGTGAGATAAGTGGTAGGGAAATAATATGGTAGGGAAAAGGGAAAGCGAATTGAGAACGGATACTTGTGGCTCCTTGTGGATAGAACTTTGAATGTAAAATGGGAGTGAATAGAAAGAGCCCATTCCGAAAGCAAAGTAAGCATTTATTAACAAGAAGCAGCCAAACTTGGGAAGGTCTAGAGGCAGCTTGTGCAAAGGCCCTGAGGCAGGAACTAAGTGGGCCACTGGGCCACCAGGGATCAGAAAGACGGCCAATGTACTTGGAACTTAGGGAGCCAGGGTGATGGCAGGACCTGAGGTTGGAGAGGAAAATGGGGCTGGATGGAGCAGAGAGATTTATGGATTTTGTTTCGAGTATAACAAGAGATCATTAGAGTTCTTTTAACATTAAAAAAGTCACGCTGGCTGCTATAGTGCTGTCATTAGCGCCACTTTGTACCTCTCCAGGGCACCATTCACTGTGCAGTTAATGTATACAGAGCCCCCTGGAGTTGTGCAAGGTTAAGCAGTCCTGACCGCGTGAGCAGCTCAATCCACATGAGCCTTCAGGCTCTTAGGACCCTGATGCTAAGTGACTTAGGGGTAGAAAGTCTTCCTCAGGGGCTCTGATGATGTCAAGCCTCTGTCATCTTTGAGAAGCCCAAGGGGAACTCTGGCCCCTCTAGGGTGTCTGCACTGATCCCCATAAACACTCCCTTCTCCCAAACTCTTTCATCTGAGAGGTCGAACCAAGTGGCGGCAGACGCTCCCTCACTCTCTCCTCCCTTCAGGCTGACACTCTCTAAGCCTTTAAGCAGCTCGTAACTCCATCATCTCAGTGCCCCTTGGAAGGGAGCAGCCTGCAGATTAGGCGATTCTGGGATCCAGGCGCTGAGGAATTCGGGGCCTCTCAGGTTTCTTGGCAGGAGTTACAAGTACATGCAGAGACTCTTCTTCAGAACAAGTGAAAATAATTCCTTCCAGGGGCAGAAAAAGGCATGCTTTTGGCACAGGACTTCATAAGATGTTATCTCAAGAGACCCGCATGGGAGCCCTGGGAGGGAATGCAGAAGTTGCTGAACCAGGTGGAGAAATGGACAAGCAGGCGCGGAGAGACTTACAGCGTTCCTTCCCACAGCAATTCAGGGACTGGGTCTGCTACCTGGCAGCCTCTTGCGTTTTCCACTCTCCTGGGACTGGAGGGAGGGAGGGAGGGGAGGGGAGTGGAGAGGAGCAGAGTCCTACTAAAGTTCCAGGCTCAGTCCCACTCCCCAAGCTGGACATCTTGGAGGAAAAAAAAAATCACAAATTTAGAAAGTTAGGGCTGCAAGGGACCGTGGGTATCATCCAGTCCAACCTTTATCCCATGGATGAAAAGACTGAGACCCCAAAGTTGAGTACTTCCCCTTGCTGGCCAGCAGAGGAGGTGGCCTTCTATGCCAGAGGAGGAATTGGAATGGTTGCATTTTCAAGGGCATGTTGGCAACATCTGTCAATGTTTTAAACACACATATATTCTTGGAGCCAGAAATTCCACTCTGTGAATCCATCCTACAGAAATGCTTGCATGTGTGCACAGGGCTGTATGGACGAGGTTCACTGTAGTGCACATTTTGTCGGTGCAAGAACCCCAGAGACAGCACGGGGCATGGGTATCGGTAGGTGCAGCATTAACCTGTGGGGCATTCGTTTTATGGAATACTGTGCAGGCACTCGGAGGAGGAAGGAGGCAAATATACATCATTGCTCTGGGAAGATTACTGGTGATATTTTAGATGAAAAATAAAGCACACAGTAAAGCATATGGTATAATCCAAGTTGTACAACAAAAAGCATATATACATATGTATGTACACACATATATTCTTGTGTGTTATTATGATATTTCCAAAAAGATGTATGAAGAATATTAACAGCTGAGGAAATGAAATGGGAGCTGAGGAGAAGACCTTTTATTTACATTTTATGTCCTTCTGCACAGTTTGGAGTTTGCTGTTGGGTAGGTTTTTATTATGTCCATGATACTTCATGATACTTACAGGCACAGGAATGATGACATTGTAGGGCTTTGGGATTCTGCTTCTGGAATTCCTTTCCTGGCTGTGCCACTAAGAGTAGATATGGAGCCGGTCACTTTCCCTTTTCCTCCCTGAGACTCAGCTTCCCCACCTGTAACATGGTGTGTGTGTGTGTGTGTCTGTGTGTGTGTGTGTGTGTGTGTGTGTGTGTGTGTGTGTGTGTGTCAGGGAGTGTGGTGGAGCAGGTGATCTCTCAGTGTCCTAGGGGCAGACAGGCCAGGCTGCTCCTGGCATAGGTCCAGAGTTGGGGCGTACAAGCCTGGGAGTTCCCATTTGTTGTGTCAGGTTTCCCCCTGCTGGCCTCTCAGGAAGTGCTCAGGAAGCTTCCAAGAAAGAGGTTCTCAAGGGTGGTTGTACCGCCCCTTGGGTGTCCTTTGGAGATGTGTGGAGTTGTTTGGGGATGTGGCGGTGTTGGGGGGCAGCTGGCATTTAACGGGCAGGGGCTGAGAGACCCTAGACATCCTCCAAGTCTTGAGACAGTACTGCACAGTGAAGAATTGTCTCACATCCTGCATGGCTTTTGAATGAACCAATGAAGAAATCCTGTTCATAATTGTCTGAGCCTGAAACTCACTCTACTTTACAAACATTAACAAAGTCTTTTGCGTTTTTGTTTGTTGCTGTTCTGTTTTGCACTGTTTTAGGGTCTACTGAATTGCAACCATCCTGTAAATCAATGATGCTTGCTCTTTGCTTTGTCTAGAACTTTACCAAGAGTTGTTCACCATCTCATAAAACCACGTCACCAGGGGCTCCTGTGTGGTCCCCATTTCCACCCACTTGTATCTGCGTGCATTTGTAGCCATATTCCTTGGCAAATCCGTAACCAGAGAGACCTGAGAGGTCTTTTAACAGATGGAGAACTAAATGTTACTAAATTAGCAGAGGTATATGAAATGCAGAGGTTTTATTTTGTTTGTTTTTTATTTTCTAATTTTTTCCAGCTTTATTGAGATATTAGAGATATATAACATGTAAGTTTAAGGCGTAAATGTGATGATTTGATATACGTACGTATTGCAAAATGATTACCACAATAAGGTTAGTTAACACCTCCATCCCCTCATAAAATTACCTCTTTTTTTGTGTGTGGTGATAACATTTAAGACCTCTGTTAACAACTTTCAAGTATATAGCACATTTTGATTATATTCACCAGGTTGTAGATTAGATCCCCAGAACTTATTCATCTTATAGCTGGGGGTATGTACCCTTTGACCAACATCTCCCCATTTTCCCTACCCCCCCCCAGCCCCTGACAACCACCATGCTACCCTCTGTAAGTTCAGCTTTTTAGATTCCAGATAGAAGTGAGAACATACAGTGTTTGTCTTTCTCTGTTAGATTTATTTCACCTAGTATAATGCCCTCAGGTTCCACCCATGTTGTCGCAAAAGGCAGGATTTCCTTCTTTTATGGCTGAATAATATTGCAGTCTCTGTGTGTGTGTGTGTGTGTGTGTGTACATTTTCTTTTCTTTTTGTTGAAGTATAGTTGATTTACACTGTTGTATTAGTTTCAGGTGTACAGCAAAGGGATTCGGTTATAGTTTTTTCAGATTATTTTCCATTATAGTTTATTACAAGATATTGAATATAGTTCCCTGTATACAGTAAACCCATGTTGCTTCTCTATTTTATGTATAGTAGTTTGTTTCTGTTAATCTCATACTCCTAATTTATTTCCCCTCCTCTAACCCCCTTTGGTAACCATAAATTTGTTTTCTATATCTGTGAGTCTATTTCTGTTTTGTATACAGATTAATTTGTATTATTTTTTAGATTCCACATATAAGTGATATCATGTAATATTTGTCTTTCTTTGTCTGACTTACTTCACTTATTATGATATTCTCTAGGTCCATTCATGTTGCTGCAAATGGCAATGTTCTATTCTTTTTTATGGCTGAGTAGTATTCCATTGTATATATATACCACATCTTCTTTATTCATTCATCTGTTGATGGACATTTAGGTTGCTTCCATGTCTTAGCTATTGTAAATGTGCTTCTGTGAACGTTGGGGTGCACATATCTTTTCAAACTAGGGTTTTTGTCTTTTCTGAATATACGTCCAAGAGTGGGATTGCTGGATCATATGGTAACTCTATTTTTAGCTTTTTTTTAAGGAACCTCCATATTATTTTCCATAGTGACCACACCAATTTACATTCCCACCAACAGTGTAGGAGGGTTCCCTTTTCTCCAAACCCTCTCCAGCATTTATTATTTGTAGACTTTTTGATGATAGCTGTTCTGACAGGTGTGGGCTGATACCTCACTGTGGTTTTGATGTACCTTTCTCTAATAATTAGCTATGTTGAGCATCTTTTTATGTGCCTGTTGGTCATCTGTATGTCTTCTTTGGGGAAATGTCTATTTAGGTCTTCTGCCCAATTTTTGATTAGGTTGTTTGTTTTATCTATATTGAGTTGTATGAGCTGTTTGTATATTTTGGATATTAACCCCTTGTCAGTCACATGGTTTGCAAATATTTTTCCCCATTCTGTAGGTTGTCTTATTGTTTTGTTGACAGTTTCCTTTGCTGTGCAAAAGCTTTTAAGTTTGCTTAGTTCATATTTGTTTACCTCTGCTTTTATTTCTTTTACCTTGAAAGACTGATCTAAGAAAATATTGCTACAATTTACGTCAGAGACTGTTTTGCCTATGTTTTCTTCAAGGAGTTTTACAGTGTCATGTCTTTTATTTATTTATTTTACTATTTTTTTTGCCTGCATTGGGTCTTTGTTGCTGCATGTGGGCTTTCTCTAGTTGCGGCGAGCAGGGGCTACTCTTCGTTGTGGTGTGCGGGCTTCTCATTGTGGTGGCTTCTCTTGTTGCAGAGCACAGGCTCTAGGCATGTAGGCTTCAGTAGTTGCAACACGCGGGTTCAGTAGTTGCAGCACACAGGCCCTAGAACATGCAGGCTTCAGTAGTTGTGGCACGTGAGCTCAGTAGTTGCGGCTCACAGGCTCTAGAGTGCAGGTTCAGTAGTTGTGGCACATGGGCTTAGTTGCTCTGTGGCATGTGGGATCTTCCTGGACCAGGGATTGAACCCATGTCACCTGCATTGGCAAGTGGATTCTTAACCACTGAGCCACAATGGAAGTCCCATGTCTTATATTTAGATCTTTAAACCATTTTGAGTTTTTTTGGTATTTGGTGTGAGGGAGTATTCTAATATTATTGGTTTACATGTAGCTGTCCAGCTTTCCCAACACCACTTGCTGAAGAGACTGTCTTTTCTCCATTGTATATTCTTGCCTCTTTTGTCATGGATTGACTGTGGGTGTGTGGATATAGTTTTGGGCTCTCTTCTGTTCCATTGATCTATGTATCTGTTTCTGTGCCAATACTATGCTGTTTTGATTACTGTAGCTTTGTAGTATTGTCTGAAGTCTGAAAGGGTTATGCCTCCAGCTTTGTTCTTTTTCCTCAGGATTACCTTGGCAATTCTGGGTCTTTTGTGGTTCCATATAAATTTTAGTATTATTTGTTCTAGTTCTGTGAAAAATGTCATGGATATTTTGATAGAGATCACATTAAATCTGAAGATTGCTTGGGTAGTATGGCCATTTTAGCAATATTAATTCTTCCCATCCAAGAGTATGGGATATCTTTCCATTTCTTTGAATCTTCAGTTTCCTTTATTAATGTTTTATAGTTCTCAGGGTATATGTCTTTCACCTCCTTTGTTAAGTTTATTCCTAGGTATTTTTTTTTGACACAATTTTAAATGGGATTTTTGGGGGGTCACTTTCTGATATTTCATTGCTAACCTAAAGAAATGCAACATATTTCTGTTTATTAATCTTGCATCCTGCTCCCTTGCTGAATTCATTTATCAGTTCTAATAGTTTTTGTGTGGGTGTTTAGTATTTTCTGTATAGAGTATCATGTCATCTGCATATAATGACAATTTTACCTCTTCCCTTCCAGTCTCATACATTTTATTTCCTTTTCTTATCTGGTCACTGTGGCTAGGATTTCCAATACTATGTTGAATAGAAGTGGTGAGAGTGGGCGTTCTTGTCTTGTTCCTGAATTTAGTGGGAAGGCTTTCAGCTTTTCACCATTGAGTATTAAGTTGGCTGTGGGTTTGTCATAAATGGCTTTTGTTATATTGAGATATGTTCCCTCTATATCCACTTTGGTGAGAGTTTTTATCATGAATGGATGTTGAATTTTATCAAATGCTTTTTCTGCATCTATTGAAATGATCATGTCGCTTTTGTCCTTTCTTTTGTTAATATGGTGTATCACATTGATCGATTTGTGTTATGTTGAACCATCCTTGCATCCCGGGAATGAATCCAACTTGATCATTGTGTATGATCCTTTTTATGTATTGTTAGATTTGGTTTGTTAATAGTTTGTTGAGGATTTTTACGTCTATATTCACCAAACTTATTGGCCTGTAATTTTCCTTTTTTGTAGTGTCTTTTTCTGATTTTGGTATTAGGGTGATTGTGGCTTCATAAAATGAATTTGGGAGTGTTCCCTCCTCTTCAGTCTTTTGGAATAGTTTGAGAAGGATAGGTATAAGTTCTTCTTTGTATGTTTGGTAGAATTCCCCAGTAAGCTGTCCAGTCCTGGACTTTTGTTTGCAGGGAGTTTTTTTGTTGTTTTTTTGTTTTTTATTTTTGTTTGTTTTGTTTTGTTTGCGGTACGCAGGCCTCTCACTGCTGTGGCCTCTCCCGTTGTGTATCACAGGCTCCGGATGCGCAGGCTCAGCGGCCATGGCTTACGGGCCCAGCCTCTCTGCGGCATGTGGGATCGTTCCGGACCGGGGCATGAACCCGTGTCCCCTGCATTGGCAGGCAGACTCTCAACCACTGTGCCACCAGGGAAGCCTGGTTTTTTGTTTTTTTAAAATTACACATTCTATTTCACTTCTAGTGATTAATTTGTTCAAATTATCTGTTTCTTTGTGACTCAATTTTCATAGCCTCTATGTTTCTAGAAACTTGTCCATTTCTTATAGGTTGTCAAATTTGTTGGCATATAACTGTTCATAGTATTCTCTTAATGATTTTCTGTATATCTGCAGTATTGGTTGGTATTTCTGCTCTTTCATTTCTTGTTTTGTTTATTTGGGTCCTCTCTCTTTTCTTCCTGGTGAGCCTGACTAGAGGTTTGCCAGTTTTGTTTATCTTTTCAAAAAACCCACTCTTGTTTTTGTTGATCTTTTCTATTGTTTTTTTTATCTCTATTTTATTTCCTCTCTAATCTTTATTTTTTTCTTCCTTCTGTTGACTTTGGGTTTTGTTTGTTCTTCTTTTTAAATTCTTTTAGGTGGTAGGTTAGGTTGTTTATTTGAGATTTATTTCTTGAGGAAGGCCTATATTGCTATGAACTTCCCTCTTAGAACTGCTTTTGCTACATCCCTTAGATTTTGTAAGGCTGTGTTTTCATTGTCTCAGGTATTTTCTGATTTCCTTTTTGATTTCATTGTTGACCCACTGGTTTTTCAGTAGCATGTTGTTTAGTTTCCACGTGATCATTTTTTTTCTACATTTTCTTTATCCATTCATCCATTCATGAACATTTAGGCTGTTTCCATGTCTTGGCTATTGTTAATAATGCTGCAACGAGCATGGGGATGGAGATACCTCTTTGAAATAGTGTTTTCATTTCCTCCAGATATATACCCAGAAGTGGGATTACTGGATAGTGTGGAAGTTCTATTTTTAGTTTTTTGAGGAACTTCCGTACTGTTTTTCATAGTGGCTGCACCAATTTACATTCCCACCAACAGTGTAGGAGGGTTCCCTTTTCCCAAACCCTCACCAATACTCATTACCCTTGTGTTTTTACTGACAGCCATTCTAATAGACGTGAGGTGATACATCGTTGTGGTTTTGATTTGCATTTCCCTGATGATAAATTATGCTCAGCACCTTTTCATGTACCTGTTGGTCATTTAAATATCTTTTTTTGGAAAATATCTATTCAAGCTCTCTGCCCATATTTTAATCAGATTGTTTGGTTTTTTGCTGTTGAGTTGTATGAGTTCCCAGTATATTTTAGATATTAACCTTTTATCAGATAGATGGTTTGCAAACATTTTCTCCCATTCTGTAAGTTGCCTTTTTATTTTGTTGATTGTTTCTTTCACTGTGCAGAGGCTTTTGAGTTCGATGCAGTCCCACTTGTTTATTTTTGCTTTGGTTGCTTGCACTTTTAGTGTCATACTTAAAAATTTTGGCCAAGACCAACGTCAAGGAGTTTTTCCCCGTTTTCTCAGACCCAGTGTCCACCTGCCCTTTTTCTTGTTTACAAGGCTTTTCCTACTCTGACCTTGCCCCACCTCTCATTAATTAATTAATTAATTATCGTAACAGATATTCACTGAAATCTTAATATGTTCCAAGAAATGTGCTCCGGGTTAGGGGCACTGCAGTGAACAAAAGAGATCAGGTCCCTGTTTTCAGGGACCTTACATTTTCATTGGGGGAGGGGTGTCAGGTAACAAAAGTTAATAAACAAGATAATAATTACAAATTGTGATTATTGATATGAAGGAGAGGAAATGGGAGTAAGAGGGGTAGACCTGAAAGGTCTCTCTGAGGAGGTGACATTTGAAGTGAGTCCTGACGGTGGTGAAGAGGCAATATTTTCATTACTAATGAAAAGCTACTAATGAAAGTGTTTTAATGTGCCTACTAATGAAAGTGTTTTAATGTGCCTACTAATGAAAAGCTGGGGAAAGAGTGTAGTTCCAATGGCAGGGACAGCAAGTGCAAAGGCCCTGAGGCAGGGCAGACCTCGGTTGTTTCAGGAACACAGAGGAGGCCATTGTGGCTCCAGTATAGTGGCTGACGGGTGTGTGCTAGGAGACAGGGCTGGAGGGGTCATTTATTAGACACCATCTGTAAACAAGACACAACCCTGTCTCCTGGCACTTACTTTCCCGTCTGCTCAGACTGCTTGCTTCCTGACCATGATACTTCCCTCTACTTCTCTGAATCTTACCCACCTTTCAAGACCAGCTCCTATCCATCTCCTCTCAGAAACTCCCCTGACTCTCCCAGCTCTTAGACATGGGGGATGGGGGGGACGCCTAGTATGTGTTGAAGCAGGCGGCTCTGTTCACTCTCTTGCCAATGTTTCTCAAGGTCTTATGGTTTCTTATGGTCTTCAGACCACCTGTATCACAGTCCCCTAAAATGTTCCTAAGTTTTGAAAGTGTTTTTAGTGAAATGTTTAAGTTATAGCAAATAGAATTACATATATTTATATGCTCACTATCTGCTTTCAAGAACTTTACCATTCGTCCATATTTGCTGCAGTTCTGTTTTTGTTTCTTAAGAAATAAAACACGTTACAAATACAGGTGAAGACTGAGTGCTTGTTGAAGTGCAGATTCTAAGGCCCTAGCCTGGGTCTACTCGCTCAAAATCCCTGGAAGTAGAGCTGGCAATGTGCATTTTTAACAATCCATCCTCCCTCCTCCTCTCTCACCCACCACGATTCCTATGCATAGTGAAGTTTGACAATTACTGATATATGCCAGTTAAAATCTGCCCCATCAAGCAGTTGCCTGTTCTTCCTTATAGCCAACTCAGGAGGTCTTAATCTTTGCTATGCATCAGGGTCACCTGGGGAACTTTTAGAAATGCAGATGCCCAGTCTCCTCCCTAACCTTGTGAATCAGTTTGGGGCAGGGATGTCAGGCAACTCTATGACCCAAACCTCAAAAAGGTGGATTTTTTTTTTTTTTTTTTGTGGTACGCAGGCCTCTCACTGTTGTGGCCTCTCCCGTTGTGGAGCACAGGCTCCGGAGCACAGGCTCAGCGGCCATGGCTCACGGGCCCAGCCGCTCCGCGGCATGTGGGATCTTCCCGGACCGGGGCACGAACCCGTGTCCCCTGCATCGGCAGGCGGACTCTCAACCACTGTGCCACCAGGGAAGCCCCAAAACGTGGATTTTTGATGGTTGCCAGGGGTGGGGAGGAGCAGGGCATGGAGTGGGGAGGACCCATCTCCCTTGTTCTGTTTGAAGCATTGCTAGGATCATCAAAGTCATGTTCAGATATCCTTCCACTTGCTCTCCCCCAGAATAATGTCAACAAATATTTCCCATGCGCCTGACTGCTGGGCAGAGCTGCTAGCAAAAGACGTTGGTCAGGTATTTGTGGGGAAGAAGACCTGACCCATATCTGGGCTGCAGTCCCAGTGGGTGGACTGGAGGTTGAGTTGCCAGATTTCGCAAAGAAAATGACAGTACACCTGGTTAAACTTGAATTTCAGATACCTAATGCATAATTTTCTAATAGAAGTATGTTCTAAACATTACATGGAACATACACTAAAAAAAAAAAAAATTGTTGTTTATCTGAAATTCAAGTTTAACTGGAAGTCCTGTGTTTTATCTGGAAATCCTACCTGAGGGGGTATCTTCAGCTCCTGCAAGCCTCAGTTTCCCCGTTTGGAAGATGAGGGGGCCTGGACTTGATGACTTCTGTGGGTTCTTATGGCTCGGATGCTTGTAGCAGTCAGTTTAGAGGCATCCCACTGTTCTGGGAGCCCTTCTCCCGTGCTCCACCAGAGGGCGCCCTGGCTCAGCTCAGCGAGCTCCAGGCCTATGGCTCAGGGAGCGGACTGCTCGGTCCCTCTGGCTCTGGGTGGCCATCTGGAAACCGGGTTGTGAGGCTTCGATGGCCCCAGGTCCTTACTCATCCCTAGGATAGCTTATTCAGAAGGAGACATGGGAGATCTCTTAGAGTCTCTGAAGAAGAAACCATCTCAGTCAGCTCCCCCTCTACCATTATATAGAAAGGAGACTGGACCCCGGAGGGGAAGGCACTTGTCCAGGCTCACACCCCTGTCCTGGAAACTAGACTTATGATTCCCTATCCAGAGCCTCTTTACCTCCTTAGGGTGCCCTTATTTCTGCTTCCTGTTGGACATATTTTAACCCTTGCAGTCTTTTTTTTTTTTTTTTTTGTGGTACGCGGGCTTCTCACTGCTGTGGCCTCTCCCCTTGCGGAGCACAGGCTCCGAGCGCGCAGGCTCAGCGGCCATGGCTCACGGGCCCAGCCGCTCCGCGGCATGTGGGATCTTCCCGGACCGGGGCATGAACCCGCGTCGTCCGTATCGGCAGGCGGACTCTCAACCACTGTGCCACCAGGGAAGCCCTACCCTTGCTGTCTTAAAGCCAAAACCAACACAGACACCAGGCAGCCCAGCACAGCCTAACAACTGTGACCTGCCTGAGTCTCTTCTCAAAGGGGATGTGGTCTTGAAACCTTACAAATGAGAGAGGACCAGGGGTAAAGGACCAGTCCAGGCAGTGGAGAAAGACCAGGCCCCTCACATTTAAGTTGGGAATATCATCATCCTCCTCTATGAGGAAGGGACCATGACCTATGCGGCAGGGACCATTATCATCAGGATTTTACAGATGAGGAAAACAAGCTCAGTGTTTGGTCATTGGACTGAACGGGGCTCAGTCCAGTTCTGCAGCAGATGTTGGGAGGGAGGGAGGGAGGCTGGCTTCTGTTACCAGGATCTAGATGATCTCCAAGGGACCCATACCCCCTTCAAGGAAAAGAGGAATTGCTCAAAGGGAGAGATACCCACCACTTCAGAGCAGGAGGTGATTTTAGGAGACTTACAGACTTGGCATGAATTAACATTGAATTAAGTGTAATTCAGTTCTCTTCTGGACCATTTGATTATCAAAGAGAAAGTCTCTTAGATTTCTTCTTTTGACAAGAAACAGAGCATCCTTCAAGCACAGGGGACATTCATGATTGGGTGACATTTTTTTCCACTGTATTTTTTAAAATTTATCTTTAAGGTTTATCTCTATGGTAAATGATACTGGTTTTCCACCCAAGGTAATGAGATAATTTCTTTTAAATGGTAAGTTTTTGTTTTGGTTTGTTTTTTGTTTGTTTTTAAGAGATTTGACTTAAAGGGAGGAGAAGCACAGATAGAAGGAGAATGTGAAAACACTGCCTTTACGGATTCTGAGGGCCCCTCTCAACTCAGCTGATCCGTGTTGCTGCAGCCAGCAGTCAGTGAAGCCCCACCCTGTCCTCCCAGGGCCCCAGGCTGATTCATGCTCCTTGCCTCTCTCTGATGCTGCCTTTCCCTTGAAAACTGAGAAACTCCCTAGAGGGAGGCATCCAGATATGGGGGAGAAAGCTCTGGATTCCAGTTCCTCCCATTTTTCATTGCCTCATCACATGGTCAAGTCACTCAATCTCCGTGAACCTCAGTTTCCTCATCTGTGAGTAAGTTGGTGGCAGAGCTGTCGTGATAGTGGGTGCTGTGTGTTGCACGGGTGATCTGCCCCAGGCTGACCAAGGCACAAGGACTGCATCCTACAGTCTCAGGGAAAATGTCACATCACATCTCCCTCCCTACCCAAAGGAACAACCCATCGAAGCCATGTTCCATCAGAGCTCTTGGCTTTATTTCCCTTACAGCACATGTTTCTACCCAAAATGGTCTGACTTGTGCATTGTCTGCTTAGCCAGAATGAAAGCTCCAGGGCAGCAGGGGCCATGCCCGAGCTTACTCATGAGAACATAGGACATGCCTAGCATAGTGCAGGCATCTGGTGAACGTCATCGAATGAATGAATGAGCCGTTACCGAAATTTACGCTATCAGTCTCTGCCTAGATTCCCAGAGATTATGAGACTAGTGCTGGTCTTGAGTTCCTCAAATGGCCAGTCTCTCCTCCTTCTGGTGTGAAAACAGAACACCAGAATACAAGTTTATGAGATGAGTTTTATGATTTTTTTAAATGAGTTTGTATTATGTTAGTAGTTTGAAAATAGTTTAAAATAAGAGAGGAATAAACCAACTCTAGGCTTGGCATCTGAAGACCTAGCTCTGTGGTCCATTGCAACGGAGCACACTTCCTGGACCTGTTTCTCTGTCTCGAAGGGGTGCCTCGGAACACCAGCCTGAAATATCACACCAGCGTGGTGGGCACAAAAGAGCTTCGAAATGTGCTCTATGGACTTAGGATGCCGTTATCTTTCCAGAACCAGGGTGTTCTTTTTAAAGCCAATCTAATCTTGTCTGTCTCTTTCCTGGTTTAAAACCCTCCAACAATTTCCCATTGCAAACAAAAAAATAAAATCCAAACTCCATATCATGGCCTAGCAGACTGCAGGGTCTGGCCTCTGTCCACCTCTTCAGTTTCATCCAGGATAAGCCCTCATTTTGCACACCAGCCACACTGGCGTGGGATTCATAGTGCGCCCCACCCCCTCAAGACCTTTGCCTGTGCTGTTCCCCCTGCCTGGAACGCCCTTCCCCAGACCTCTCCCCTCTCTCACCTCTGCCCCTCCAAACGCTTCATTCGTTCTCTTCCTCTGTGACTCAGCTCAAGTTTTCTTAAGGAAGCCCTAGAACAGCCTTGTCCAATAGAACCTTCTGTGTTGATGAAAATGTTCTGGATCTACCTGTTCAGTAGGGTAACCACTAGCCATGTATTGCTATTAAGCACTTGAAAAGTCTCTAGGGTGACTGAGGGACTCAGTTTTGAATTTTAATTAATTTAAATTTAAATCTCAATAGCCATGCATGGGTGGTAGCTACCATGTGGGATAGTGGGACTCTAGTATAATCCTGTGTCCTCCTGTGACACACACTCCTGGTTTCTTATACTCTCCCTTCAGTGTACCTATCACCTCTTGTAATTTATATTTATTTGTACATTTTTTAACCCATTCCATATTAGGCTGTAAAAGCCAGAAGAACAAATGCTTTGTCTGCTTTGCCACATTTGTGCCCATAGCACCTGGAATGGGATCTGTCCAGAGTAGGTATGTCATAAACATCTATTGAATGGATGGCTGGATGAATGAGTGAGTGGTTAGTGAAGGAAGAGAGTTGCTTAGCCTGGTGCTCTGATAATGAAGTGCAGTCGTGAAAAAGGTCAGCCCCCAGGTCATAAAATTAAGAGTAAGCTAAATCTGTGCTTATAAGCACCGTGCATTCCCTGTGTATAAGCAAGCCTGTGTGTGTGTGTATGTGTGTGTACAAAAGCAGAAAAGTGTGTTTGCAAAACTTTGCATTTGTACAGTTGTGTATGGACACGAATGTCCATGTGTTGGCGTGTCAGGGAAATGAGGTCACTAAGACACATGCAAAATCACTCAGGAAGGCGGTTTCTAAGTCAGTACTTTTTATTTTGAAAGATTTGTCAAACTCTTCACATCGTGGTGAGAGTTTACATGATTAATAAGAAGCAGCTTTTTCATGAAATGCTTGGAGGTGAACGAGTTCTCAGCCTGTGAGATCCGACCATCCCATTGACTTTGAAGTTTCTTTTGATTAATAGAAAGAAAAGAGAGGGGTGGGGGAGAAGAGGAGGAACGTGCTGGCAACCACAGGAAAGATCCCTCATGACAGCCATCCAGATGTGAAAAAAGAGGAAAAAACAAAAAAAAAAACCCTAAACAAAACCGATTCACCAACTGCACTTTTTCTGTTTTCCAACATTCTGAGCCTCTCTTCTTGATTTTGGCCTTTCTGGCTGAAACACCCTCCTGCTCCTGCATCTCCCAAAGACAGTTCAGAGGGGAGCAGCCCTGTACAATGTGGTGATCTGTCCCCCAGAGGTGTGGTGGATTCTAGAGAACTGATGGTCCACGGCTCTGAAAAGTTTGAACAAACAGCCTAATATGAAAAGAAACAGCACTGAAAAGTGAGGGGGGTGGGGAATGGTGAGGAACCGGGTTGACGTGAGAGTTTATGTATTCCCAGAACACAGTCTTGGGTTCTTTCTCTCAGTTACAGCCCCGGGCAAACAAGATTTGTTATCCACGGTTCTGGCTGGTGGGTTCTGCAGGTTTTCCCCACCACTGATCCTCTAGCCCCAGAAACGTCCTTGCCAACATCACATGTCTATTACTTCCCTTTGCCCAACTTCAGGCCACGTAGGGATGACCCCCCTGGCAGCCAATACCCTGAAATAAAATTAACACAAAGTCTGATACAGTGAGTATTAGTTTCAAACAGAAAAGTGAAAATCTAAAGATGCAACGTGTGTTGAAGGCAGACTTGAACAGATCAAAATTTCCACCTATATGCCACTAAGACGATGGGCAGAGAGGTGCAAAGGTTAAGACAAAAGTGGGACCGTTAGTAGATGAGTAAGAGGCCGTGTTAGCTGAGTTACAGCTAAGAATGTCATGACTTGGGTTAAAATTTCCATGTTTAGCACCGTTAATGTATTCATTTAAGTCTATATTAGCACCTTGACCCCAGGCAGAACAACAAACCATCCAAACATTTTAAACATTGGGGAAAACAGGAGGGGGAAGGTCAAAGAGAAAGAATCTGGTTCTGCAGGTGGAGACGTGGCTTTAGATCACGAGATCCTTGTCGATGTCCCCTGTAAAGCAAGAAGCAGCAGCGTTAGACTTGGAGGTCCGTGTTGATGGAGATGTGCTTCCCAGAGAGTTGGCGGATCCCACCCATCCCCGGGACCAGGGGCCAGGTGACCCGTCCAAGGTCAACCAGGGAGCCTATGACTGAGAACTTTGGTCTCCCCCTCCCTGGCCGGTCCTTGTCACTTCCACCCACTGCCAAGTTACGCTCCCTGTCTCCTCTCTAGGTGCCCGTCAGTTTCCAAAGTAGTGCTACACACAGAGTGAGAGCTGATGCTCGAGGAAGGGAGAGAGAAGGAGACACCGATGGATGGACAGAGAAGGATCAGGAAGCTGCCTGAGAGAGCTAGGCCCACCCAGGCAGGGAGAGCAGACAGAAGTTAATGAGGCACAGAGAGCAGAGATGGGCAGAGAGGACAGACACGCAGACGGCAGAGAGGGCAGCGAAGAGGGAGGGAGAGGACGGCGGCCCCTTTGCCCAGACACTCACTCTCCTTGATGCCGAAGCAGCCGGCCCACTCATCCAGGGCGATGTACTTGTCCTTGTCCAGGTCACAGGTCTCGAAAAAGCGGGTGGTGCAGTGCTCCATGGGGATGAGGGGCGCACGCAGTGGGGCTAGCTCGGTGTGAGACAGGTACCTGCAGGGGATGAGGTGGGGAGAGCCTGAGAGCTTGAGAAAGCCCCACACCCCTGCATGGGGAGCCAGGGGCAGGGAGCCTGCCCCTCGGGGCCAAAGGCAAGGATGCTCAATGCGAGATGAGAAGCCAGAATCCTGGGTCTCCCCCCAGCTCTGCCACTGACCTGCTGTGTTTCTGAGAGCACAGCCCTGCCCCACCCTGAGCCTCGGTTTGCCCCTCCCTCAAAGGGGGAGGAGTTGACCATAATGTCTAAGGGCCCTTTCTGTTCTGATGTCCGTGGGTTCATAACACGGGTCTCTTGGTGCATGGGTTTCCTAATTGGCTAAGAGTTGAGGGCACAGAAACTTAAACTGAAAATATTCAGCATTTCTGCTATTGGTAGATCAAAATCTGGTATGGAACAACGATGCATGTTTTCTGTGGACACATGTTTTTACAGCTGCAAATGCACATTAAAGAGGCTAAAAAGAGATGCATCAAAATGAAGAAAGTGCTGACTTCCGGGGAGGAGCGTGGGAAGAGACTGGGATTGGCAGGGAGGGTGGACGGAACTTTATTGTTTGTACACTGTGTCATGTGTAAGAAGCAGGCCTTTTGATTTCTCTCCCACTGTCCTTCCAGCTGGCCTGGACTCCAGAGCACATGTATGATTTTTTTTCCTTGTTCCCCAGAGCCCTCAATTCGTTTTCCTGAAAAAACACTCTTCCCCAAGGGACTACAACTTGACTCCAATTATCTCTCTGAACCCCAGGCCCTCCTGCCCCACCCAACTCATGCAAGGAATCACACAATGTTTGAACTGAACCCTCCCCCACTTCATTGTATACCAGCGAGAAAACTGAGCCCCAGAGAGGGGCGGGGACCCAAGCAAGGTCACCAGGCAGCTCTGGGACAAGGAGAGGGGAAGGATGGATCCCCTGACCCAGGCTGAAGAGCTTTCCCAGACTCACAGTCCTTGCAGCTCCATCCAGAAGCCTCCCTCCTGGCCCCTTCCTCGCTCAGCCTGAGCTCCAGATGTCCCCTGACTTCTGCCCTCCCCGCCACAGTATGACTCAGATGGATCCCAGCCACGGAAAGAGCCTGGGAGAGAAGCAGCAGGGAGTTTCCCAGTGCTCAGGAGACCCCAGGCCCCCGGGATCACCCACAGGGTGGGCAGATTCCAGGCACAGGGGCTGGACCAGGAGGGAGCGGTGAGCTTCCCCGAGGGGAGCATCCCTGGGCACAGCGTGCGAGCAGGGTGGCCTTCCTTTTCGTGCTGCTCCAAGAACACACAGCAAAAGAAGGCCGGAAGGCGGTAGTGAGGGTGACCACCCCTGCTCAGCTCTAGGTGCACCAGCTTCCGCCTGCAACTTCCAGGAGCCTTCTTTACTTTTTCCTTCGATTGGGAAAAAACTGATCTTCACCCAGAGTGTGAGCTCCATGGGGGCAAGGGCCATGTCAGTTCCGATTACTGTTCAATCCCCTGCCTAGCATCGTGCTGGGCGTGTAATAGACACTCAGTGTTTGTTCACTGACCAGCTCCCTGCCTATCCTGCAGGGCAGTTACACAGCACTTCCTAACTCATTGCAATCAAACCAAGGGCTTGCCTTGGGGATGGGGCTGGCTCTGTGAGTTTCTTGAGAACTTCCAGGGCCGGTTTGCCCTGTTAGGGCTGGGTCTCAGGGTCTTGCTGAAGGACCGTGAGCACACAGCCCGCCCCACCTTGGCTCTGCCGCCCCGAGGAGTCTGGCGTTCCTTCCTAGCTCGCTCTCCCTTCGTGAATGGATACCCCAGGCCAACACTCACCAGGTTAAGGACGGCTTTTCAGTTCCAATAGCTTCTGCCTCTTCTGGCAGGAGGGAGTGTCTCATGGCTTTCTTCCCTCCTGGTCCTGCATCCTTTCTCCTACACCTGTCCCTTCCTGCCACAGCCCTTAGGCAAACCGTGGGCTCTAGGGCTGGGAGCAGCAGAGGCCACTGGGAGGTTTTCTGACCGCATCTAGTGCACCTAGCAACGCTGACCCATGACTGTCCACTCCAGAGCCAAGCCAGAGCAACTCCCCGGGATCCGGAGGGCCTGGGGTCTTACCCATCGATGGGGTGCTGGTCCAGCTGCCCGAACTGCCAGTGCACAGGGAAGATGTACATGTTGTAGTTCTTCTCAAAGTCCCGGGCTAGCAGCTCCACGGGGTGGTCCCCGGCTTCCAGGCGCTTCTCATTCTCGTGGATCTTCTTCACCTGTGGGAGCAGAGACGCGTGGGACAGAGTCCGGGGAGGCTGTGCAGACCAGTCAAGGCCCCTCCCCCCTCTGACAGGAGGCCAGAGCTGGCGGACGCCAGCCAAGGCCACGGTTCAAAATGAGGAAAGGAAGTGGCGTAGATGGGTACCAGCATCTCGACCACAAAAATGAAGGCCTGGGGCGATCTCAAAGGGCTCTCCGTAGGGCCGCCACACCAGAATGACTGGGGAATATGTTCAGATGCAGCTTCCTGGGGCTCACTTCACAGAGACACTGATTCAGTGGGCCTGAGGCGGGGCCCAGGAAGTTGCATTTATCAGTACTCTTAGTGCTTGGTGTGTCCATTAAAGTTTAAGATCCATAGACTCAGAAGGAAAAGGGAATAAAGTTATTTATGTCTCTTATGGAGACAAAGTGAGCAGGTCTTTTTTTTTTTTGCGGTACGCGGGCCTCTGACTGTTGTGGCCTCTCCCGCTGCGGAGCACAGGCTCCGGACGCGCAGGCTCGGCGGCCATGGCTCACGGGCCCAGCCGCTCCGCGGCATGTGGGATCTTCCCGGACCAGGGCACGAACCCGTGTCCCCTGCATCGGCAGGCGGGCTCTCAACCACTGCGCCACCGGGGAAGCCCAGCAGGTCTTTTTGTTACAGGACTCCTCAGAGCCTTTAAGGCGTGAATGTACTCTAGGAGCCTTCAAAGGCAGCAAGGAGGAGTCTGTGTCCTAGCGCCCAGAAGACAGGCACTCGTTGGAGTGGGGATGTGGGCTTACACTTGGGGGTCTAGATCTAGGAATGGGACTGTGGATCCCAGCCAGCCTGGGGCCAGGAGGTGTCCAGCTCAGGGGCCCTGGGACAGGAGGAAAAGGTACCACACTCACTCGCAGCTTCTGCTTCTCGGTCAGAAGGTTGTTGTCCTGATCCCTCTCGTACAGCGTGACCAGGACGTTCTTGAGCCAGTCCCGCATGCGCAGGGGGAATTCAGTCAGCTCAGAGTCCAGGCAGGGAGCGATGTCTAGGGTCCAACGCACAAGGATGGTCAGCACAGACCCTGATTCTCCCTGCCTGAGGGCCAACATGCTGGCTGGGCGGCTCTCCCTGCCCCACACCCCACGCCCTCCTCCAGCAAGAAGCTTCAATCAGCGACCTTGATTGAAGCACAGGGCTCAGCCTCTCTGGGCCACAGTGTCTTCACACATTTTGAACAAAAGAGATTGTGTGGGGGGAAGAATACTCTGCAAATGGGCAAGTGCAAAGGGCACGTCTGCTGTCCCCTTGACCTTCATCTGATCTGCGGAGGGAAATGGTTCCCTCCAATGGCTCTTGCATTTTTCTGGGTGTTGCGCCCTGAAAAGAGGCCAGGACCCTCGATGATGATGTTGCCTCTTGAGAGGTGTTTGAAGCTGGGATACTGAGGGATAGCATCCACCCATAGGCCCCGCTTAGCTGGGGTGGGGATTCAGCTATGCTTGATCACCAGAACATTCTTAGCGATACGATTCCATCCTGGTCTTTGGAACCTAGGATCCCAGAATGTCAGACCTGGAGATTTCATCCAAGTCTTCCCTCTTGTTGGACTTATTAGAGGTCCGTGTGGAGAGAAGGGGCTTGACTAAGGCCACACTGTCAGAGCCTCATCCAGCACCAGAGCATGTGGGTGCCTGAGGGCCTAGGGGTCCATCCTTCCCTCATCCTTTCACCTATGGAAAGCCCCCTCTTGTGATTAGGGCCACAACCTTCTTCACCAGCATCTGGGGAATGGAAGAGAAGATATGGGTGGGAGATGCTAGGAGTTGGAGGGAGTGAGTGATACGCCCCAGAGGACGGGAGAGCCTCTCAGCACGTGTGTCAGTCTCACTGCCCAGGAATTCCTACCAGCATTCCTCCCGCTGCCTTCCTTCTCTAGGCTGTGCCTTCTCATTTCACACCCTGGGCCCCGTAACTGGGAGAGCAGGGCTGACCACAGGAGAACCTCATTCCCCCTCCTCCACCTTTCTGCACGCTGCACACCTGAGGCAGGTGAGGGGCCCTCCCCAGGGTCATCTGGTGCCAAATGTACCAGACACACCACGTGGATGTTGTCTTGGAGGGGAGCAGAGGTGGCCTCGGGTGTTTCAGATGATAGGGAGGCAGCCACGGTGAAGCAGAAGCCTCGGCCAGCTGAGATTGCACCTGGGATCACTAACAAAGGGCCCGACGACACCCTGGCATCCCTCCCGCCAAACACCCGGCTCCCAGGTTTCTAGGAGAAGGTGGTGAATCATATGTCTTATGCAGGCAGACAGGAATGTAATGGAGTAAAATGGCCAAGGATATGACAATATTGAGTAACAGGGCCTAAGGGGAACTGACAGCCTTGCCCCAATTTTAAAGCATTCAAATTCAAGTAGTTTTAAAACACTTTATAGGCCCAGGTAGAACATCACTTTTGCTTCACATGTTGAAGCAGGAAAGATTGTGGTTAGCCCTATAGAAGAACTTCCTCATCTTTACAGGAAAGAAATGAGCTGTCTCGGATGCTAGTGAGGGGCTCCAGAAATCCTCCCTGATCTTGTGCTCCCACAACTGCTCACTTCTTCCCTGGACATGTCCTGCACGCAGATACCTATTCGTAGACAATCATCTCATTTTATAAGTGGGAACCCTGAGGCTCAGGGAGGGGAAGAGATCTGCCCAAGAGCACACAGCACAGGAGTGGCAGAGCCAGCATCCGTGCCAGTTCAGTGCCTCCTCCCTGAGATGGGAGGCTCGGCAGGGTCCGAGGAGAGACTCACACTTGCAAGGCCCGATGTAGTCCAGGTGGAGTTTGTGGCCCTTCTTGGTGCCCTCCAGCGTGCACTTGGTGGCAAAGAAGTGGCAGGAAGAGTCGAAGGTCTTGTTGTCATTGCTGCACACCTGGCGGCAAAGCATAGAGGGCGTCACACTCATTCCCAGAGCCCTTCGCTGGTACCGCCATCCTTGCCCATTTCAGAGATGGGGACACTGAAGGCCAGGCAAGGAACGTGATTAGCCCAGGGTCATACAGTGAGTTAGTGGTGGAGCCCGGACAGGAATCTACTCTTTGGGCTCCCAGGCCAATGTTCAGCCCATGCTGAGAGCCACTGCTGGTCTCTGAGCTGTGGTATGACTGTCAGGGCTGAGACATGGGAAAGCAAACCTGGGAGATATGGAAAGGATGAATTGAAGGTGAGGATGGGTAAAGCGCAGGGTGTGCAGAAGAGTTAATACAGCAGGCCTGGGATTGTTATCCTTAGAAAGGCGTGCTTATGAGGTTGGCCCTTGGCTGGCGTCTGAAAACGTGGCTGGTGAACAATTCCCTGCACTGTTAGAAAACTGTCCACCATGATGAAAGTGGCGCACTGTGCCTAGATTGCTTGTACAAATAATATGGTTCATGCTGAACATCGGTTTTCCTGCTTGGAGTCTGGACTTCGGGTACATGCTAGGGAGAGGATGTCTGTGTGACTAGCCCTCAGTTAAACGTTGGGTGCTGAGTCTCTAAAGGGCTTCCTTGGGCAGAAGCCTTGCTCACATGTGGCTACATCTCATCTTTGTAGCTGGGGAAAGAGTGGGTTCTGTGAGACCCCTCATGGCAGGGGGAAGAGTAAGCAAGACTGTGCATGGATTCCTCCACACTCTGCCTGTATCTTGTTCCCTTTTCATCCAGCTACATACCCTTAAGTCTTAGCGGTGAGTGCAACTGTATGCTGAGTTATGTTGGTCCTCCTAGCGAATCTCTGCATGAGTGGGTGGCGGAGCAGAGATGCCGTGGGCTGAACAAAGGCAGTGGCAGAGTAAGTGGCTGTGTCAGGAGGAGGGGAGCCTTGCGTTGAACATCCTGCACACGCTTATTGCTTATATTATCACTGCAGAGGGAGAACTGATGGGCATTGGTGACCAGTGCGGTAGGGGGTGAAGGGGTGACGAGGAGGGGAGAGTTGACAAAGATGCTAAAATTTGGAGCCCAGAGAATAAGCTGTACTGGGGAGAGATTGAAGATGGAGAAGCCAGGTGGGAGGTTGTGGGAATGATACTGGTACTCGATTTGTTGCCCTGAGCTAGGTTACCACTAGCACAATGGTTGACATGCATGGGTGCTCAATAAGTATTTACTTGGATGGATGGATGGATGGATGGTTGAGTCCTACTGGAGGTGCAATGAACAGGTTTGAAAGATTTTTAAAAATAGCACATATTGAGAACTTACTAAGTACCAGACATCATCTGACAAGTCCCCACAATAGCCCTATGAGATAAAGTCTATTTCTGTCCCATTTTTAGAGGTGAGAAACCTTGGAGTGGAACATCGCTAAGATCCCACACTAACAAGTGGTGGCGATGGGGTTTGGTGTCAGCCTTCAGTCTGACCCAGAATGCACATTTTCGGACCTGCTGCTTTGCCAGGCTGCTCCCACATAGAAAGCCCCTATCTCGGTGCCTGGCGGTGTTGATGCATTCATTCCCTTTGGAGTCTGAGTAGAGCTGGAAGCTGGTGGCGTCACGTCAATTCCTGGTGGTTGCTGGAGAGTCCAGTGACGGGAAGAGCCTCCCCTCCGACTCACTTGCTGTGAATACACCTAGCGAGGGGACCTCTGAGACTGGAGCTGCCCCGTGGGACCACCAAGCCAGCAGTGTTCTGGGCAGATGCTCTGTGTTCTGAGGACCCCAGCCCCCCACCCTGCCCCTGTCCCTCAGGGCTCACCTTCTCAAATTCGCCAATGGGGGCAGGGCAGCTGGTGGGGTCCTGGCACACGCACATGGGGGTGTTGTTCTCGTCCAGCTCGCACACCTTGCCATGTTTGCAGTGGTGGTTCTGGCAGGGGTCTGGTAGAGCGCAAGGGCACCCGGTTAGCATCACCCGGGCTAGCACGTCCACCCCACCCCACAGTGGATCCTTGGACAGAAGTCCTAGGCTGTGGCCCCCACTCGGGCTTTGAGCAGCCCTGCGTCCTCCCTTCTCTTCTGCTGAACCCAGCAATGGGCATGTAGGGGAGCGGTTGGCTCAGTCTGGGGATTAGAGACTCAGTCTGAGGTCAGGGCCAGGCACACTTGGGGGGCTGGGGGCTCAGTCTGGGACCCAGGAGCGCCAGGTACCATATAGCTCCCCCAAGGATGGAAGCAACCATTGTGTCCTCAGCTGTCGGTGGATCAGTCATCGCAAGGCATTTTGGGATTTTAGAATAGACTTTCTAGAATGACTTGGAAAGTCAGCTGTTGTCACGGAGCCAGGGAGCTGTGAGGCCCAACAAAACAGACTTGAGCGGCTGTAGCGGAAAAGGGAGCAGAGCCCCAAGGCCCACGCTGAACAATAGAGCCTGCCTGTGTCTGGTAGACACTGGATGAGGGGCGTGGAGGGGAAGGAACGTGACTCAGTAGACGCCCCTCTGCTCCAATGAGCATATTCTGTGCCCTCAGGATGCGAGCCCGTGTAGCCTTTCCCTCCTGGTGCTTGGCTGGGGTATCATAGTCATGCTTTGTTGGATGCCTGCCCTGCTAGGCCCTGGGCCAAGGGCGCTTCTGCTTTATCTCATAACCCTCTGACAGCCCTGGGGCAAGGATCTACCACCTTCACCCTTCCCCAAGTAAGACATGCGGAAGCTGGGCTCAGAGAAGCTTCGCAGGCTGTCGGAGGGCATCGCAGAAAGAGGCGGGGTTTGGAGGCAAGCCTTGTTTGCTTTGCCTCCAGAGTCTGTGCTACTAGCCCCTGGGGTACGGAGCATCTCCACTGTGTGGGATGGGAATGCTGGCACTGTGGGTGGGAGCCAGAGGCCCTGGGTCCTTGCTGTGGCCCTGGCGCTAACTCCACGGGTAGGCTTATATGAGTTATGTCAGATTTCCAGGACTTATTTCCCCACGGCTGTGTGAAAATCAAATAAGCTCACGCGTGTGAAAGCTTCTGGGGCCATCGAGTGACCAGATGGGACTGGGAATCTCAGTGGGAATGGGAAACCCAACTTTGGAATTACAGTAAAGGGCTATAAGGGGAGAAGGCCATTTGCAGCTGGAGAACTTCCCTTCCTGACACTCAAGGCCTGGCTATAAATAGATCTTTCCAGATTCCAGAAAATAATCCCAACCTTTCAGTCAAGGCAGTTTCTCAGCGAGGACCCCACCCTGCATTTCCTTGGGAAGGAACTTCATGCACGCTGGGCCCACGCTTTTTAGGCCCAGGTGGCAGAGGGCAGAGGCTTCATGTGACCAGACACGGGGAAGGGACCTACTTTCAGCCACCACCTCCTCCTCGGCTTCCTCAGGACCTTCATCAAATTCTCCTACTTCCACCTGGACGGGGTTGGTTCCCACAGGTACCTGGGGTGGAGGAGGAAGAATGAGTCAAATGGCCCTACCCCCATCCCAGACCTGCAAGGAAGGGGCAAAGCCTGGAGGGCGCTTGCCTGGAGCCTCAGGTACCCACAAAGGGATGGGGAGAGACAAGCTGGAGAGGGGCACTGGGCCCAGGTCACAGAGAGCACAATTGCCAGGTCCAGAAGTGAGACTGAATCTTACAGGCCGCTGTGCCTCTAGGGCCCCAGAGCTCTAGGGAGATGCCTCAGAGGCCGCCAGGGGGGTCAGAGCAAGAGGGGGTGCCAAGCTCTCCACCCTTCCAGCCACACCAGAGCAGCTCCTCTTTCATCTGTTTGACATATGGGGAAGACCGTGGGCGATCATCTACGAAAAAATGTCCCACGGCTTAAAAAGTAAACAAAATTCAAAATCATAGCTCCCAACTGTTAGGTTCCGTGGAAGGTTTGGGGAGCATTCAGGAGTGTGTCAGGATTGGGGGACACACAGGATTTACATCTGTGCTGCGCCCGTTCCAGCAGGAGACCCACAGCACCTGTTTGGCTTTCTCAGGGAGCAGATGGCAAAGAGGGGCCGCAGGTCTGGGGTCCCTCCCCACCTACCTCGGATACCTCAGCCACGGTTTCCTCGACCACCTCCGTCTCATCAGGCAGGGCTTCCTGTTGCTGTTGGGAAGTGAAAATGGGGTTTGGAGAGGTCAGGGCCGAGGCCAGCTTCACTGCTGAAGTGCCTCGGCCTGGACCTCTAAAGCTGGGGAGTTAGGAGAGCGGCTCGTTGGAGACCCCCAAGGCTGTGCACTTGGGGGTCTCCAATGAGCAGAGCCCCTCAGGGACTTCTGTGAGCAGGGATGAGGCACAGGAGAAGCCAAACACGGGGGCCCTGTGGGGCTCTGGAGCACCTCCCTTTATAGTTATATCTGGAGCTTCTTTTTTTTTTTTTTTTTTTTTTTTTGTGGTATGCGGGCCTCTCACTGTTGTGGCCTCTCCCGTTGCGGAGCACAGGCTCCAGACGCGCAGGCTCAGCGACCATGGCTCACGGGCCCAGCCGCTCCGCGGCATGTGGGATCTTCCCGGACCAGGGCACGAACCCGTGTCCCCTGCATCGGCAGGCGGACTCTCAACCACTGCGCCACCAGGGAAGCCCTATCTGGAGCTTCTAAGATTTGGCTTGGAAAAACATTTCCGCCGCTTAGGCTCCCATGAAGTGTGAAAACCGCTAATGCAGACCAACTCCCTTCATCTTACAGATGGGAAAACTGAGACCCAGAGGGGATGAACACTGAATTTTAACAGAGGTCATTATCTTCCCCACAAGCATGATATCATCATCATTATTATTATTATTTGGCGATTCCTTCTTGGAGTCAACTTGGAGTTAGAAGAAGCAAGATAGCATATGACTTTGAGGTGCCTGGCTGGCTGGGGCTTCTTCTAAAAGTGATGCTGACTTGCCAGATCTTTTGCCAAAATCTCACTGCCTGATCAGGATTGCCAGCATCTACCATCATCACACCTTCTAGTGAAGAGAGGGTGAGGGAATCATAGGTGGAAAACTTTTCTTTGCCCGCTTCACGTTTCTTCCTCCGTCTTCTGGTCACAGCTTCCAGCGTAGCATTGGATGACCACTGCTGGCCCTCTCCATGCGATTCTTGGAGGGCCTGTCAGTCAAGGTGCCTCACAGTCCCTTGGCCAAGAAGCAGGCCCAGGACCCAAGCTCAACTAGATTGGCTCTCTTTGAATTTTTTTAATCTTCTTGGCACATTTTCTCAAGATGTGAAAACTGTCGAAGTAGAGACATTCAAATGGCAACACCTCCATGATGGTCCATTAGATCTTACCTCCATGACCGTCCATTAGATCTTACCTCCCAGATCCCAGAGCTGCCCTTTTCTAGTTCTCCCCAAGGCCTTGGATTTTATAATCTACCCCTATATCCTTTTCCCTCCTAATTTAGTCAGATTGGAGTCTGTTGCTTGCAACCAAGTAGCCCTCACTGATTCAGAAACTAACCCAGGCCTCTCTCTGTGGCTTGAATCCCTTCTAGCATCATCCCCATCAGCATCCCCCCCTCTGCTAGAATTCCTCATATGACAAACAGGTCACTTCCTTCTAAAGCAATTCTAGTCCCTTTCTGGGAAGCTCTGATTGCTAAAAAGTGCATCTTCATGTTACATGGAAATCTCTCTTCTCTGGAATTTCCACCCAATGGTCCTCATTCACTTTTACTTCGGAGCTTATTAAAGAAAAAAAATTTTTTTTTTTTAAATTAGACAGTTACATCAAGATGGGGAAGTCTCTGTCCCTTCTGAGCATCTAGGGCTGGCAGATTCGATGCCCCTGGTCTGGTGATGGGAGGTAAGACCAAACAGATGTGACCTTTAGGTACTTACAGGGGCTGCCAAGGCCCACCCGGCCAGGCAAAGGAGGAAGAAAATCCAGGCCCTCATGGTGCTAGGAACCCTGTGGGGAGGAGAGAGACGGAGAGTTCAGTGAGGGGGAGGTTTCTTTTTGTTTGGGATCTTAGTTCCCTGACCAGGGCTCGAACCCGCACCCCCCTGCATTGGATGTGCAGAGTCTTGACCACTGGACCGCCAGGGAAGTCCCCAAGGGGCAGGATGCTCGATGGAGAGTTCTTGACGCTGAATTCCTGTGATAGGCAAGGTAATTTTAGGTGGTCCATGTTAAAGGATAGTGAAAGACACGGGAGTAAGTTGCTTCTACTCATTTCTCTTTCAATCCTGATTATATGAGAGAGTCTCAGTTTGGTGCTAATGTGTCTTTAACACCTAACACTCATCCCTTTTGAACGGAGAGTATGCCTCTGGCTCAGAGCCTCCACAGGAAACTACATCCAGCTGGAATTCGATAAATTTGTTTTGTCTCCTTTGTGTTTAGTTTTACAGTTTCCTTCTATTTATGACAAAGGTACACAGATTTTTCCATTTATGGTAGTGATCTTAAGTCTCCTTTCTCAATACATTTATTTATTTATTTATTTATTTTTACAATTTATTTATTTATTTTTATTTTTGGCTGGTTGGGTCTTCCTTGCTGCACGCGAGCTTTCTCTAGTTGGAGTGAGTGGGGGCAACTGTTGGTTGCGGTGCGCGGGCTTCTCATTGCGGTGGCTTCTCTTGTTGAGGAGCACAGCCTCTAGGTGTGCGGGCTTCAGTAGTTGTGGCTCACAGGCTCAGTAGTTGTGGCTCGCGGGCTCTAGAGTGCCGGCTCGGTAGTTGTGGCGCACGGGCTTAGTTGCTTTGCGGCATGTGGGATCTTCCCGGACCAGGGCTCGAACCCGTGTCCCCTGCATTGGCAGGCGGATTCTTAACCACTGCGCCATCAGGGAAGTCCCTTCAATACATTTACTTAAGTTTTTAAAAAGTGATTCGACAAAGGTGATTGGCTAATTCGTCAAGTCTGGGCAATGCTGAATCAGATCATGTTCGAGGGTCCCTTCAATCCCTGGTGTTCTAGGATTGTTTTCTTCCTATACCCCATACTCTCCTCCTCCCCTCCTCTTCCTTCTGCTTCCTTCCCATCTCTAATAAGAGAAGCTAACGGGCAGCAACCTCTTGCCAATTTGAGACAATGAGATCTACATTCTAAACAAAGAACAATAGTTTTTGAGTGTGGCCAGTGGAACTTGTGGCCATACTTTCCTCCACTTATCCAGGAGGATGGTAGTTCTCTGGATCCTGTGTGAGAACTAATATCCAAATGCTTACATATGTTGCATGGTACCTTCCCTTTCCCCTTCACGGTTAAAGGATGTTTGCTGAGATCTAGAAAATTCTCCTGCCCTGGTCACTGCTATGACCTTCCTCTAGATGCTGAGCTCTCGACTCTAACAATCTCATGACTGGAAGGAATCTTGGAACAGAATCTCCTCTGATGGTTCACTGCCAAAATGCCATCCCTAACTGAGGAACTATGGTGGGGACATTTCGTTTCTTGTTCTAACTGAATGGACTTCCGTTTCCAAATGGCTTTAGAAAGGTCTTCCTTATACTGTTCAGTTTGCCTCCCTCAAGCTTCTCCTGGTCTACTCTGATGGTCCTTCTGTGGCCACAGAGGGCAAGCATGCTCCCTCTGCCCCCAAGCAGCTTTTAGCCAAGGTGAGCAACAACCGTATCTTCCCTCGTTTGTCCCCAAAAACTTCCATATCAGTCCCATTATCCCTAGTTCCTCCCAAGACTTCTCAACTGACCAAGCACCTTGGTGGGAGGTACCCTGGCATCGTGGAAGAAACACTTGGCTTGGAACTAAATACCAGGGATTCTGATTCTGTCGAAATACTAACCTGGTGTATTGGTTCAATCCTTCATCCTCTCTAGACCTTGGTTCCCCCTTCTGTTGAGAGGGTTAGACTAGGTGAACACTGCAGTAGCCTGGGCCCTTAAGATGCCCTTAAACTGTCACAGCATATGCTGGTCTAGGCATACATCCTCTCCTCTGATATCCTCCATTTTAACTTGGATTATGGTATTTGGGGAAACAGACAGGGGAAGGGCAGACTTCATAATGGTCCCTTATTGGATTGAAATAGACACTAAACCTCACTATTTCATAGAGTATACAAGAAATAAAACCAACAGAAATTTTAAAATATCAACCTGGGAGCTTGGCTTTGCCTCACGATGTCCCCAACTCCCAGAGGAATCCAGTCTTCCCCTTCCAGGCAGTTTTGGGAACGTTCCTCCCCTCACACAGCTGTATGCTTTTCTTCCCCCCTCTCCCCGCAAGCCTTGAGGTAGAAAAATCTCCCTTCTTCCTTCCACATTTGGAAGAGACAAGCAAAACAACGCCCGTATGTGGCTTTGGACGAAGGGAACAGGAGAGAAAGCATGAATGAAGGGCTTGTCTGAGATTGTTTGAAGTTGAAGGGTCAAAGTGAGACTCGTAGCAGGAACAAAAAAAGTCATCTCGTCTGGGCTCCAATTGCAGAGAAGACATATCCTTAGAGAAACAGCCCAACTAGGACTGGAAATGAAATAAGCTTCAGGTTGGAGAGCCAGGAAGACTGATGTCTCCAGAGTCTGTGTCCTTCATATGAGCAGAGGAACTGCTCATCTTTGACCAGGGAAGGGTTTGTGGGTCAGCTCTTCTGTCTGTCCTGCCTCACCACCTGCGCTCTTTCCCAGGGAGACACTGACCCTTTCTGCCACCCCCATCCTTGGTGCTGCAGCCGGAAGAGAAAAATAATTCTACATCTTACAGCACTTTATAGTTTCTAAAGGCCTCCCATATAGTCCTCTGTCCCCTTGGAGCCTCTGACACACCGGCAGGCATGGGAGGGCTCTGAGTCCTGCTGTCACAATGAGGAGACTGAGGTTGAGAGGGAGAAAGTCAGGCAACATGCAGGCCCCTTCCAAGCTGACAAACTCCCTTCCCATGGTGTTGGTTTGGGCCTCACAGGGGTCATGCTCGGAGATGGGAGTGGGGTGGGAGAGAAAAGCGGAAAGCGAGAGTGTTAAGAAAAGGACACGAAATCTTGGAGGAGGAGTTATTCTCCAAATTTGAGGTTTTGCCCAGTGCCCAGTGCTACCTCACCAGTCCCAGAACCCTCTCCCTCCAGATGATGGGATGGGAGGAAAGGGGGGCAGCTGGACTGTTCTCGGATGCGCGACCATACTCCCTGCATACCTATGACCTCCCTCTTGGAGATTCTGTAAACCATCACTGGCCGAAGAGGCAAGGCACCCATCTTGCAAAGCTAAGGGGGTGCATCAGTAATGCCAGCAAGGTCAGAACACAGGGTCAAACCCCAGCATCCAGAAATTATCAGCTGTGTACCCATCCTTTGCCAATCAAACCTAGGTCTGGCGTGCCCAGGGAAAATAAAAATACTTTTGTATAAATGAGCAATTTTAAATGAAAACTCCCTTCTTTGTATCTCTTTAGTTTGTAATGACACCTGTGTTTATCCTTTTCAAAATGTCTTCATAATCCGGCATCCCACTGGGGGCTGAAGGCATGTCTTTCTGCCTTCTAACACAGGAGAGCAGGCTGAGGCCCGGAGCCGGAGGAGCCGGGGAATAAACCTGCCCAGAGCCCCAGGAAGCGAGCGGCAGGGCTGAATGAGGACCCAGGCTGCCCCCCTCTGCCACTGGCGTGCCCTCCACCTCACACACTGTTTCCCTTTGTGGCAGCTCCCTCCCTAGGTGCTCACCTGAAGGGGGCCCAGTTGGGCTGCGAACTGGCCCAAGTTACAGGGAAGGAAAGGAGCCTGGGGGGGGTGGGGGGATGAGGGGGACAGGAGGTGTGTTTCCCTTGGCTCAGTGGTCATCAGATGCAGACACTGCTCACTCCCACCCCGCCGCCTGTCCTGCCTCCCGTTCCGTACATCCAGTCCCTTCCTTTTGCCTTTATTTGCTCTGGAGATGGCTGAAAACCCATCCTTGGCTGCCAGCAGGACCCGAAGCTGAGGTCACTTCTCTGGGGATGGAAAAGTACAGCCAGTGCCCCCAGTTCATCTCCCTCAAAATATAACGGGCCTCCTTTGGGCTCTCGCTGGACACTGAAAAGTCCCTGAACGTCAGAACTGGGGAAAATCTCAGAATCATAAAATTTTAGATCGTGGGTCTTAGAATCATAGACCCCTAAGAACATGAAACACAGAATGTGAGATGCAATCATCAAATCTTATTTGAGTAGAAGAGTTTATGGAGCAATGCAGTCTAATAGAACTTTCTGAGATGATGAAAATATTCTATATCTGCATTGTCCAATATGGTAGCTACTGGCCACCAGTGGTTATTGAACACTTGAAATGTTGCTAGTGCAAATGAAGGGCTGAAGTTTTCACTGTATTTCATTTTAATTAAATCTGTGTAGCCACATGTGGCTAGTGGCTACCATATGAGACAGGGTGGTTATCAACTTTTATAGAGTCAGTATGGTAGAAAGGTAAGCCCAGGGGCTCTGGGATAGAACATACAGGTTCAAATCCTGACTCTGCCACTTAGCATTTGTGTGACCTTCAGAAAGTGACTTTCCTTCTCTGGGCCTCAATTCATGTCTCCATCTGTAAAATGCAAATAACACACCTACGTTGAAAGGCTCATGGGTGATTTGCCCGAGAGAATACAAGAGGTTAGCAATGGAAGAGCATCTTAAAATCCAAAGATCCCAGAATCTCCATCCCCCTTGAAAATCCAGGCCAAGAATACCAGCTCTTTGTCTGTGGCCCAGGGAGAAAAGGTGTTGGGGTGGAGAAAGGAGACATTGCTCCTCTTGGTCTCAGGCACACCAGCCCAGCCCCCAGTGGGCACAGTGACAGAGCCGGCCCCAGGCTGCCCTCTCAGTTGAGCTGCTGACGCAAACCAGGCGTCTTGCTTCCACCGTTTGGCTTGCAAACAAGGGCTCCAAAAAAACACATGTTCCTGGTAAACAAGCCCAAAGAGAGGAAAACAAGTGTAGAGGCTAATAAAGGAACCCCGTGAGTGAGCCAGGCCCGCCCGGGAGCTGGGACTCAGAAGGAGGGCTGAGCCAGGCCAGAGAGGCACCATCACGGCCAGTGTAGCCACATGGGCACTCACACCCCGGGGGAGCAGACGCAGCCAGTCAGAGGTGATGTGGAAGTCGGGTCCTGGGTTCGAGTCTTGGCCATGTTGCTCCCAGCTCACCATGCAGGTTAGGGTAGGCTCCTCTACTCCCTGGACCTCACCTAGTGCCACTCATCTGCACAATGAGGGGGATCTTTTAGACCAGTGTATTCAACATACAAGCCAGGAGCTCTTTCTCTCAATGAAGTCTTCTGCAAAAGTCCAAATCTGAAACAGCTAAGAGCCTCTTGCATTTGTTGAACATGTGAATGTACTGTTATCTATTCAATGAATTAGCTTGAAATTAAAAAAAATAAAAATAAAAAGCAGGTGAAAGCGGTGTTGAGATGGGGGCTGGAAATCCTGTACACTTGGACACCCCCTGAGACACCTTGGAATGCCTCTAGGTTCTTTCATGAACGGAGTTTGAAGCCCTTGGGGCCAGGGGGTCCCTAAGGTTCCTTTCAGCCCTGACATTCTGAGTCAACTGAGGCAGAAATCTTTCAGAATACCACCTTTCCCAACTTGCCCCTTGACTCCCTGCTTCCACTTCTAACATTTCTTGCTGGAAGGGAAGAAGCTAAGGGAAACTTTTAGGGTATTATGAGTGCTCAAGCCTAGCTTTGAAAAGCTTCAGAGGCAACTCAGAAGTAGCCCCAGAGTGTGAGACTAGAATCAATCTGACTGAGGTTCTATAAACACATCTGAGATGCCACGTTTCACCATGGTTAGGAGAGGCCCCAGGGTGGAGCTTCAGACTCTCCTTCTTGGCTCCCCCTAGGGGCCACTGCTGCATCTGGGTGACCGCAATGAAGGGGATGAAAAATAACATCAAAGTGTCCAGGCTGTCACATCCTAAAGATAGCAAATCTGTGGCATATATGCCTCCACCTGCCCCTCCTGTGCACGTGGCAGACATTACTAATCAATCATACGACCTTTTCCTCTAAAGTCCAGAGTGGCATTCAAATCCTGAACACAGTTCTGGCAGCTGCTACAAATGGATTGGCATTGTCAAGCCATGGGAAATCTCTTTGCCATGCTTCTGATTTTAGACATAGGGAAACTGAGAATCAGAAAAGGAAAATAATTCACTCGAGGTCAGATGGCAAGCTAAACTTCCCAGATGTTCAGAAACATCCAGATGTTTGCGTTTTTAATTTTTCATCTGATCAAGTCAGGATCCTAAGGCTATGACCAACACAAGATGGCCCAGAAGGATCCACAGATGAGATGGGTTAATTAATACCAAGTTTCTGAAAGAACCCAGCTCTGGAGAGAGTTGCTATTTCCATTTGTATTTTCGCTATAGATATCAAGCTCTATAGCTTGATGAGTGAGGGCAGAGTTAATTTCCTGTCTAAGACATCTTCTGGGTGAGAAGGAGGCTGTTTTTCTAAATAATTCTGTCAAGTCACTGGTTGCTGGCCTTGGGCCTGCACAGCCCAGCTGTCCCTGAGTTCAGGGTTGGGGTCAGGACCCAGGCTCTGTGCTGTAGAGAAAAAGTAATTTCTTTCATCCCCAGGGTTGGCTGAAAACTCAGCTCCAGCCTTCCCTTTCCTCCTTTAGAGGAGGTTAGGGAGGGAGCCAGAAGGAAGCAAATGAGCAGCCGCCCCTTAGCCACATCCTGCTGCCCTGATGACAAAGCCATGCGGGCTGGCTTAGGCCATGGCAGGCCAGCAAAGGAGAGAAAGAAGTCCTGCTCATCACTTACTATTCGCGGGGCTCATTGCCTCTAGAGGCAGGAGTGTATGGAGGATGCCAGCCTGCTCAGATGAAACAAACAGAACACGCGTTGAACATCTGGATGTTTCCAGACATCTGAAAGTGTGGCTTAGGCAACAGTTTGCTGTGTGACCTTAAGTGAGTTATTCTCCCTTCCTGAGTCTCAATTTCTGTCTGTAATATGTAACAGGCGGTCAGGAGTCTGTCTCCCTGCCATGGCCTATAGTTAGAGCTGGCTGTGCCCATACGTGTGTGGCTACAAACAGCAGTTGTGTATCTGTATGAGTGACCTATGGCCCTGAGGACCTCTGCGTGAAGCTGTGTGTGCGACTCTGTGCATGTCTACTTGACCCGGCATCTGTCGGGTTCAGCCTGTGTTGGTGAGGGTCAGAGTTTGCATATGCATCAAAATGGACACCTGGGCCTTGTCTGGGAGTCAGGGTATCGTTCAGGGAGAGCTTTGAGTGCATGACCTTCTGTGTCTGCTCATGTATTGAGACATTTATTTTTAGCTATGCCAGTGGGTGCCTGTTGGTGAAATCAATGTTTATATATTTGGCATCCTCGTGGGTTTTTTATCTCTGCACACATAGCTACCTATCTAAATAACCTCAAAACTAAAATGTTTTCCTGTTTACCTCACATCCTCAGCTCTTTCCTCCACCATCCTTTTCTATTTATAGCTTATTTTCAGCAAGGAAGACTGCTCTTGTGAATAGCAAACCCCAGCCATGCTATTGGTTGACAAGTCTCTAGAGATGGATAAAGATTTTAGCAGGACTGTTATGTAACCCAAGACCCCCTAGCCCATCCTCTCTTGTTTCTTTTTCAACTAGGGGGCCAGGAGGTGTTAAAAATGTAGCCCAACTATTCCTTCTAATGAAAGCAGCACCTGGCATTTAGGTTCACAGGACTTCAGAGCTGGAGGGGTACCTGGAGACCATCTAGGTTACATTCCCCATTTAATAGATTGGGAAACTGAGGTCCAGAGAGGGGAAGTGTCTTTCCAAATGTCACTCACTGTGAATTAGGATCCACCTCTGCCATTGCCTTGGCCAATGCTCTTTCCACACTGGAGCGTACAACACTCTTGGGAAATACTCAAGAAGATGCCCAAATCAAAAGAATTTGAACAATATTTATTTCGTTTAAATGTGCCTGTCGGCACTTTTAGTAAAGGGAAGTTATATCCAAACCCCAAGATGATGAAGCTGCCAGACAAAAAAGCTGGGGATGATTTCAACTCTTTGGATGCCATAAACTCATCAGTTCTAAAAACCCATCTGATTAAGTGGGAGGGCCACAGTGTAGCAAGTGCTTCGCTGTGCATCACCCTGTTTTGTCCACACAGTATCCCTTTGAGGTGGTGCTGTTATTGCTTTTTAACCAAAGAGGAACCTGGGGCTCAGAAAGGAGAAGCCATTAGTTCAAGGTCAAATGGCACTTTAGAGGCAGAGGTGGAATTGAAACTCAGGTCTTCAAGTTGCCTGTCTAGGAAGCGGGAAGCACATCACAGCCTCACAGCTGCCCTGGGGTGCTGGGAGATCAGACGGGCAGGACCTAGAGTTTGCTGTCCTGGTGTTTGGGGACAGAGTGGAGTGGGGGACATTCAGACTGAGCCTGATGTTCTAAGTGTTTCTAGAGTCCCCAGCCAGCAGGCAGAGACCCTGAAAAAAAGGTTGCCGTGGCAACTCGCATTCCTCATAGAGTGAGTCATAGCAAAGAAGAGCCTTTTGGTGGGTGGGACTTGGAAAAAGTTTCAAAAGTTGATTCCTTCCCCAGGCACCGCCCCCTTCCTCCCCACCCTCCCTCCCTCCGCTCCAGGCTTTGTCGATGTGGCAGCTGATGGCTGAGTTAACTCTCTCTTCCCTCAACCACTCCCGTTTCAGTTTTTCATCCTCCTGCAAAAACACCTTTGCTTCCAGTACCCACCCACTCCATCTTCCACATCATGCCCTCCGGCTACCTGGAGGGTCAGCGTCCATTTGAGAATATGTTAAGACCGAAGGCTGTGAACACCCTCTTCTACACTGCTGCTGTCTCTGCCTCTTTCTGTCTCTCTCTGTCTCTCTCACACACACACTACTGTATATACAAATTTAAGGGGTTTGCAGGTGCCTTTAAGCCTATTCAAAAGCTAGTCCGTGGATTCTGGTTTAAGAGACCTTCCTTTGAAAGTTTCAGAGGACGCCGGGCACCCCAAAGACCATCAATCAAGTCCACCCCTCTTACTTCACAGACAGGGAGACTAAGTCCAGAGGAGACACTTACCTAAGATCACACATAAAATGTGTGCCTTCGGTCTGCCACCTTGCTTCTGATGTGCTTCTCACCCTACTGTCAGCACTTGGGGTGTATAGAAGTTTAACCCCAGAGAAAACACTTTCTCTATGTGTTCTGCATAGAATAGAATTTTCCGGAGGAAAATGTGTGCCTCTCTGTTTCTTTTGGGGCAGAGTGGGCTTCCTAGACGGCATGCCTCCCCCAATGCCCCCTTTTCTCTCGGTGTCCTCAGGGACTCAGGAAGTCCACTTCTCAACCAGCCAGTGGAGCCGTAGACCGAAGAAGACCTAACACCAGCCTGTGTAGCGTTTGAGATTCTCATAGCAAGGTGTGAGAAGGTTGCCCTGGAACCCTCTCCATCTTTCCTCCTCCCTTCCACTCTTTACAGCACATCCCCCCACCCAGCCTCCCATCAGACCCAGTGCCTCAGCTGGACCATATCAGATGTCTGGGGTCTTCAGATCTAGATACACAGAGGGCTACTGCTGACCATTTCCTGTGTTTACACCCCAGGGAACCCAGGATAAGACTGACTGTCTGATAGTGCTATTTCAGGGTGAATGGCACCGGAATCAGTGTGTGTGTGTGAGTGTGTGTGTGTGTGTGTGTGTGTGTGTGTGTGTGTGTGTGTGTTGGAGGACGGGGTTTGAGAGGGGAGAAATTCCAGGGAAACAGGAGCCTTCCCAGAGGTGCTGATTAAAAATGAAGACTCCCCCTTTGCCTTCCAGAGATCAATGTATCATTCAGGCAAAGTCTCTTTTGGAAAACAGAGCCGCTGACCAAGAACCAAGTCTAGGAAGTTTCTTCTTCTGGAATGGGAAGCAGGGCAGACTCTGCTGCCGGCCGGTTCCTCTTGCAGCTGTGCCCAGATCAGATTCCCAGGAAAGGAAGAGGCTGCCACATTTGTAAAGGCAGCCTCTGAAACCAGAGAGACGGACACAGAGAGAGACAGAGAGAAAAGACTCCCTCAAAGACAGTCTGATTATTTTCTGCGAACCTAAAAGGGAGACCAAGTTATCCTGAAAAGCGACAGGCAGCAAATCCGTGGTCCCTTAAGGAGAGAAATGATGGAGCAAAGGAGATGCACATCCCTGTCTCTGATCCAAGAGACCTCCCGGCATAGCTTCCCCTCCCCTGTACACAAAGTTGCGGAGTGAACCAGAGTGCAGGGGTTATGGGACTAGAGAAGGGACGGGCAGGGCAGGGGTCTTGCATACCTCAGTGGCAGGCAGGAAGGCAGCAGGCGAGAGCTCCGGGCAGTCTGAAGGTCTGCGGGAATGTGAGGGGTTTAGAGCCTGGTAACAGGAAACCACTCGGAGCTCTGGGCTGGGTCTCGCCCTCCACCCCGCGGTCCCTCCTCCTCCTGTGTCTCCTCCTTCCCCTCCCTTCCCCTCCCCTTCTCCCCACAGCCAAAGCTGTCTCTGTCTTCCATTTCTTTCTTCCTCTCCTTGTGGGTCAGGATGGCCCACCTCCCCTACCCCCGCCTGCCACATGGGTTCTGGAGCCGTTGCCTAAACAGACAGACGGAGCGGTGCGCCAGGGCTAGAAGGGGCGGCGGGAATCACCTAGAACAGCCTCCTCCTTGTTCAGAGGGGAACTGAGGCCTGGAGAGGCAAGGGATCACCCCAGGTTCCCAGGGGCAGAGCCAGGCCCAAGGGTCTTGATTGTATGACCAGTGATCTTTACAAGAGCCTCCCTAACATTAGTCAGTGCTGAGGAGGGCAGAGCAATTGGAGGGGGGTGTATCTGCGACAGAGGCAAGGCTAGGACTCGCCTCTATACAGACTAGAGAAGCTGCCATTGATGCGTCATCGCTGATGATTCGGGATATGGTCTAAAAATAGCCACTCAAACTCTAGCTGCACCAGCAATGGACACAGAAGGGGTTAGCTTTCTAGCTGGGGGATCTATGTCATCAGTATAGAACAGATAAGGTAATTGATGATATCGACTACAATCACAGAGGTAACGATGGCCAAGGTTTACTGAGGACTTAGAATTTTCATAGGTATTGTTATTATGCCTGTTTTACTAATCAGAAAACAGAGGCGCAAAGAGCCTGAGTTACGTGCTCAAGATCACGTGGCTAGAAGTGGGGTGGGCAGGCTGATTCTACATTCAGCTTGGTTCACTCAGGCTGCATGAGCTTCTCGGTGCAACAGGTCTCAGTTGAATATTTATGAGAATACTGATGAGTGTCTGAATATTTATGAGTGCAGGCCTAGCACTTTGAGAAGTATAAGAATTAATATCTGGTCCTTGTCCTCAAGGAGCTTTGAATCTTGCTGAGAGGGCATGCCTTAGGCATCCACCCACTCACATGAGGAGTACAGACTCTGAGGTCTATCCCCAGGGGTTCAGAGTAGCAGGATCTCTGAGTTGGAGCAGGTGGAGAAGGCTTCCTGGAATAGGTGGCTCTCAAAGCATGAACTGGGTTTGAATAACATGGAAAGGGAGAAGGCAGAGAACATTCTCATAAACTTCTATACAATATGGCCTCCACCTCCTTGGCCATCCTCTCCTGCTGCCACTCTCTTCCTTTTTTTTTTTTTTTTTTTTTTTTGCGGTACGCGGGCCTCTCACTGTTGTGGCCTCTCCCGCTGCGGAGCACAGGCTCCAGACACGCAGGCTCAGCGGCCATGGCTCACGGGCCCAGCCGCTCCGCGGCATGTGGGATCCTCCCGGACCGGGGCCCAAACCCGTGTCCCCTGCATCGCAGGCGGACTCTCAACCACTGCGCCACCAGGGAAGCCCTCTCTTCCTTTTTTACTCTACTCCAACCACACTAGCTTCCTTTCATTTCCTCAACAACCACAACGTTATTCTCACCCCAAGATCTTTGCACTTGCTCTTACCTCCGCCGGGAAACTTCCTCCATCTGATTGTGTGTACCTGGAGTTTTTTCACCCTTCAGGTCTCTGTTCTAATGTCATCTCCTAAGAGAGGCCCTTCCTGACCCCCTCTCTCACAGGCATAGTTCAGCACCTTTCACTGTTTTGTTTCCTTCCTGGCACATGTCACAATCAGGAGCTATTTGTCAACCGTACTAGACAGACACTCCGTGAGGATGGGGCTTCTCGTGTCTTAGGTGCTGCAGTGCTCCAAGTGTCTAGAGCAGTGGCCAACACGAAGCTGGCTGTCAATCAGTGTGGGAGTTGTCTTTTACCTAGGGTTCCGCCCTGCAATGGTGCCAGCACTGGTCTTCACTGGTCTTCAAGTGAAGTAAGTCAGAGAGAGACAAATACCATATGATATCACTTATATGTGGAGTCTAAGAAAAACAAAAAAAGATACAAATGAACTTATCTACAAAACAGAAACAGACTCACAGACTTAGAGAAGGAATTTATGGTTTCCAGGGGGGAAGGGTTGGGGGGAGGGATAAATTTGGAATTTGGGATTGACATATACACACTACTAAATATAAAATAGATAACCAACAAGGACCTACTGTATAGCACAGGGAACACTGCTCAATATTCTGTAACAATCTAAATGGGAAAACAATTTGAAAAGAATAGATACATATATATGTATAACTGAATCACTTTGCTGTACACCTGAAACTAACACAACATTGTTAATCAACTATACTCCACTATAAAATAAAAAGTTTAAAAAAAGAGAGAGAGAGATCCTCAAACCTGCAAAGTCTGGGCGTCTGTGCATTTTTCTTCAGAGAAGGTCCATGGCTTCCTTCAGGTTTCCAAAGGGACTGGTCAGGAATCCATGAAAGTTTCTCTGTTCCAACTGACCCCCAAGACCCCTCCCTGGTCCAGAAGCCAAAAGTGCATTCTCTGCCTCAGCTGTTCAGTACAGGGTGCTAGCAGACTCCTCAGGTACCTGTTTGCAGTGTGGACAGATGTATGTTTTCATAGGATTGGTTGCTATAGCTCCCAGGGATCGCGGGGGCCCGAAAATTATCTTAAACTTTGTGTTTTCCTTCATGAACTAAGATAATGATGCTGATGAGAATGAGCTGATGGAACCGTTCCCAGTGTTTCGCTGGAGTTCCCATATGGCCTTCGGTTCAGGAACTGGAAAGCCGGTTGGGGCCAGGCTAAAGCTCTGGGACAGAGAGCCTGTCTGGGGGCCACTCCCAAGCCCCTGTGGGGGAACCCAGAGCCCAGATCCCTCAGGGGAATACTTGGTAGGCTTTCTATCTAGGGGTGAGAGCACCCTGGGAGAACAGGAGCCTCTGAAGCAAGATGACTTTGACCTAAGACCATTAGGACTGAGGCTGGTCCTCCTGCCACCAGCAAGGGCACCACCAAGAGAAGGGAGAGACGTGCAGCCGGGCCAGATGTGCTAGATCGGGGTGCCAGTCCCCGCTCTGCCACTGAGTCACCAAGTGACACAGGGCTCATCCCCGTTCCCGTCTGAGCTACACTTTTTCCATCGGTAAGTAGATTGGACAGCATAATAGTAGTAATGAGAGCCAGCATTTATTAAACACCTACTATATACCGAGCACTGAGCTGGGTGATTGGCACGTATTTTCTGACCTAACCTTTATAAAATAGGAACTATTCGTATCCCCATTTTAGAGATGTGGAAAGTGAATTTCAGATCAATAATTTGCCCAAGCTCACGCACCGAATACATGGTCAAATCAGAGATTCAGATCCAGGTTTAAGGGATACCAGAGCCCACATCCTTAACCACTACACTCTACCCTCTGCTAAGTTCTTCTCCAGCTCTGCTATCTGTGGACTCTGGACTACACAGCCACTGGGTGCCCGTCTCCCTAGCTGAGTATGTTGCTGACCCAGCATCAGATTGGATCAACTTTTCAGCTTGCAGAATGAGAAGTCAGCGCCTTGGGGTCTGTGCCAGCTGCCCACCACCCCTTCCACCCTCTCACCAGCCGTGTTCCTTTAGGCACCACCCCCGCTACCTTGGTCCCGCCCTTCCTGACTTAGCACCCAGCGCAGCTTTAGAACTCCAGGGCAATACCCACAGGTGCACGGCATCCAGGCTCCCCACACCTCCCAGGACATCGGCTGGCCTCTGTCACTCATTCATGGACTCCACTGCACAGAGGCCATAGCAATAAGTAGGACAAAGGCTGTCCTCTTGCCTTTTACATTCTCACAGCCGGAGGCAGGTGATAAACGAGTTTCAGCTTGTCATCAATTCTATAATGAACTAATAAACAAGATGACTTGAGAAAGCAGTGGGGGGGACTATTTAGATAGGGTAGCTGGGGTAAGCCTTTGGAGGAGGCCAATTCTGAGAAAAAAAAAGTTGAATCATGAGTCAGTGAGAAGGGCTGGGGGAGGAGTGTTCCAGGCAAGGGGCGAATAAGTGCCAAGACTCCAGGCGAGGAGAGCTTGGCTTCTTCAAGTGACTGAAAGTGTAGCTAGAATTACCGATCAGAGATTTCCCTTCTCCTGGCCTTCCTCTTCCTTCTCTCCATCCTCTTCCTCTGCTTCATGCGTATTATTTTTACACCCTTTCGGCCATTCCAAAGTACTTCTTCGTCTACTTTCTCAGTGAATGACAGAGCCATCCTGTGAGGGAGTCAGGCTAGGGCTTAGAACCTATGTTATAGATATGGGGAAACTGAGGCCCAAGTCACCCAGTGGAGCTGGGGCTCAAAACCAGGTCTCCTGAGCCCTGGCTCAGAGGCAGAGTCTCAACCCCACTGAGAACCTGCTTGTCCTTCTGCTCGTAACTCCGGAGTCTGTGTCACCTGCACCACCTGATGGACCATCTCTGGGGGCTGGACTGGGGCCAGGTGGGCAACCAGTGTTCCCATGTACGGGCAGAAATACCAGGACAGGGAGCGAGAGGTCTGATCTCTGGAATAGATCAGGGAGGCGCTTGTCGATTTAACTTCTCTCAGGAAGGAAGGCCACCAAGCAGAAAGTTAAGTAAATAAAAGCAGTGCCAGGAAACATCCCCTAAGGCCTCACATCGGAAACAGTGTCAGGATCTCAGTGGTTCAGATCTCCAGGCTGTAAATCCTAAGGGGGCTTGCAGGTAAAAAACTTACTGAGTTTTGCATGTGGGAACTTGAAGGCCTATGGGGGAACCATGTCCCGTTGGAACAATTATGAGTAAACTGGGAAGAGAGAGAATAATATCCAATATTTCTTAGCAGACACTGGGCAAGACACTGATGTCCATCCTCTCATATAATCTTCACTTAATATACACACTTACGTAGGATGTTAGTTTTCCATTATTGCTGTAAGAAATTACCACAAACTTGGTGACTTCAAACATACATTTATTACTTTACATTTCTGGAGGTCAGAAGTCCTAAAATCAAGGTGTCGGCAGGGCTGTGTTCCTTCTGGAGGCTTGAGGGGAGAATCTGCTTCCTTGTCTTTTTCAGCTTCTAGAGGCCACCTGCATTCCTTGGCTTGTGGCCCATTCTCCATTCCTCCAAGCACATCATTCCAACCTCTGCTTCCATTGTTGCATCTCCTTTTTCTGGCTTTGACCCTCTTGCCTCCCTCTTATAGAGACTCTTGTGATTACACTGGGCCCACCCGGATAATGTAGGATAATTTTCCCATCTCCAAAGCCTTAACTTCACCTGCAAAGTTGGTCCCTTTAGCCATATTTATAGTTACAGGAATAAGAAATGGACTTCTTTGGTGGGGGGCCGGGGCATGATTTAGCCTACCATAGGTAGGTACCATGACCATTTCCATTCCAAAGATGAGGAAACAAAGGTTCAGGGAACTACATAACTTGCTCAAAGTCCCACAGTGGTCAAGCCAGGAATGCACACAAGTAGCTTAACTCCAGACCTCACCTCTCCATAGCTTCCCTAATCAGAACTCTGTCTATGCCATGCTCTTGGTGAGGCTGCCTCCCTTCCCCCATCTGCCCCAAACCCACCCATCCTTTTTTTTTTTTTTTTTTTTTGCGGTACGCGGGCCTCTCACTGTTGTGGCCTCTCCCATTGCGGAGCACAGGCTCCGGATGCGCAGGCTCAGCGGCCATGGCTCACGGGCCCAGCCGCTCCGCGGAATGTGGGATCCTCCCGGACCGGGACACGAACCCGCGTCCCCTGCATCGGCAGGCGGACTCTCAACCACTGGGCCACCGGGGAAGCCCCCCATCCATCCTTTGAGCTCAGGCTGACTCTCTCCTAGTCTTTCAAAGTTTTGAGCTGATAAGGCCCTTCAGCCCTATCCAACCCTGCACCTCCTTGTATGGCTGGGGAAATTGAGGATCGTAGAGCCCAAGGTCACAGTGTAGACAGCTAGGCCTAGAGCCCTGGCCTCCCAACTCCAGGCCCAGGGGGAGGCCAGCTCTGGCTGTTCCAAGTCTCTGGAGTCAGGGACTGGACCCGCTGATCCTTTGGGCTGAAGATTATGTATCAAAACTCTGAAATGCACCCTTTGTGCATCTGGCTGAAGGTCAAGGCTGCCAAGCTAAGACGGCCTGGGCACATGGAGACTGACTCAGCCTGTTGTCCTGTTACTGTATCTTTTCCTGGGCCAGCCCTCCTATTGGCTGAAGGGCACAAAGACCCCATTGTCATCTGGCCCTTGGTCCCCTGGGCAAAGTGGCCACTGACTAGGGCAAGGCCAAAGGGAGAGGAGGATGAAATTTCATGTCAGCACCCCTCCCCACTTGCACACTCCCACTGGGCAAATTCAGATTTTCCCTCAGCTCTTTGCTATTCACAAAGAACTCTTATTCCCTTAGTCTTACAGAGCGGCACAGTCAGTCTCTCAGGTAGAAAAGTCCGAATTTACTAAGCACTTTCGGGGCTTGAGCAGACAGAATGTCCTGCTCATGGTCACCCTGGTGGCCCATGTAGCACTGAAATGACAATTCCAAACTTAACCCTTGGTCCGAGGCTCTTTCCACTAACCAGCTGCCTCCACCCTGTGGCCCTGTGCCCTGTGCCCATTCTCACATCGGAAACAGTGTCAGGATCTCAGTGGTTCAGATCTCCAGGCTGTAAATCCTAAGGGGGCTTGCAGGTAAAAAACTTACTGAGTTTTGCATGTGGGAACTTGAAGGCCTATGGGGGAACCATGTCCCGTTGGAACAATTATGAGTAAACTGGGAAGAGAGAGAATAATATCCAATATTTCTTAGCAGACACTGGGCTTAGTAGGACCTGTGCCCTGTGGCCCTGCCTGTAGTCTGTCCTTGAGTGACCCATCTTTCCTCTCCACCTCGGTTTTCTTTTTCTTTTTTAAAAATTTATTTATTTTATTTTTGGCTGCACTGGGTCTTTGTTGTTGCACGCGGGCTTTTCTCTAGTTGAGGCGAGCGGGGGCTACTCTTCATTGCAGTGCACGAGCTTCTCATTGCGATGGCTTCTCTTGTTGCGGAGCACAGGCTCTAGGAGCCCAGGCTCAGTAGTTGTGGCTCGCGGGCTGTAGTGCGCAGGCTCAGTAGTTGTGGCGCACGGGCTTAATTGCCCCGCGGCATGTGGGATCTTCCCGGACCAGGGCTCGAACCCGTGTCTGCTGTATTGGCAGTGGATTCTTAACCACTGCACCACCAGGGAAGCCCCCACCTCGGTTTCCTTGTCTGTTAAATGAGCATAATTATCTGAGCCTCCTGGGTGCAAGGTCAGTGTAAGATTCAAGCGAGCATGAGTTTCAGAGAGTCAGTTAGCATGAGCAAAGTCAAAAGTCCCAGCCTGGGAGTCAGATCTCTGGGCCTGGATCCTGTAGCAAGTGACTTAACTCTAAAACTGGGGGCATGTTATTTTCACCTCCACGTTCAGTTTTCTCAAGTGTAACGTGTAACTCTCCCCTTTATCTTGTGAGGATTAAATAAGATCATATAGGTAACGTGTTTGGCTCACTGTTCATATCCTACAGTATCAATAAACGTGAGCTATCTTACCATTAGATCATTAAACATTTCCCAAAGCATGTCCACAAACTATTAGTCCTCAGATAAAAAGGGGGACCCTGGGTTCGAGCGAGTTTGGGAAATGTGGCATCTGCCACCTTCCTCATAGCTATTCCTCAGGCACATGAGAGCATAAAAGCCTCTGAAAACTTCTGCAGAAAAGAAACCTGTTTAACTCCATCTAACATTTACACATCTCTCTTTTCCATGAACTTCTGAATGCGTCCCACAGAACTCGTGTTCCATGAGAATACCTTTAGGGGAATGCCTATTTGATCCAATGCCCTTGTCCAAAGAAGAAACTAAAGTCCAGGAAGGTGAAGCGACTTGTCCTGGGTCACGTGGCCAGTAAATGGCAGAGCTGGGACTTGACCCAAGCTAACGAATTCTTTGGGCTGTTGCTCTGTTAAAGCACGCTGAGAAAACACCTCCTGCTGTTTGACTCTCTAAATGTCAAAGATTTCTATACTGGTTTCATAGCCTTTTATTCTTCCTCTGAGGTTCTGTATCCATGACTGAGGATGCCAGGCTCCCTCTGGCCTGAGCTGTCTCCCCGCAGCCCTGGGTGGGGTTGGAGGAGCTCGACTATGGATTAGTTCTGCCTCCTCCCACTCCTGGCTCTGTAACACTGCAGCTGCTGGTCCAGGTCCAGGGAACACTCCCACGCAGGCACCAATTTTCTTCGGAAACCCCACACGCCTGGAAATCTTTTCTGAAGGAGAAGGAAAGCCCAATAACCCAACCCAACAACGTGGCAGCTCTTACATGTTCCCTGACGTGGCCCGCAAACCAAGCCTCTCTTCAGTTTTAGCAGCTGTAGACCCAGGAGTAATGACAGCCCCGCCAGCCCAGCGACGTGGCAGCCGGTGCTGTGCTCAGCCGACCTGGGGGGCAGCCTGGAGCCTCCATTGGTCTTTTCCGGGTCCCAGGGCTGGGCAGATAGGGAACATGGAAGGGAGATCTGGATTAACCAGTAGAACCTCTACCCCCATCTCCAACACAAGTCTGTTTTTTCCCCACCATTGCCTGGATAAAGCAGGTCGCGTCACTCTTCTGAGACTGATCTAACACGGCCCCAATATGTCACCTCTCCCCACTTCTAGCTTCTGTTCTCAGACAGCAACTTCTTGTGATGAATCTTCAAGACTTTCCAAGCCAGTGGTGTTCAAACTGCCTTCTATAGGAGTTTCATGCAGGAGTCTTAAGGGGATGGAAAGAAGGCCAAAGGGGCAGGTCTCTAGGTCCCAGTCCGTCACTGACTTCAACCAGAGCAGAACTACTTTTTTATTGGAGTAGAGTTGATTTACACTGTTGTGTTAGTGTCAGGTGTACAGCAAAGTGATTCCGTTATACATATACATATATCCACTCTTTTTTTTTTTTTTTGTAGATTCTTTTCCCACATAGGTCATTACAGAGTATTGAGTAGAGTTCCCTGTGCTGTATAGCAGGTTCTTATTAGTTATCTAGAGCAGAACTACTTTTATCTGTCTGACATATCAGACTTTTGCCTAAGATGTCATTTCATTTCCTAGAATGGGTTCGCTGCTTAAAAAAAAAATTGAAATGTACAAATTTATTTTTCATCCACTGGCTTTATGGGTGAAGAAAAAATGAATAGAGAAAAAGAGGGTAATCTGTCCCAGACACGGTGTATCACAAACTCACAAACTATACCAGGCCCTACGGGAAAAGGGAGGTTTCCGAGAGCCACGCATGAGCCCTGGAGGATGTCAGACCCACTCCCCGGAAGCTTGCAGTCCGCTCATCCCAGGTAGGCAGCCATGAGGAAGGGGCTCCATCCACCAGCCCGGTACATCCCTGGAGGAGAAACAAGGGTTACCAGGGAGGTAAGTTTATCATCTTCAGGGGCAGGCGGTGATGGATGTGAGCAGCCCCTCTAAGGATTGGCTGGGCCTTGAGCAACCTGGAGAGAACATGCCCCGCCCAGAGGCGCTCAGATCCCTTCAGCCCTTTTAATTAATTGATGAATTTATTTTTTAAAGTCTTTATTGAATTGTTACAATATTGGTTCTATTTCATGTTTTGGTTTTTTGGCTGCGAGGCATGTGGGATCTTAGTTCCCCGACCAGGGATGGAACACGCACCGCCTGCATTGGAAGGCAAAGTCTTCACCACTGGACCACCAGGGAAGTCCCCCTTCTGCCCTTTTTAAAAATGTTTTGCCCTCCAAACAAAATGCAACTTCAGGAGGAATCTCTCCATTGGCCACAGTTTGGCACCTTTACTGATAGGGGCTGGTTCACCTTTCTTTAAGGGAATGGACCATCCCTCTTCTGTATTCTTCTGGGAGAAGGGCCAACATCTTACTTTCTGGTTTTGAAAACTTTAAAGAGACATAGCCTCTTGCTTCCTTCTCTCTGCTAATCTGTTCCTCTTCGCCTCCATTTTCTCATTTTTCTTCTTCCTTTTTGCCTGGGCCCCTCCTCTTTCTGTCCTTCCCATCTTTTTGAAAAGAGCAGTGGACCGAGAATCAAGGGGCCTGAGTTCCTCACTCTGTAAATGACTTGGGCAAGTCATCTCCCCTCTCTGGGCAGTTAGCTCACTTGTAAAATGAGGCTGTTGGGTGAGGTCATAATTTCAAAACAGCAGGGAATGAGGACCAAGATGAGGGGACTCAGGTTCTCTCCTTAGACCCCCAGAGGCAGCTGTTTGGCTATTTTAATCAGGCTCTGCAGCTAAATAACTCTTGAAAATCACAAATCATTTAACTCAAGGCCTTCCAGCCTTTCAGTTCAGTGTTTCCTCTTCTTTTTCTATTCTTGCTCCTGCGTCTCTCCCTCCCTCAGGTCCTCAGGTTTGCTAGTGGAGACTTAACAATCCTCCAGGGTGGCAACCCTAAGTCTGTCCCGCTGTCTCTCGAGAGACCAGGCTGTGCGCCTTCACTTGCAACGTGGGAGAAGAAATGGTTTGTTTCCTGAAATCCCAGGGCCGTGAGGAATTGTAGCCAGCCACCCATCTTGGCCCCTGGTTGCAACACTGAGATCTCCACCCCCTGCCCTCCCCCACTAAACGGCCAGCTTCCCAGCCTTATCCCAAGTTGGATTATTCTCCTGATTCAGACATTTTTGTGGTGTGAAATCATCTCTGCCCCAGCCAGCTGAAGCCAGGAGCTTGCTGCAGCCCACAACAGCTCACTGGCCCTCCCTTCTCCTGCCACGTCCCACACCCTCAGCTCCTTTCCTCCAAGTGCTCAGAATTTCCATCTGATGTCCTTCCAAGGCTAAAAAGAAATTCAGACAGAGTGGCAGGGGCATGTCAGATCTGGGATTCAGCTCTGGCCTTTCCCTGTAGCTCCTGTGCGGGTCCTGGCACATGGCTGACTCCCAGGTAAAGGTGACTAAAATGAGTTTGTGAAATCAAGACAGAGGGACACAGTCAAAGCAAGAAAGGGAGACAGGCTGGGAGAGAGGAAGAGAGAGACACCGACAGAGTCTGTCATGATCAAGAGAGGTGAGGAGAGAGGGGAAGAGGCAGACACAGAGAAACAAATGTGGAGAAAACGACTCAAAACTTAGCAATAAGACAAAAGGGTGACTGCATATCCTCTTTTTTTTTTTTTTTAATAAATGAATGTACTAAGCTAAGAGGTCTTTTATCTTTTAAAAAATTTTTTGGCTGTGCCTCATGGCTTGTTCCCCAACGAGGGATCGAACCCGCACCCCCTGCAGTGGAAGCACAGAGTGTTAACTACTGGACCACCAGGGAAGTCCCTGTGTATCCTCTTGACGTTAGACTGAAGCTTACACACGCCTGTCCAAAGATCTGCTGCTCTAGGGGATATATTGTTGTTTGACTTGCTGTTTACTATTGATTGGGGGTTGGCTCTGAAGTTACATACTAACTCATAGATTTCTGTCCAGTTAAAGAAAGAAGCCCAGAGGTTACAGTTTTAATGCCTTGTAGGACATTAACCAGTTTCATATATGTCCTAGCAGATTTTTTCCAGCCTTCCTTCAATGCCTTTGTAGACATGATCTCTCTTTGAACTCTCCTTGAATCAACTTTACCACCCTGCTTATTTCCTCATTAACAGGTTAAATAAATCATTGACATGTGCCCATTTTAAATTTTTATGCAAGTTGTGTTTTTAACTTTTAAAGAAACTATATTTTTGACAAGAGAAGCAAAAATAGAATGAGACAGATAAAGAAAGAGTGAGAGTGACGCAGAGACAGAGAGAGAAAGGGAAAGAGAGAGAGACACTGGCAGACCGGCAGGAGAAAGCAACACAGAGAAACAGAAAGAGACAAAGGCAGAGATGGGAATTCCCTGGCGGTCCAGTGGTTAGGACTCAGTGCTTTCAGTGCCGGAGCCTGGGTTCAATCCCTGGTCGGGGAATTAAGATCCCTCAAGTCATGGTGCAGCCAAAAGGAGAAAAAAAAAAGAGAGATAAAGGCAGAGAGACTGAGACCCAGTCAAACCCATACACAAAATCAGAGAGAGAGAGAGAGAGACGTAAGGGCTAAAAGCAGAATGTAGTGTTGGCCATGCATCGCACAAAACCGTAAATAGTGGTGGCTTCTGGAGAGGGGATGGATGGGAGTGGAAAATCGAGGTGAAAGGGACTTCATGCTCACTTCTTAATACTTCTGTATTGCATTTTTTATGGACATGTAATCGCCTGTTATTTTATGGTTTTAAAAGAGGGAATCAGACATAGAGGGAAAGGCAAAGAGAGACTGTGAGGAAGAAACCACCAAAGAGAGACAGACGAGGCATCAAGAGCAGCACAAGTAGGGAAAGCGACATTTGAAGGGAGGCCCTGGAGGCTGGCACGGGCTGGGTGTGGTGCTGCTGGAAGTCTGGGTGGGAGGTTGGGAGGGAGCCGGAGAAAGCAGAGAAGAGGCAGACGTGGAGGACACAGATGGAGCAGGAACAGGAGATCCGGGGCAGGTGGAGGGGCACACAGGAGCCAGGGCCGGGCCTTCTCCCTCCTTCCGGAACCTGGGCGCCAAGGCCTGAGGGCAGGTGCCTTTCAGAGCTGTGGGGTTTAGGAGATAGAGGACAGGAGAGCCTCCCAGAGGTGCTTCTCCAGGGCATGGAAACTGCCCTGAGAGCTGCCAGGCCCACAGGCAACCACGTCTGGTACGTCAGCCTCCTAAGGGGAAGGGGGACTGAGTGCTTGTCATGTCCAACCCAATTTAAGAAATGAGGTAACTCAGGCCCAGGCAGGAGGAGAGACTTGTTCAAGGTCACATGGTTAATTTGAATATCCTCAGGATGAGGAACTGAGTCTGCAACTCCCTCTTTGATATTCCTTCCACTCTTGCCCCTTCCACACAGCAACCAGAATGACTCCTTTAAAATGCACATCACTTCATGTCCCTGCCTTGCTTGAAACCCTTGCAGAATTCTCTCCCGCAGTATCCATTTTCTAGCCAATGAGATGTATGGAGTTTCTGAGAAGGATCCTTTCAGGAATTTGACTCATCTGGGAAGTCCATCTATTTCTTTTTTAAAAAATCAAATTATTTATATAGATAGGGGCTCTAATCCACCCCCGAAAATTTGGCCAAGGCCATGTACACCCTAGAGGCAGCTCTGCTTGTGGCTAAATCCAAATATCTTATGTATCGTGTCCTCAATAGACTCTTGACATGGACTCTCCTCCTCAGGTCCTTCAATGATATTGTAATATCTTTTTTTTTTTTTTTTTTTTTTTTTTTTAATTTGGCCATGCTGCACGGCTTGTGGGATCTTAGTTCCCTGATCAGGGATTGAACCCGGGCCCTCGGCAGTGAAAGTGCAGAGTCCTAACCACTGGACCTCCAGGGAATTCCCCTCAGATCCTTCAAATGCTCACTCTTGGCAGGCAGAGCAGACTGAGCTGGTCCTCTTCATCACTTCTCCTTCCCAAGGTGGTGAAGTTATCATGTGGTAGGCACTCATTTCTGGTGGGATGAAAAAGGACTCCAAAGGACAGAGTTGTTATTTCCAGCAATACTTTCATCTAGCGATTGGAAATCTATCCCTTTGGCCTTTCCTTCCTCCCTTCTTCCTGCTGCCTGGAATGCAGACATAATGGCTGGAGTGCCAGCGGCTATATTGGACCACAAAATGACCTTAAGAATGGAAGCCATTAGCTAAGATAGAAAGAGCCTGGGCCCTGATGACCAAGGAGCTGCCATATCAACTGTGGAATTTTACCTGATAGAGAAATCATTTCTATCTTCTTTAAGGCACTATTATTTTGGGGTTTCCCATTATATGCAGTCAAACTTAATTCTAATTGATTCACCCTTAATGTTTCCTAAACATTTGCTTTAATCCAAATTCTTTTTCTTGGCCCCCAAAGCCCTATGTAATCTGATCCCAGCTATCAGCCTCCAGCTCAAACTACGCACTCCCTTACTTTATACTCGTTACCTGCACTGGTCTTCTCTCTGCGAAGCAGATCCTCGTTCTACCTTAGGGACCTGGCACTAGCTGTTCCCATCCAGAATGTTCTAACTCCAGGAATTCACAGACATGCTACCCTCCAGCCATCTGATCTCAGCTCAACTAATTCTTGAGAGAAGCCTTCACTAATGACCTAATCTCAAAAAGATTCATGACCCACCCCCTAATCTCCAGTCACTCTGTCATACCACCCTGGGGAGATTTTCTTTATAGCACGTATCAGAAGATAAATTTACCTTGTGTGTTTATTCGTGGGCTTGTTCTCTGTCTCCCTCTCCCCAGAATCTAAGTGTCCCATGAGCAGGGACCTTGTATGTCTTGATCACCAGTACAGCCCTGTGACCTCACACAATGCCTACAATGATTTTTCCATTTTCAAGAACTCCCCATATGAATGTTATGTTTGTTTTATCACAGTCTTTAAAAAATCAGTCTTACTAGGTGCAAAGATTAGAAGGCTTAAGGAATAGCGATATAATTATTTTTAAGAAATTAACACTAATGAATGTTAAGGTTAACTGGAATTTGATTTGGGTTTTTTAGTGTATTTTTAAAATTGAAGTATATGTTGTGTTAGTTTCAAGTGTACAGCAAAGTGATTCATGTGTGTGTATATATATATATATATATATATATATATATATATATATAAATCCTTTTTCAGAGTCTTTTCCATTATAGGTTATTAAAAGATATTGAGTATAGTTCCCGGTGCTATACAGTAGGTCCTTGTTGTTTACCTATTTTACATATAGTAGTGTGTATAATAGTTTGTTAATCCTAAACTCCTAATTTATCACTTCTCCCCCCACCTCCCCTGACCTTATTTGGTTTTTAACTACTGGCAAAGTCACACAATGTAATCTTTTCTAAAGACTCTACATTATTTTTCTGAATGTATATTTTCCCCCTTATTCACGATAAAAATGATTTCACAGAAAAATGAATTCACCATATTCCAGGCATGCGCTATGAGCAGTAGAGGCATGAATCCGACATGAATTGTGCTCATAGGTGGCTGATGGCTTTGGGAGTGAAAAAGCACACGTACACATAGCTGAGAGACACTATAGTCAGCAGCCCACAGAAATCTTGAAAACAGTATGCTAAGTGACAGAAGCAGTCACAAAAGACCATGCATACATCGCATGATACCATTTATATAAAATGTCCAGAATAGGCAAATCTATAGAGACAGAAAGATGGTTAGTAGTTACCTAGAGCTGGGGGTGGGGTTTGACGGTAGTGTGGGTCCTAGGGAGAATGGATGCTAATGAGGTTTCTTTCTGGCATGATGAAAAGATTCTAAAATTGACTGTGGTGATCTGCACAACTGCACAACTCTGTGGATATACGACAAACCATTGAATTATACACCTTAAATAGGTGAATTGCATGGTGTATTAGTTACTAGGGTTGCCATAACGAAGTACCACATACTGGGTGACTTTACAGAAATGTGTTTTCTCACAATTGTGGAGGCTAGATGTCTGAGATGAAGGTGTCATCAGGGTTGGTTTCTTCCAAGGCCTCTCCTCTTGGGTTGTAAATAGCTGTCTTCTCCCTGTGTCTTTTCATGGTCTTCCCTCGGTGTGTGTCTGTGTCCAACTTTCCTCTTCTTATAAGGACACCAGTCATATGGGGTTAGGGCCCACCCTATTGACCTCATTTTAACTTAAGCATGTATTTAAAGGCCCTATCTCCAAATAAGAGTACATTCTGAGGTACTGGGGAGAGAGAGAGAGGGAAGGAAGGAGGGAGGGAGGGGTTCACCTAGAGCAGAAACACAACATGCTGGGGGATTCAGGAGGAGAACTTGCTGTTGCAGGGGTCCAGGGAATGACAGTGGGGATGGAAGTATCAAGGCACTTTTGAGGGCTACCTCTAGGGTAGCATGAAGAGTCTCTTGAACACAAATCTGGTGTCACTCCCCTGCCTAAACACTTCATTCCCCGCAGAATATACCCTTCAAGCTCCTTTAAGGCAGCTTGAGTTCCTGCATAGCCTGGCCCCTGCCTACCCTCCAGCCTCATCCCTCAACACCTCCCATCCCTTGCCCAACACCCCCCCACACACACACATTCTAGTAAACTGACCCACTTGTAATTGCTCTATGACACCAGGATCTCTTGAACCTACAGCTGCCTTCGTGTATCCTATTTTCCCTGCGTAGGAGAATTTCCCTATGGACTTGCTCATTCCTACCATCCTTCAGTGCTCAGCCTAGACATCACTTCCTTGGGAAAGCTTCTCTGATTCCCAAGGACTGGGTTAGGTACCTTCCCTACAGGCTCTGTAAGTATTTACTCATCTCTCCTCCGCACTATACTGAGTTTCATGCCGGCGAAGGGGGCGGGGGGCGGGGGGGGCATGTGGAAATGATACCTTGCTCTCCATTGTGTCCCTAGCGTTCGCACAGTGCCGGGCCCAGAGGAAGGACTCAATGGCTCATTTGAGTAAAGGAGATTATACCTAGTGGTGGAAGGCAAAGAAAAGGCAGGAGGGCTCCCTACTTTTAGAATGGTCTCTTCTATCCCTTCCACCCTGGAATCATACAGCTTTCTGGCTCCCCCATCCTTGGAGAGATTTTCTCTGAGGTCCTCACGTAGCCCTCAGGCCATGGCGGCTGTGAGCCAGGGCCAGAGGGGGCTTGCACTGAGTACAGGCAGGGGATCCTCCACCTCTTTAAGTCCTTCTCTGGTTTCCAGCCCAGGGTTTCAGCCCCAAGGACAGGCAGCATCCACCTTCCCTCAGTGGCTCAGCTGATCAGGGAATAAGAAAGGAGGCCCTGTGCTCCCCGGTAGAGTAGTCAAGGGAGTGGGCTTGGGGTGCGGGGAGCAGGCAGTGGAAGGCCCAGGCGAGCACAGATCCATTTCAGGGGCTCTCAGAGTCCTTCACCCAGTGACCTCCCAGGGCCTCTCCTCTCTTTCCAGTGAAAAATATCATTTCTCTAATGTTTCTCAGCAACTCTCAGAGGTCCAGAGGAAAGGCAGCCGGGGGGAGCCAGGAGAGAGGGGAGACTTTCTCCTAAAATACAAGGAGGCAGTGTGTCCTCCTGAGCGGGGCTTCTCAGATTCAGTCATTGGGCACCGCCTTCACCATCTTTGCTGTGTCCTCCTAACACCTATCATCTTATTTCAGCTTATTTTTTAACCAAAATAAGTGAAAAAGTATCTCACTAACTGTGCCTGGGATCCACTCTCTGCCCCTCCCCCTCTGCACGGAGGTTGGTCTTTTTTTTTTTTTTTTAAACAATAGACTTTATTTATTTATTTTGGGTGGGTTTTTTTTTGTCTTTTAAAATTTTTTTTAACATCTTTATTGGAGTATAATTGCTTTACAATGTTGTGTTAGTTTCTGCTTTATAACAAAGTGAATCAGCTATACATATACATATATCCCCATATCTCCTCTCTCTTGCGGCTCCCTCCCTCCCACCCTCGGTATCCCACCCCTCTAGGTGGACACAAAGCACGGAGCTGATCTCCCTGTGCCATGCGGCTGCTTCCCACTAGTTATCTGTTTTACATTTGGTAGTGTATATATGTCCATGCCACTCTCTCACTTCGTCCCAGCTTTACCCTTCCCCCTTCTCGTGTCCTCAAGTCCATTCTCTACGTCTGCGTCTTTATTCCTGTCCTGCCCCTAGGTTCTTCAGAACCATTATTTTTTAGATTCCAGATACATGTGTTAGCATACGGTATTTGTTTTTCTCTTTCTGACTTCCTTCACTCTGTATGACAGACTGTAGGTCCATCCACAGAGGTTGGTCTTAAACCCACCTCAGTGGGTGCCCATGGCCTGTTTCCATTTGGGATGGGCCAGTGGGAAGCACAGTAGGAGACTGGGAAGAGGAGAAAGAAGAGCGAGGTTGGCTGGCGTATCAGTTCCCCCGGCTCCTGCCCTGGGGTTTCACAGCAGACTGACTGTGTCCCTCTGCCCAGAGCCCAGCTCCCATCCAAGGCCCCTCTCTTGTTCCTGTAACCACCTCTCCCCTTGCCCCTCAGGCCCCGTGCTGTTGCTGGCCCTGGGGACCTGTGTCATCCCTGTGGTTGACCTCCCTGGGCCCACGTTTTGAAAGTGCCGTCTGTTTCCTGCCGGGAACCTGACTGATAAACTTGTCATAAATAGAGAGTAATTGACACAGTGCTAATAAAATCATGGTATTAAATTCTAACTCAGTGTAAAAGAGAACGAGGGAAAATTTCTTTTTTTAAAAAAATTTTTTTATTGGAGTATTGTTGCTTTACAGTGTTGTGTTAGTTTCCACCATACAGCGTAGTGAATCAGTTATACATATACATATATCCACTCTTTTTTGGATTTCCTTCCCATTTAGATCAGCACAGAGCACTGAGTAGAGTTCCCTGTGCTATACAGTAGGTTCTCATTAGTTATCTATTTTATATATAGTAGCGTGTGTATGTCAATTCCAATCTCCCAGTTCATCCCACCCCCCTCCTCCCTTGGTAACCATAAGTTTATATTCTAATCTGTGACTCTATTTCTGCTTTGCAAATAAGGTCATCTGAGCCATTTTTCTAGATTCCACATATAACCGATATTATATGCTATTTGTCTTTCTCTTGCTGACTTACTTCACTCTGTATGACAATCTCTAGGTCCAGGAAATTTCTAGGTAATGCTATAAAATGATCTCCAGGACATATTAGCTAAAAAACAAATAAGCAACAACAAAAACACAAGGTGCCGAACAGTGTTTAGAGTACAAGGGAGAGACAGACACACATCTGTGTAGGTGTTTGCTTATATTTTCAACGAGAAACAAAAGACAAACCAAACATTAAAAGAAGTGTTTACCTTAGGGAGAGAGAAAAAGATTATTGATAAAAGCTAGCTTTCTGAATATACCTTGTTATAAAATTCTAACTTTGGAACTATTAAATGTTTTACATAATTTAAAATGCTAAATTATATCAAAGGGATAAAGTAAATTCTAAAAATAAAAACATACAGGAGCAAAAGAGCCTCATTGTATGTCACGTTGGCGGCATAACCATCCTGAGAACCATTATTTCAAGTAAATTTAATAGTATTTTGGCTGTTCATCCTTAAGGAGATATATACTTAGGAAAAAAAGTATATTCCATAGACTTATTTTTAGTATCAATATTAGTATCTGGGTACGGTAGGATAAAGAAATAAATTATATAGGTGGTAGAGGAAATAACTTATACTGATATCATTAGCAACCAACATTTAGAGCCTAAGAGATACATTTTTAAAATAAAACAATTAAACAAAATGCTTGTAATCACTTGAACTGGGAATTTAAAGCCCTGAGCTCATCATTTTCTTTCCTTGCCTCTGGCAGCACCCTTAGAAGCAACCAGCCAGCTGCATCACCCACCTTAATTTCACTAAGATGTTCTATGATAGCGAATATTTGGTCACTTAGGGCCTTGGCTTCTATAGGTACTTGGTTATGGGAATCTGTAGCTAATAGTGTGAGGAACTGTTGTACCATAGACTGCAAGTGTCCCCTTTAGCACTGAAAACAAGGTCATTAGTGCCTTTAAACCTAGTCAGACTAGAGAACCAATTTGGAAAATTCATCTTAAGATTCTGTTTCTCAGGAACCACTTTCAGTATCAGTCTGAATCTTCATCTAACTACCAGTTTACAGGAAACAAAGGAATAGAGGAACATATTCAGAAACACTGCAAGAATCCAACCAGCCAAATCCAGAATGTGAGAAATTCTGCAGGACAAATAAGATGGTTTGTTCAATAAATGGTGTGAGAAAAGGTGGGGCATGGGGAGGAACTCCAATAAATTGAATGGGACATAAAAGTAGTGTAGGGTATGGGTTTCTTTGTATCTTGATTCAAATCAGCCAAATAGAAATATTTTGGGGATAATTTGGAAAAATTGAACACAGACTGGGTATTGGATGACATTAAAGAATTACTTTTAATTGTGTTAGGTGAGATGATGGAATTGTGGCTCCACTGAAAAGAAAGTTCTTATCTGTTAGCTTTACATGCTGAAATATTTGAGTGTGATGATATAATGTATAAGATTTGTTTTGAAATACTTCTGCAAAAAGTGTGTGATGGGGCTGGATGTGTAAACAAGCTTGATAAAATCTTGAGAGTAATTAGAGCTGGGTGCTGGTACATAGGAGGTTAATAATATTATTCTCTTTGCTTTGAATTGTGCTTGAAATTTTCCACAAAACATTAAGATAACAATATTAAACTAAATTACTTCTGTTTCTTGTGAAGGCTCTGAGCCTAACATGGACTCCACTGTTGTTAAAAAAAAAGAAAGATTAGCAAGTGAGGGGTGCTAGCAATTTAATAGCTTCAAACCAAGACTTTCTCCTATATGTGATCAGAAGGATTGGAAAAATATTTAAAAGCAAATAATTTCCTGAATCTGTGGATTCAGTGTAATTTCATGCGAAAAATAATCTTCAGAACAAAAAGTGGTCAGCGTCCCATCTTGAGAGGCTCCGGTATTATAAAGTGAGCCCAGGACTGGGGGCAGGAGGCCTGGGATCAAATTCTCACTCAGAACTGTCTCATGGGAAGTCCCCTCACCTTGGTTTCTTCCTCTGTAAAATGGGAGAAATCAGGCTAAAAGATCTCTAGGATCCCTCCAATTATGTCAAGCTGTGATTCAGTAAATGACCAATGTGTCTAACAACTCATTCAGTCATTCAACAATCAATTTATTCAACACCTACTGTTGACGGTGCTAGATGCTGGGATGTGCCTGCACACAGAGCTTAGGGTCTAGCTGTAATCTGCCATTTCCAAGAGAATGTTAGTTATTCTGAAAAACAGACACTGGTATAGCGGTACATTTTGGAAGGGGTATGAGGAGTGTTCTCCCAGATCTCCTGCCTACTCAAATCCTGACTTTTCCTCCCCAGACCACCTGCATTTCAGAATAGCTGTTACCTCCCTGGGACCAGGGGATGCGATGCCCTGAATAGCTAGGCAAGGGGGCATTCTTATCCTGAAGCAGGGGGTAGAGTCTTCCCACCCCACACAGGTGCTGAGAGTGGGAGGACGGATGGTCCAGGGGAAAACTCAGGTGCTATAACTGGAGAAAGGGTCAGTGGATGCGAAGGGACAGAAGGTACCAGCCCACTGCCTCTCTTATCTCACTGCAAGTGCTAGAATAAATGTACCACACTTCCTCATTCCTCTGTGGGGAGATAACATAAAGAAATGTCACTATACTACTTTTTTTAAATTAATTAATTAATTTATTTATTTATTTTGGCTGCGTTGGGTCTTTGTTGCTGTGCGCAGGCTTTCTCTAGTTGCGGTGAGCGAGGGCTACTCTTTGTTGCAGTGTGTGGGCTTCTCATGGCAGTGGCTCCTCTTGTTGTGGAGCACGGGCTCTAGGCATGCAAGCTTCAGTAGTTGTGGTGCATGGGCTCAGTAGTTGTGGTTCATGGGCTTAGTTGCTCCACGGCATGTGGGATCTTCCCAGACCAGGGATCGAACCCATGTCCCCTGCAGTGGCAGGCAGATTCTTAATCCCTGTGCCACCAGGGAGGTCCCACTCTACTACTTCTTAACTAACCCCATCAATAGGAATCAGTCCAAAGAATTGTTTTAACATCTCTATCTCAGTTTTCTCCTCTGTGGAATAGGGATAATGGTATCTATCCCCATAAAGCAATGAAGAAGATCCAGGCAGATACTTCATGTAAACGGCTTAGCACAATGCCTGAAACATTAAAAAAAAAAACAAAAACTTGATAAATGGCAGGTCTTTCAACATTAAATGCAACAACATTCGCATTATAGGGGTCCCAGAAGGAGAAGAGAGAGAGGAAGGAAAATATTTGAAGAGATTATAGCCGAAAACTTCCCTAACATGGGAAAGGAAAAAGCCACCCAAGTCCAGGAAGCACAGAGAGTCCCAGGCAGAATAAACCCAAGGAGAAACACGCCGAGACACATAGTAATCAAACTGACGGAAATTAAAGACAAAGAAAAATTATTGAAAGCAACAAGGGAAAAACAACAAATAACATACAAGGGAACTCCCATAAGGTTAACAGCTGATTTCTCCGCAGAAACTCTATATGCCAGAAGGGAGTGGCATGATATATTTAAAGTGATGAAAGGGAAGAACCTACAACCAAGATTACTCTACCTGGCAAGGATCTCATTCAGATTCGATGGAGAAATCAAAAGCTTTACAGACAAGCAAAAGCTAAGAGAATTCAGCACCACCAAACCAGCTGTACAACAAATGCTAAAGGAACTCCTCTAAGTGGGAAACACAAGAGAAGAAAAGGACCTACAAAATCAAACTCATAACAATTAAGAAAATGGTAATAGGAACATGCATATCGATAATTACCTTAAACATGAATGGATTAAATGCTCCAACCAAAAGACACAGGCTCGCTGAGTGGATACAAAAACAAGACCCATATATATGCTGTCTACAAGAGACCCACTTCAGACCTCAGGACACATACAGACTGAAAGTGAGGGGATGGAAAAAGATATTCCATGCAAATGGAAATCAAAAGAAAGCTGGAGTAGCAATTCTTATATCAGACAAAATAGACTTCAAAATAAAGACTATTACAAGAGACAATGATGCTACATAATGATCAAGGGATCAATCCAAGAAGATGTGACAATTGTAAATATTTATGCACCCCACATAGGAGCACCTCAATACATAAGGCAAATGTAACAGCCATAAACGGGGAAATCGACAGTAACACAATCATAGTCGGGGACTTTAACACGCCCACTTTCACCAATGGACAGATCATCCAAAATGAAAATAAATAAGGAAACACAAGCTTTAAATAACACATTAAACAAGATGGACTTAATTGATATTTATAGGACATTCCATCCAAAAACAACAGAATACACATTTTTCTCAAGTGCTCATGGAACATTCTCCAGGATAGATCACATCTTGGGTCACAAATCAAGCCTCAGTAAATTTAAGAAAATTGAAATCATATCAAGCATCTTTTCCAACCACAATGCTATGAGATTAGAAATCAATTACAGGGGAAAAAAACATAAAAAACACAAACACATGGAGGCTAGACAATATGTTACTAAATAACTAAGAGATCACTGAAGAAATCAAAGAGGAAATCAAAATATACCTAGACAGTTTATGAAAATTCATTCAGCTTGTAATATTCATTGTAGACTTGTAATATGGGTACATTACTGTGTCTATACACCAAGTTTTGGGGGTTTTTTACATCTTTATTGGAGTATAATTGCTTTACAATAGTGTGTTAGTTTCTGCTTTATAAAAAAGTGAATCAGTTATACATATACTATGTTCCCATATCTCTTCCCTCTTGCGTCTCCTTCCCTCCCACCCTCCCTATCCCACCCCTCCATACACCAAGGTTTTTTTTACTTGATTAAAATAATTACTTTCAAGTTGCAAAAAAAAAAAACAAACCTAGAGACAAATTACAACAAAAACACGACGATCCAAAACCTATGGGATTCAGCAAAAGCAGTTCTAAGAGGGAATTTTATAGCAATACAAGCCTACCTCAAGAAACAAGAAACATCTCAAATAAACAAGTTAACCTTACACCTAAAGGAACTAGAGAAAGAAGGACAAACAAAACCCAAAGTTAGTAGAAGGAAAGAAATCATAAAGATCAGAGCAGAAATAAATGAAATAGAAACAAAGAAGACAATAGCAAAGATCAATAAAACTAGAAGTTGGTTCCTTGAGAAGATAAACAAAACTGATAAACCTTTAGCCAGACTCATCAAGAAAAAGAGGGAGAGGACTCAATTCAATAAAATTAGAAATGAAAAAGCAGAAGTTACAATGGACACCACAGAAATACAAAGCATCCTAAGAGACTACTACAAGCAACTCTTTGCCAATAAAATGGACAACTTGGAAGAAATGGACAAATTCTTAGAAAGGTATAATCTTCCAACACTGAACCAGGAAGAAATAGAAAATATGAACAGACCAATCACAAGTAATGAAATTGAAACTGTGATTAAAATCTTTCAACAAACAAAAGTCCAGGATCAGATGGCTTCACAGGTGAATTCTATCAAACATTTAGAGGGCTTACCTGGTGGCATGGTGGTTAAGAATCCATCTGCCAATGCAGGGGACATGGGTTCGAGCCCTAGTCCGGGAAGATCCCACATGCTGCGGAGCAACTAAGCCCGTGCACCACAACTACTGAGCCTGCGCTCTAGAGCCCACGAGCCACAACTACTGAAGCCCACAGGCCTAGAGCCCACACTCCGCAACAAGAAAAGCCACCACAGTGAGAAGCCTGCACACTGCAATGAAGAGTAATCCCTGCTCGCTGCAACTTGAGAAAGCCCACGTGCAGCAACGAAGACCCAATGCAGCCAAAAATAAAATAAATAAAAATAAATTTATAAAAAAAAACACATTTACAGGAGAGCTAACACCCATCCTTCTCAAACTCTTCCAAAAATTTGCAGAGGAAGAAACACTCCCAAACTCATTCTGTGAGGCCACCATCACCCTGATACCAAAACCAGACAAAGATGCTACAAAAAAAAGAAAATTACAGACCAATATCACTGATGAATATGGATGCAAAAATCCTCAACAAAATACTAGCAAACAGAATCCAACAACACATTAAAAGGATCATACACCATGATCAAGTGGGATTTATCCCAGGGATGCAAGCATTCTTCAATATACACAAATCAATCAATGTGATACACCATATTAACAAATTGAATAATAAAAACCGTATGATCATCTCAGTAGATGCAGAAAAGCTTTTGACAGAATTCAACACCGATTTATGATAAAAACTCTCCAGAAAGTGGGCCTAGAGGGAACCTACCTCAACATGATAAAGCCCGCAGCAAACATCATTGTCATATACGACAAACCCACAGCAGAAATCATTCTCAATGTGAAAAACTGAAAGCATTTCCTCTAAGGTCAGGAACAAGATAAGGATGTCCACTCTTGCCACTATTATTCAACATAGTTTTGGAAGTCCTAGCCACGGCAATCAGAGAAGAAAAAGAAAGAAAAGGAATACAAATTGGAAAAGAAGAAGCAAAACTGTCACTGTTTGCAGATGACGTGATACTATACATAGAGAATCCTAAAGATGCCACCAGAAAACTACTAGAGCTAATCAATGAATTTGGTAAAGTTGCAGGATACAAAATTAATGCACAGAAATCTCTTTCATTCCTATACACTAACAACGAAAGATCAGAAAGAGAAATTAAGGAAACAATCGGATTCACTGTTGCAAAAAAAGAATAAAATACGTGGGAATAAACCTACCTAAGGAGGTAAAAGACCTGTACTCAGAAAACTATAAGACACTCGTGAAAGAAATCAAAGATGACACAAACAGATGGAGAGATATACCATGTTCTTGAATTGGAAGAATCAACATTGTGAAAATGACTATATTACCCAAAGCAATCTACAGATTCAGTGCAATCCCTATCAAATTATCAGTGGCATTTTTTACAGAACTAGAACAAAAAAATCTTAAAATTTGTATGGAAACACAAAAGAACCCGAAAAGCCAAAGTAGTCTTGAGGGAAAAATACGGAGCTGGAGGAATCAGACTCCCTGACTTCAGACTGTACTACAAAGCTACAGTAACCATGACAATATGGTACTGGCACAAAAACAGAAATATAGATTAATGGAACAGGATAGAAAGCCCAGGGATAAACCCACGCACCTATGGTCAACTAATCTATGACAAAGGAGGCAAGGGTATACAGTGGAGAAAAGATAGTCTCTTCAATAAGTGGTGCTGGGAAAACTGGACAGCTACATGTAAAAGAATGAAATTAGAACACTCCCTAATACCATACACAAATATAAACTCAAAATGGATTAGAGACCTAAATGTAAGACCCAATACTATAAAACTCTTAGAGGAAAACATAGGAAGAACATTCTTTGACATAAATCACAGCAAGATCTTTTTTGATCCACCTCCTAGGGTAATGGAAGTAAAAACAAAAGTAAAGAAATGGTACCTAATGAAACTTAAAAGCTTTGGCAAAGCAAAGGAAACTACAAACAAGAGGAAAAGACAACCCTCAGAATGGGAGAAAATATTTGCAAGCGAATCAATGGACAAAGGATTAATCTCTAAAATTTACAAGCTGCTCATGCAGCTCAATATCAAAAAAACAAACAACCCAATCAAAAAATGGGCAGAAGACCTAAATAGACATTTTTCCAAAGAGGACATACAGATGGCCAAGAAGCACCTGAAAAGCTGCTCAACATCACTAATTATTAGAGAAATGCAAATCAAAACTACAATGAGGTATCACCTCACACCAGTTAGAATGGGCATCATTAGAAAATCTACAAACAACAGATGCTGGAGAGGGTGTGGAGAAAAGGGAACTCTCTTGCACTGTTGGTGGGAATGTAAATTGATGCAGCCACTATGGAGAACAGTATGGAGGTTCCTCAAAAAACTAAAAATAGAATTACCATGTGACCCAGCAATCCCACTACTGGGCATATACCGTGAGAAAACCATAATTCAAGAAGAGTCATGTACCACAATGTTCATTGCAGCTCTATTTACAATAGCCAGGACATGGAAGCAACCTGAAGGCCCATCGACAGATGAATGGATAAAGAAGATGTGGTACATGTATACGTTGGAGTGTTACTCAGCCATAAGAAGGAATGAAATTGGGTCATTTGTAGAGACATGGATGGAACTAGAGACTGTCATACAGAGTGAAGTCAGAAAGAGAAAAACAAATACTGTACATTAATGCATATATGGGGAACCTAGAAAAATGGTACAAATGAACTGGTTTGCAAGGCAGAAATAGAGACACAGATGTAGAGAACAAACATATGGACACCAAGGGGGGAAAGCAGCGGGGAGTGGGGATGGTGGTGTGATGAACTGGGAGATTGGGATTGACATGTATACACTGATGTGTATAAAATGGATGAGTAATAAGAACCTGCTGTATAAAAAAATAAAGTAAATTTTTTTTAAAAAGTTTTAATTCTGGAAAAAAAATGGCAGGTCTTTCACTACTTCTTGTCCACTTAGTCCATTCGCCAGACCCAGAAAGCAACTCCCTAGCTTGCCCAGGCTTCCTGAAGTGTAACCTTCTTGTTGATTATCTGTGACCCTTGCTCTCAGCCACCCATAGGACCCAGAAAACCCAACCTCGGCCCTTGTCATTCAATTTATGGCCCCTGAGTCATTCTCTAGGTTGAATGGCCCAAGCAGGTATGCTTGGAACTCTCAGGAAACCAATCAAATTCCTGTTTATGAGTGTTCATTGGAACACTAATGACCATAAAAAACAGCCGAGAGGCTAGGATAAATCTGACCCATTTTTTTTTTCCAGAAGACTTTCCCAAATTCCTTTGGCAGACACACCCAGTCCTTCTTCCTATTAATACTAACCGCAGGCCATCCTATTTGCCTTGTTTTAACCTGCCTAGTCTCATCTCCGGAATAGATTATTTTACCCTTGGTTTTAAAGAAGCACTTCCTAGGACCTCCCTAACCATCCTAAACCACTTAAGATTTAACATCCAGTGGATTGCCGTCTCCCACATGGTCAAGGCCAGAATTCTCAGCTCATTTTCAAGATTCTCCAACATCTGACCTCAACGTGTACCATGATCTTTTATGCAACTTCTACTTAACTTCATACTTGAGTGATTATTCTCTATAAGAGTGCTCACCCACCTTCTTGGTTTTTCCCAAGTTCGACAAATACTTTTTGGACTTTAGACAAGACATTTCCCTCTCTGTATAATCTGGTAGAAATTTCAGGTGCCTCGAGGCAGAGGTTAAGATTTGATTAAATAGCCCAGTTGAACACAAGGGAGTGGGATGGAGTCTTAGTGAACTGGACAGTATCTGGCCTGCATAAAGTCATTCAAATTTAAAATGTTTATGAACGAAGTGGTAGCCAGACAGAAAACACCTGTTGGCCTGGGACCTTCAGAAAATCTTTGCTATCAATTCTTCAATAATACAACCCCAATTCCAAATGAAATTGTACACACACTTTCAATATATTAATAAATAATTGTAGTGTCTTATCAATATAAGTTTATTTTCTGATTTTAAACATCGTTTTGGGAATTCCCTGGCAGGTCAGTGGTTAGGACTATGGGCTTTCACTGCTGAGGGCCCAGGTTCAATCCCTGGTTCAGAGGCTAAGATCCTGAAAGCTGCTTGGCGTGGCCAAAATAAATAAATAAACATTGTTTCCTGTGTTTGTTAAAACCAGTCAATGAGAAGAATAGGCATTGATGATCACAAAAACTTGAAACTGAAACTGGAGTTTGGATGACAATTGCAGACTTGAATCAGCCTTAGCAGCCAATCCACTGAACAATATATATTTTTTATGCCATAATATTGAGAATATACCAATTTACGGATATGTAGTTGAAACTGGGCGCAATTTTTAAACAGCTCTCTTTGAAACACAGAATATTTTGCAGTTAAACAGAGAATAAAGGAGAAGTTTGATTCCAAGGTCTACACACACAAAAAAGTTAACCTGATAGTTGACTGCTGATATTTATAGACTTTTCTTTCTCAGAAATAGAAACTCTGATTTTTAACTGGGGGTGTGACAAACAGAATTTTTAAAACTAAATTTCCCAGACTGCTTTGCAGGTAGATGTGGCCATATAACTAAGTTCTGGCCAAAAGAATATACACAGTAGTGTCATATGCAATTTCTGGGATATGTCTTGCTGACAGAATGCAATTGGGGTGGGTGGAGCTTAAGCAGCCATTTTGGAACATGAGGTTTAAAGCCAATGTTGGGTGTGGCAGAGCAGCAAAATAGAGTGAATCCAGGTCTTTCATGATCATGAAGCCAAAATCCCAGCCCTTGATAACTTGCCTCCAAATTTTGTTTATATGAGAGCAAAACAAATTTCTGCATTGTTTAAGGCATTGCCGTTTTTGGTTTGGTTTTCTGATACTTACAGCTGAAACTGTGATATGGAAAAGTAAACTGATGATGGCTTTGAATGGGTTAAAATTTGTTACCTAACACTTATAAGTGTGCCTGTTGTTCCTTAAGATTTTCAAGTGAGCCTAATATCTAAAACAGCTGGAAGGTAGCAGAATATGCCACTCCAAAATATGCCAACATGGCATGGGTGGCATATTCGGCTGCCCTTCACGATGATTCTCAAACTTTTGGTCTCAGGACCCCATTATTGTCTTAAAAATTGTTGTGAGGGGGACTTCCCTGGTGGCGCAGTGGTTAAGAATCCGCCTGCCAGTGCAGGGGACATGGGTTTGATCCCTGGTCCAGTAAGATCCCACATGCCGCAGAGCTACCACATGCCCGTGTGCCACAACTACTCAGCTTGCACTCTAGAGCCCGTGAGCCACAACTACTGAGCCCGCGTGCCACAGCTACTGAAGCCCGCATGCCTAGAGCCCGTGCTCCACAACAAGAGAAGTCACTGCAATGAGAAGCCCACACACTGCAATGAAGAGTAGCCCTCGCTCGCAGCAACTAGAGAAAGCCTGCACGCAGCAAGGAAGACCCAATGCAGCCAAAAGTAAATAAATTAATTAAATTATTTTTTTTTAATTGTTGTGAGGGAGTTCCCTGATGGCCTATTAGTTAGGATTCTGGGCTCTCACTGCTGTGGCTCAGGTTCAATCCCTGGTCAGGGAACTAAGATCCCACAAGCTGCACAGCACGGCCAAAAAAAAAAGAAGAGAAAACTGTTGTGACTTCAAAGAATTTTTATTTAGTCAGTTATATCTAGCAATATTCACTGTGTTAGAAATTAACACTAAGATCTTTTTAAAACGCAAGAATATACAAACACACAACCCATTAGGTATCAGGGCAATGAGAACATCATATGTCACATAGCCGCGTGTCACGTAACCTCTGAAAAAACCCCACTGGATGCTTGGGAGAGAATGAGAGTAAAAAAGGCAAATAACATCTTAGTGTATTATGAACCTATAGTTTGGAACTCGTGGACCTTAAAGGGACCCCCAGGACCCTGGGGCCACACTGATCTAAAACATGAAATTTTAATCAAATATTTGGGGCGGCTGGACACACCTTCAGTGATTTCAGAATCTCGGAACACGATGATGCCTAAGATTCAGCAGTAGATATTTGTTGGGGCTTTGGGGGGCCACCAGCATCCATTTCCCCTTCTTTGGGAACCATGTCTTGATTTCCCTCTCAGGCAGTAATACCCTCTCCTGCACGCTCAGCCCAGCTTAGAAAAAGAGCCTGTGACTAGGCTAAGCCATCCCATGCTCCATGGCCACAGCGACCCTTTCAAGGAAGAGCATGAGGTGGAAGCCAGGCCTGCAGCCAAGGATCTGGCCTTTCCTCCTGGGCTGGACTAGGAGTGGATGCGAGATCCAGGGTAGCAGCAGCCTTCCTGAGATCACATGGGGAGGCCTGTGTGAGCATGAAGCCAACGTGAGAGAGACAGAGACAGAGACGGAGACCGGTCCTGGGACGTTGGTCGGAGCCCCTAAACCAGCCCGAGCCAGACACTACTATTTGTCTGCTCTTCTGCTTAATCCGCAGACCCTCCTCAGGGAGCTCTCTGTCCACGTCCAGCCAACATACTGAGCTTCCTAGACCGCCTTGCTGTGCAGGGAGGCCGTGTGACATGTTTCTGGTCAAGGACTTGTAGGCAGAAGTCCGTGCCTGGAAGCTTCTGAGGTAGCTTGTGAAAGGAAGGAGACTTTGCCCCTTGACCCTTTTTCTCGGATTGCAGGCATGAGACTAGAAGGAGGGCAGCAGGGGAGTGAAAGGCACCAGGAAGGCTGACGGGAGGAACGGGTTGCTTTGCAGAGAGAGATCAATGTGTTTGGAATCAAGCTTCTGTGACACACAGCAGTGTGCACTCCCTACGTGATATATAGCCCTGCTCCTGGCCTTGCTGTTTACAGGAGCCAATCAGGTCCCTTTGGGGCTTATGCTGCTTTGGGTTAGGTATTGTCACTTTCTTTCTTTCTTTCTTTCTTTCTTTTTTTATTAATTTTTATTGGAGTACAGTTGCTTTACAATGTTGTGTTAGTTTCTGCTGTACAGCAAAGCGAATCAGCTGTACGTATACATATATCCCGTGTTTTTTGGATTTCTTTCCCATTTAGGTCACCACAGAGCACTGAGTAGAGTTCCCTGTGCTATATAGTAGTTTCTCATTAGTTATCTGTTTTATGGGTGTTCTGTCACTTTCAAGAGAAGAATTCAGATTTCTAGCTCTGAGGAGATCTTGTGTTTACTCAAGCAGGCGGCTAAACTTTTCTCGCGTCTCTGAGACAAGGTGAGCCCCAGTCATAGCTTTAAGAGAAAGGAGATGAAATTCATTACATGGCAGAGGAGAATCACCCTATGGCTTCAGAGAAACAGCAAAGCAGGACGAGAAAGGAAGAAAGTCACGAGAGAGGGCAAAGAGCAGCCTTAAGGAGAGCAGAAAACATGTCCTGGCTTTAGAAAGGAGCTGAAAGAGTGTCTGGGGCCGCTGTCTGGGTCACACGCATAATTCTGATGACTCTACAGCCAAGCTATGTAGGGAGGCTCCTCCAGTTTCTAGCAAGCTGCAGTTGGCCCTTACGCTTCTGAGGCATGTGAAGAACTGCATTCTTTCGGGAGCTGGGCCTCTCTCTTCTGGATTTTTCCACTCTCCTGGGGAGGGGCAGGGAGAAGATGGAGGGAGAATATGAATTCATGTGAGCATGCACAAACTTTAGAGTCAGAAAATCTGAATCGAAGTCCTGATTCTGCACCAAATTGCTGGGGATCTGGAGCAATGTATTTCATTTCTCTGGGACTCAGTTTCTTCCCATGTAAAACGGTCATGGTAATAGTCATCTCATAGAGTTGTTGCAAGGATTAGATGAGCTAGTAACATGTAATATGAAAGAATTACATAAGGAGTAGCCATTGGGGGAAGCCAGGTAGAGGGTACATGGGATCTCTGCGTACTTTTGCTACTTCCTCTTCAGCTTCTTGTGAATCTAGGATGATTTCAAAATTAAAAGTTCTAAAAAAAATTTTTTTTAATTAATAGGAAGGAAGGAAAAGACGAAAATCTACCAGTCCTGGGTGTCGTGTTTTGTAGTTTCCTAGCGGTTGGGCAGTAGGAGTGAAGAGATGAGAGAATATGATGGGGACGGGAATGGATTAATTCATTAGCTTAATTAATTAGATCCCTATAATGCTCCTAGAGATATAAAAGTAAAGATTATAGAGCTTTTAAATGACTGGTGACGGTGGGACTTTGTTTTCTTCGATTGTGGCTCTGCCCAGACTGGGCTGCGCGAAGCTTTGGGATTTTCCGGGGTTATGCTCTCACAGAGGCAGGTCAGCTATGTTGATCCCCTTCACTGCTCCGGCCCTGCTACTCTTGCAACAGGCTGCCCTGCAGTCCCACCCCTCACAGCATTCCTCTCAGAAATGTGGTCAGAATCAGGACAAAAACAATACCTTGGCCCCTGAGTCTGTCTAGAACCTTCTCTAAGATACCAAGTCTCTCAGGCTCATGACCTCATCCCACCTCTCCTCTATCCCTGGAATAGATTAATAGCCTCTGGTGCTGGAGGACATTACATTAGCATGTAATGTGCTTAGCTCAGAGCCTGGCACATAGAAAGTGTACGTTAAACTCAAGCTATTATAGTGAATGGAAAGCATCAGGACAAGTCAGTACATGGCTCAGCCCTGCTGTAAGTTGCTGGTGACTTCCAATAAATCTCTCCGCCTCTCTGGATCAGTTCTTCCTCCTGTGAAAAAATGAAAGAGTTGAACCAAAGGTAGCCCCCTCTACTCTAAAGATCTCTGATACCCTTGAGGGAAAGTCTAAGCCACTCCCTGCTAAGAAGCTGCCACGGCTTCGAAACACTGAGTTATCAATGCCTCAGTAAACTATACTTCCTCTAGGGAACTCCCAGCCCAAGAGGGAAGGCTGCTAAACGACAGAGAGCTTTTCAAGATATTTGGCTGGGGCTGTGCTGACTCAGAAGAAACAAACAGTACAATTCTCAGTCCTGAAGGTAACAAGAAGTCCCCTGCCAGTCCCCAGAGAGAAAGCCCGCTGTAAGCTCACGAAACAGGGCAGGGCTTTCATAGATTTCTAGAATGTCAATACTGGAAAATCTCTTAGGGAGTTTCTAGTTCAGGGGTTTTCAAGCCACATTCTGTGAGTGCTTTTGCAGTTCCACAAACTAGTAATATTCATCTCCTTTTGTATACCTCAAGCTGTATTTAAAACTGTGACCAAAAAACAGCAAAGACACCAATATCAGTCGTATCAGTCACCCATTAGATTTCAACACATCAGAAATGAAAATCCATTAGAATGTTGTGCCAGATTCTGCTGGTTGTCCCCTAAATCTACCCTTCCATTTTCTCTTCGTGGTGGAAACTACAGTTGGGCCACCCAGATTAAAGACTACATTTCCCAGCCTCCCTTGCAGCTAGGTAAAGGCCATGTAATGAAGTTTTGGTCCGTGGGATGTAAGTAATGGTTGCGAGTGCTACTTCTGGGTGTTTTTTTAGAGTGAAGAGGTATGCTTTTCTTCTTCCCTCTTCTCACTGGCTCTGATTTGGACATGATGGTGGAACTCAGTCAGCCATCTTGGACTTTGAATTGGAGCTCATGTTGAAGATGGTGGGCAAAAATAGAGAAGGAATCTTGTGTCTTTGATGATCACTGTGTTCTTACATTAAGTGCCTGGGCTGTTTACTCCCATACTTCATTTACATGAAAGAGACATAAACCTCTGTCATATTTAAGTCACTTTTATGTTGGAGTTTCTGCCTTTTGCAGCTAAACCTAATTCACACATTTATGTTCTCAGCGATTGACTTTACAATGCATTAGTAATACAGTATTTGTATAGTTTACTTAATGATTCTAAGGAAAACAGCAGTTGTAACTATCACTCATGTCAAGAAACAGAATTTTGCAGCCACACAGAAGACCTCCGTGTGCGCTGACTCAGTTACAACTACTTCTTTGCTTGTAAAAGCGCCTCTATCCTGACTTTTATAGTAAACGCTTCCATGTTGTAATATTACCTTAAAAACATTTGGTTAAAAACCACTTTTATCTGTAGTATATGGGATACAGTTTAAGACTTTGTTTGACCAAAGTTTTCCTCTGGTCAAAAGTTAGAAAATAACTGAAATAGTTTGACCACCTCATTTTCCAGAGGGAGAATGTGAGGCTTCTCGGGAAAGGACTTTCTAGTATCAAGTTAGTGGCAGGGTGAACTAAGACCCGGGTTTCGCTGAAGCCTTACCATTTCATTTTTCCAGTTCTTTCGAGGGGAAGGGACCCTCGATACAAGGTACCAGCCTTACCTAATTACTCAAGGATGGAAAAGATTTGCAAATATGGCCTGTCTAGTACGGGGCATTTCATCATCCACCAGCACCAAACTTGGGTCTTTCCACAGAGATCGCAGGGTAGAGAGGCTGCCAGTGTTTCTTCCCAGATGGCTATGCGTTGTAACCTAAAAGGATGCATCAGCAAAGATGGAGTCATAGACACAGAGCCACACAATGGGTATGCTAATTGGATGAAGTGATCTTCTCAGCATTTCTCAGAACCCAGCGTGGGGCATCTCTCCTGTGGTGCCGTGTGCACCCACCCTGATACTCAGAGGCCCTCAGACAGCACAGTGGTTAAGTATGATGCTGAGTCTCTGAGACCAAGAGAAGTGAGATGCAGAGATGCAGGCTGGAGCAAACCTGAGCTCTTCTGCCATATTCACTCAACTGTTATGACCTGCATGGGGCTACCCCCAAGTCAGAATTCCAGGAGAATCCCTCCTGCTCATGAAGGTCAATTATGTTATTTTGTGAAAGGTGCCCATTGTGCTTTCAGGTAGGACCTGGCAGCGTCCAAGATCTCACACTGGCCAGATTCCACAGCCCTCTCTCTCCTAGATTCTTGGACGTTTAAGGGTAGGCCTGTTGGCTTCTGTCTTATCCTGTGGATTAAAATTAGCAATCAACATTTAGCAAAGTTGTTATTATATATTCCGTGATTGGGGGTAGGGTTGTGTTCTGAGGACTCAAAGTTTGGGAAACAATGCACACTTTCTCCACTTCTGGAAAATTCATGAAGTATGGCATTAGCATATTGAAGGCTCTGTGAATTCCCACAGTAGAGAATTTTGCTTGATTTTGACTGACCTAGCATTTCCCAAACTTTTTCAACTTTTGGATCTCGTGTTTCACTAACACCGTTCTGCCTAGAACAGTTTGGCAAGTGATGCTCAGACCCTTTGGTGGGTAAAGGATGCATTAATACACATGTATCACATATACAACAGGGCTGGACAACCACCTTTCTGGCCCAGGTAGCCAGCCCATCTTTCTGGAAAAGTACTGAATTATCCCATACTCTGTAAAAACCCATTCCTAATAGACCCAAGAAGCAGTTGTGGAACTGACCTAAACCTGCCCAGTCTGGGGTGGGTTCCCGGGGGAAAGCTGCCTTGGCCGCACAGCCTGGCACCTGGCTTGTTGTACCAAGATCCCTGGCCAGCCGGCAGCCACCCAGTGTGTGTCTGGGCTTGTTTTTCCTTCCTCTCCCTGCTCTTCTTAGAACACGGCTGAATGGCTCCAGTCTCTCGGCCCTTCTCCCAGCCAACACTGGACCCCTCCAAGTCTGGCCAGCTCCTCTCCCACCGCCTTGATAAACACCCCCTCCAAGCTGGGAACCGCAGCACTGGGCTGTTTTTCTCCCTCCTGCACCCCAGGAAGCCTCCCCTTTGCCTGGGCTTCCTTCCAGGGGCCTTGGCTGCCAACCCATTTTAAACTCATCCTCAGCCCAGTCACCTGAAGAAAAAGAGGCTCACAGGAGACCCAAGATGAAAGAGTGTTTAATACTGTGGCTTTTTGAGTTTTGTTTTTAGCGGGAAACTTTATTTTTAAAACAAATTATCGTGAAGAATTTACCAGTTTATAGAACAGATAAATAAGGACATTTATGGCAGACTTGGTTATTCCGGCAAAACATGGGAAAGAAATGAAATGACCGTTCGTAGGGAATGGGTTTAATAAGATTATGGTGAAGTCATACAATGGAATACTATGCAGCCACCTAACAGCATGAGGCAATTCCCAACAATAATCACAAAAGTCCTAGGAAAATCCTTACTTTATATGGAAACTATTTGGTTAATAACTTAATTTTAGGGCACAAATGAAGATTACTACTCACATTGTTATAAGGCACCAACTCCTAATCAAACTTGTCTGATATTTTTATGGTACTTAAATATGATGACCAAACATCCCACTTCACCCAGAACTGAGGGGTTTCCCAGCATCCCGGACTTTAAGTAGTAAAACTGAAAAAAATCTCAGGCAAGGAGATGAGTTGTTCACCCTATACTTAGCACAAATTAAGACTATTTTAGAAAGAATAAGATGATTATGAATTTTAGCCCCCAGTATATTCACAAATGAAATCGAACCAGTATTTGCACTATAACTAGGAGGACAAAACTATGTGGATTGATATGAAACATGCAATCATTTCAAGATGTTGTGAAATGTATGGAAAAAAAAAAGCCAAAGTACAAAACACACCGTGCTAACTATGTTCCCATGTTCCATGTGTTCTCTCTTTTGTTTTCCCTAAAGGTCAGGGTAGGAGAGCAGTAAGGGGTGTGTCCGTATAAGATAAAAATGAAGTTTGTGACTTCTTGTCTATTTCTGTACCCCACTGCAAGAAAATGGCTGGACTGATTCATACCAAATTTTGAGAATATATTTGGGATGGTCTGACTTAAAATATAGTTTGTTTGGCATATGGAAATTTTATTCTAGGGGTCCTGGGGAGATAAGCAGTCATTCTCCAGAGAAGCTGACTCTAGTTAAATAAGAGAGGCCCACATAGTCACCAACTGGAAAAGATGCCCCAGATGGGTTCGGGTCCACTGACAGAGAAAGCAAAGAGTGGTTTCCAGTGAATATCCAAAATAAAGGGTCACAAGGTAGACTCTTCAAATGGAAGGCCTCGGTGTACAAGCTGCTTCCCACGTGGGGGATGGAATCAGATGTCCATGTGTGTAAGGATGGTTAACGATTCTTCTGAGTGGAGCCGCTCTTTTGGATCTCAAAGCTTACATTTGCAGACTATTTCTGAAAGATGATTATGAAATTGATAATAATCAGTGTCCCTGAGGAGAACCACAGATCTAAGATAAACTGGATGTTTATTTTTCATTGTGTATCCTTTTGAACTGTTGGCAGTATTTTCCATGTTTGTATATCAAATCTTTTTTCTTTTAATTTATGAGATACTTCAAGCATACAAAGAAGGTGTAGAGGATATTAAAGTTAGTATCTTTGTATGTAACTGCTGTCTTTGACGAATCTTGATGTTTTGCCATATATGGTTGTATTGAGAAACCTACAGTTCTCGTCCTGTGTCTTTCTCCTTTACTGCCACACAGAACACTCTGACACTTCTGGTCACCACATGTGTGTGTGTTTTCCCCACAGCAAGCAATTCTGGGTGTCCTACAATTTAACTCAATTCCGACACTCCCTACATGGAGATAGCATCAGATCCCACAGGTTAGGGACTCAGTCCCAAGACACTCCCCCTACTCAGATGTCACTTGCAAATAGTAGGTCCCCAGGTCACACCCAGCTTCTGACTTGGCTACCAATAGGAGGTTCCCATGACCTCCTCCCATTTGGATTTGATTATTTGCTAGAACAGCTCACAGAACTCAAGGGAACCCTTACTTACGTTTACCAGTTTACTAAAGGAAATGGTAAAAGATACACTTGAACAGCCAGATGAAGAGATACCTAGGGGTGAGGTCTGGGAGGGTTCCAGGTGCAAGAGCAAGGTTCTGTCCCCATGGAATTGGGGTGTACCACCCTCCTGGTACATGGATGCGTTCACCAACCTGAAAGCTCTTTGAACCCTAATTCTTTTGGATTTTCTACATAGATAATCATGTCATCTGCAAACAAAGAGAGTTGTGTTTTTTTTAAAACAAAGACAGTTTTATTTCTTCCTTCACAATCTGTATACCTTTTATTTCCTTTTCTTGCCTTATTGTATTACAAGAACTTCCAGTAAAATGTTGAAAAGCAGTGGTGAGAGGGGACATCCTTCCCTTGTGCCCCATCTTAGTGAGACAGCGTTGAGTTTCTCACTATTAAGTATGATGTTAGCTCTATGTTTTTTTGTAGATATTCTTTATCAAGTGAGGATACTGAGAGTTTTTAATCATGAATGACTGTTGGATTTTGTCAAATGTTTTTTGCGCATCATTGCTATGATCAAGTGATTTTTCTTCTTTAGCCTATTGATGTGAAAGATTACATTAATTGATTTTCGAATGTTGAACCAGCCTTGCATACCTATAATGGTATAAAATTCTTTTTACGCAGTGTTGGATTCGATCTCCTAATATTTTGTTGAGGATTTTATGTCTATGTTCATAAGGTCTATGGTTTTGTTTTCTTGCAGAGTCTTTGTCTGGTTTTGGTATTAGGGTAATGCTGGCCTCATAGTATGAGTTAGGAAATATTTCTTCTGTTTCTATCCCCTGAGCGAGATTGTAGAGAATTGGTATATTTTCTTCCTTACGTTTGGTAGAACACATTGTTAATCTTAACAGATAAGAGGATCAGTCTTGCTAGAAAGGTGCTAGGGGCCTGGAGCCCTGCCATCTACTCCTTTTTCCCCTGACATACCTGTAGGAACCTTAGGTTTCCATAGAATACGGTTTGAAATCACTGATCTAGACCATGGATTGATAAAATTTCTCTGTAAAGGGCAAGATAGTAAACATTTTAGCCTTCATGGGCCACATGGTCCCTGCTGCAACTATTCAACTCAACCATTGTAGTGCAGAAGCAGCCACAGATAACACATACATTTGAGATGAAAATGTGTCTATGAACTATTTAGTGAAAGAAGCAGGTTACAAAACATCAATACTAATAAAATGGTTAAACTGCTTACTGAGTGCTTACTACACATCAGCCACTGTGCTAAATGATTTATGTGGATTACCTTGTTTAATTTTCAGAACTACCCTACAATATAAAGGCAATGATCTCCAATTCACTGACGGGGAAACAGAGATCTAGGTGGGTTAAATAACTTGCCAGTAACATATGGAGTGGGGATTTAAACCCACGCAGTCTAACTCCAGAGCCTGAGCTTTGAAATGCTACAGTTATTGCCTTTTATGTTTACTTACATATATTTACATGAGCCTAAAAAGGATCCGGAAGGAAATACACCAGAAAGTTAAGTGGACTCTCTTTGTCATGTAGAGATTATAATGGGGGGAGTGATTTATAAATAAGATTGTTTCACTTTTTTCTAATTATTCTGTATCATCATCGAAAGTTAGATATTTCCACTAGTAATATAACACCACCACCAAACGAGGCAGAAGGACTTTTTCTTTCTAAAGACCCGTCCAGTTCTAACATTCTGGAATTCCTCGAGGCCTCTGCCATCTCCAGAGTTTGGTCGGAGGAAGAGGCACAGGCCTGGGGCGATAGTGGGAAGGTCTGGGGAGCTTGTCTCTCTGCCCTGGAGGGCACTTGAAGCTCTTAGAGATTCCAGGCTGCTCCGCCAGCCTCTAGCCTTCCACCTCTCCCTCTAGCCCTTCCTACCATCTCAGTGGCTTTTCTGGTCTCTCTAATTACCAGGCACACGGAGGGAACCACAGCTTCTGCTTAGACCAAAAAAAGAAGTTAGGGGGCTTCCCTGGTGGCGCAGTGGTTGAGAGTCCGCCTGCCGATGCAGGCGACACGGGTTCGTGTCCCGGTCCGGGAGGATCCCACGTGCCGCGGAGTGGCTGGGCCCGTGAGCCATGGCCGCGTGAGCCTGCGCGTCCGGAGCCTGTGCTCCGCAATGGGAGAGGCCACAACAGTGAGAGGCCCGCGTACCGCAAAAAAAAAAAAAAAAAAAAAGGAGTTAGATACTCACAAATGGCTGCCTCAGAGAGCATGGTTTCCAAATTGGACCCTGGGAGGGGCAGTGACTGAGCAGGATAGGGGCCAGGTCTGATTTGGGGGTGTGGCCTGACCAGGCAGCCTCAGTCTCCGTTTATGGAGCCATCGGATTCAGGGACCCACTCCCCAAAATGTAAAAGTGAGTGCCAGCACTGACCAGGCACGTGCCACACGCACAAACGCATGCTAGGTGCTTTATGGGCCTTAGCAGTGAAGAAGGTACCATCCAGGGCGGAGCCACAGTTCCCCGATGAGGAGAGATTGCGTAACCTGCCCAGGTTCCCCAGTGTGAGGACCTCGTGCTCTCTGGACTCAGCCCAGCTCCTTCCGTGCTGCGCCGGGAACCGTGTGAACGGGCCTAGGAGTGGTGGGAGCCCAGGGCTGCCTGGCCTTTTCGTGTTTTCTCGCCTTCCACTATCAAAAGGGCATCAACGAGGACTTCCCTGGTGATCCCGTGGTTAAGACTCCATGCTTCCACTGCAGGGGGCACTAGTTCCATCCCTGGTTGGGGAACTGAGATCCTGCATGCTGTGAGGTATGGCCAAAAAAAAAATGGGAGGAGGGGCATCAACGAAGAGGCTAGTGACCAGGTGGTCTGATAACTCCAGCTCCGTCCCTGAGGAAGTGGTGGGCCAGGGAGGGGGGTAGGGATGGGAAGGGGAGAGCGAGTTCTGCCTCTGAGAAGCCACCATGGGGAGGGGCTGGACTGATGCCCCGGGTGTCAGGATGAACCCAGCCCCAGTCGTGAGAGACGTGCCAGGGAGGTGAGGGTGGGCTCAACACCAGAACATTCCCCCAGATTGCTGTCCAGAGCGGAGCCAGCTGCTTGTGGCATTCCCTCGCAGGGGTAGTGTGCAGGCCGAGGCTTGGGGCCCCGCTGTCGGGTGTAGGGGGGCGTGGATGTGGACATGGGGCTGGATGACCAGCCAGGCCTTCTTTTCAAAGATCCTGCAATGATAGCGGTAGCCAAGCTGAGCACTCGCCGTGTGCGTATATCACTCTGAGAAGAAGGCGTAGTTATTATTCTTATTTTACAGATGAGAAAACTGAGATCCTGGACAGTTAAGCAACTTGCCCAAATTCACGCCGCTGGGAAACAGCCAGGCTGGCACTGAACCCATCCGTTTGTCTGCAGAGCCTGCATTCTCATCTGAGATGCAGCTGGCTTCTAGCTGCCTGGGGATTTGTGGTCCTAAAAGGATTAGGATACTAGGAACCCCTGATGAGCAGGCCGATGGGGGATAGCATCCTTATTTCCAGAGGCTTTGATCTTTTCTTTCAAGGCTCCAACTGGCAGTCATGAGATCTGCAGACCTTTCCCTTCTTGGGAGGCAGATTAGGAGACTCGCCTCATCCACTTAAACTAAGTGGCCACAGCCCCTAAAGACATGGAAATCTAAAAGCAGCTCTGCCGGGCACTCCCCAGAAATTACAGACTCATGCTTTGAAGAGACTGTCCCTAATTAAAGGAGGGTGCCACCAAGAGGGCTGTGACCTGAACAACCACTGCTCTCCTCCACGCAGCACAGCGCTTGAGGGTCCATTTTTCCTTTTCAGAGTCTGCAGGGTTGAAAGGACCTAGATCCCAAGACATCCAACTTCCAGTTTTCAAACTTCAAATTGTATAATTGTGAAACGTTTTGTTCAAAAAGCTTGATGTGTGGAATGCCACCATCAAGCATTAGGCATGGGATGATCTTAAGTCCCACCATAGCCATCTGACGTGGGTACATTATGATCCCCATTTTACATATGTGGAAACTGACTTGCACAAAAGAATCAGTTACTTGCCCAAGGTCATGCAGTTATGAAGTGGTGGAGGTGGAATTTGAATCCAGATCTGCTCAAGTCCAGATCGTGGCTGAATACCTCTAGGCTCGGTAGGTGGAGGCTCGGTAGGTAAAACCATACGTTGAGCTGCTTTGGTTTGGCATCTGGGACTGTCCCCCGGTGCCCTGTGGAGCCCTTGGGGAACCTGGCCAGCACCAGACAGCAGTTTGAAAAACTGGAAACAAGTCCAGTGTCCATCAACAGTTGAATGAATAACACTTTGTGGTATGGCCATGCAATGGAATACTACTCAGTGATAGGAAGTGAGTATCTAATCACTGATACCTCAGTAACATGGGTGAATTTCAAAGTCACTGTGCTGAGCGGAAAAAGCCAGACAAAAATGAGTACATTCTGTATGATGGTTATTTAAATAAAAGTCTAGGAACTGCAAACTAATTGATAGTAGCAGAAAGCAGATGGTGGTTGCTTGAGGGGGGAGGGAGGGGTGGAAGGATTTTCCAGGGGCCTGAGGGGACTTTCCCAGGTGATAAATGTCATCACTCTGGTTATGGTGTACATGAGCGTGTATGTGTATCTTTAAAAATTACATATAGGCTTAAATTGTGTACAGTTTATTGAATGAAATTATACCTCATTAAAGCTGTTAAAAACAAAAACACTTAAAAGTCAAAAACTTGTCCTTAACAGGAGGCAGGGACAGGAGATGACTTGCTCAAGCTCACTCAGAGCAGACGGGCTCCCTCTGCAGCACTCCCCCCCACCGGTCACGGGCGATGGACCCTCTCCCGAGTTCATGGGGGCTGTGAGGCTTCTCTCCAGCCCTGGGAATGTCAGCACTGGACACGGTAAGGCTTTGGCCACAGGGTGGGGTGGTCGACAGAGGCCAAGGAGCCGGGAACAGTGAGCCCCAGGGGGGGCTCCAGGCTGCTGTACTCACACCAGGGACCTTTGACAAAAACATAACCCTGCTGAAAGGATCAGACCAGGTGATCTCCACCTCTGTGAGATTAACTCAACAAATGCCTCCTGCACACCTACCACGTTTCTGGGTCTGTCCTGGTCCGCTGGCTTACAGGGACCAGATGAAGATGAACGACATGAACGCAAGGGCAGGACACACAATAAATGCCCCCTAGATGGCAGCCATTACACACCCATCAAATATCCCCTCAGTGCCTGTTCTGTGCGCTGAGGGAATAGATACGTGGCCTGATCCTTGAGGACAGGAGAGACACGTGGACGAAAAGCTTTGCCTCAGCCCCGAAGCTAGTGGGATAAATGCTGTGAGGGCCAAGAGGAGAAATAAATTACTTCCAGTTGTGGAGAGGTTTCATGCAGGCTGTGGTATGCAAGGGAAGAAAAGGAATTTGTACATGGCGACAGGCGGGGCTGGGGAGGCAGGCAGAGATCATGCCATTTCGGGGCAGCATAAACAAACGCAAGGCACCTGGGAGACACAGGAGGCACGGTGGCTGCAGGGGGCGCTGGAAAAGCTGGGCAGGTAGGCTGGGGTCAGGTGCTGGGGAGAGCACCTGGGTGACAGGTGGACACATCTGCTCCCCCCTGCCACACCCTGCTGTGTGGTCTCATTTGCTCCAGCTGCTTGGGGCCTTGGCCTCAGCTGGAAACCTGGATTCCAGCGGCCCAAGACACCAGTGTCTTTACCCTTGGGCATTCCCAGTGGGCCAGACAGCCTGAACCAGGTCTCCTGGGAAGCTGTGAAAATGGAAAAACTCAAGTTTGTACTCCCAGCGCCCACAGAAACTGTCTTCAGTGTCTCCGTGGATGGTCAGAGCCAAAGAACACTGCCATCTTGTGGCCAAGGACCCTAGATACCATGAGGGCAGGGAGAGTCCCTGTGCCCCCAAGGGACCACAAAGGCAGAAATGGCCGGGACTCGTTTTAATACTCTCATAATGGGACCCAAATTACTCTAGCATACAGCTCAGAGTTGGCAAAGTTTCCAACTCTTACGTGAGGCCCCTGAGGTACAGGTATGGTACGTTGTGCAGGTGAGAAAACTGCCTCTGGGAGAGATGAGGTGACTGGTCCAAGGTCACAGGTCGCCAAAGGCAGAGCTGGGTCTCATCCCAGGTCCAGCAGCGCTGGTCCCCAGTCACTGCCCAGTAGATGGTCAAAGCAGTGATTCTCAACGTGTGGTCCCCAAGACCTTTCAGAAGGAACACAAGGTCAAAACTATTCACACAAGATGCCTTTTTCTTACAATCATGCAGTGAAGTTTCCAGAATCTAAGTGCTGTGCAAGGACCTCATCTCGCCCTGATGGCTAATGGGATATATGCTTGCGTATTCTTGTGTTTCAGAAATTCCTGTTTTAATTTCTGTTATGGCATAACCCGCATAACCATAAGCTCTTTGAGATACTCAGTAATTTTTAAGAGTGTAAAAGGGTCCTGGGATGAAACAGTTTGAGAGCTGCTGGCTTAAAGAAATTTTTTTTTTTTTTTTTTTGCATACACGGGCCTCTCACTGTTGTGGCCTCTCCCATTGCGGAGCACAGGCTCCGGACGCGCAGGCTCAGCGGCCATGGCTCACGGGCCCAGCCGCTCCGCGGCATGTGGGATCCCCCCGGACCAGGGCACGAACCTGTGTCCCCTGCATCGGCAGGCGGACTCTCAACCACTGTGCCACCAGGGATGCCCTTAAAGAAATATTTTTAAAAAATAAGTAAAGCTGTACAAACTAAAACATTTCCCTTTGTTTTGATCTAATTGCATCAACTCTGTAAGGCACTAACTTTTAGGCTGACTGGAATTCTAACTGCCATTTCTACAGATCTTTGATTAATTAAATACACACAAAAATGTATGTGAATAGAGAATGTTCACTCAGTGATTACTAACTGACAAGCACTATCTAAGCGACTTACATGAGTCCCCTCATTTAATCCCTACAACCACCACTTGCAGGAGATGCTGTTACATTTTATGCTTGCGGACACCAAGAGGTTACGTGGCCCAGCTGGGAGGTATGGAGCTTGGACTCTATCCCAGGCAGTCTGTCTTCGCTGCCTCTTCTCATTATTCTAACTGCCATACAATTTTACCTCCCTTAAATGCGATTCACTTGACAGACAAAAGTTTTTCACAATACAGAGGCTAAGAAAGTAGTGAAAAGAAAGAGGATCACCCACCTGATCCAACACCTTCACTTATAGGAAAAGTGAGGCCCAGAGAGGGGAAGTGACTTGCAAAAGCTCACACAGCAAAGACTCAGAATCCATCGGACCTCTTTCGCCCAGTTGGGAGCTCTTAGAACTCCAACCCAAGCAAGCACTGCACTTATCTCCTTCAGAGCAACATGTGAGCAGCACAGCACAGCACGTAAGCAAGTGACATCAAGACCAGGCAAGAGACAATATCTCCAGCAAAATCGACTTGACTTTATTGGAAGGGAGCTATAGAAGAGCAGGGCAAGTGAGGGTCTCCGCAGGAACTACCATCGCTGAGCAGGATTGTCAGGTCCTAGATCTGTCTGGAAGGCAGGAGCTGGCTCAGCATCCTGGAAGAGAAGAGAAGTGAGGTGGAACACAGGCGCCATCTGCTGGGCACGTGGAGACATTACAAAAGCAGTAAAGGTTCACTAAGAGGCAGTTGTACCAGGTGAGGTGGGAAACCCAGGTGCTGGAGCAGCATGTCCAGCCCTGCATGCTGCTTCTACCAAGACTGCCTCTTGGCAGTCTTGACCAGAACCCATTGATCTTGCTAAGCCGGTCACCGCCGAGGCCCTCTTCTGGGGAACTCCCAGGGCTGCTGGGGCACCTTCCCTGTCCTGTTTCAACTTATACCAGGAGGGCAACAAAAAAAATCACGAGCAAACAAATCTGCCGACAGCCAGACGATCAAGGAAACTTCAGAACAATAAACGTTCTATCTCTGGTTCCTGAACCTGGCTTCAAATCCGTCACTGGGCAGCCTCTTAAAACAGACTCAGAGACAGATGCTGCCTGGTGTGTGGGGTAAAAGCTTACCTGGTCAGTGATTCTCACCCAGTGCCATGCATATCAATCTCCAGGAGCCTTTTCATACTACACATGGTTACTGACAGATGTGCAGATGAAATTATATGATGCCTGAATTTGCTGTGAATATGGGGGTGGAGAGAGCGGGCCATGGATGAAATGATGGCAGTGACTTGATGATCATTGGATCTGGGTGATGGGTACGTGGAGATTCATTTTACTACCCTACTTGCATAGGTTCGACACTTCCTATAATAAAAAAGCTAAAATTAATTAATTAAAACTACTATGAGAACTATCCAGCCATAGAAAGGAATGAAGTACTGATACATGCTAAGCTTGGGTGAATCCTGAAAACATTATGCTAAGTGAAAGAAGCCAGACACAAAAGGTCACATAACGTATGATTCCTTTTATATGGAAATATCCAGGGCAGGTGAGTCCAGGGGGCAGAAAGCGGATTGGTGGTTGCCAGGGGATGGAGAGAGGAGGCAGTGGGGACAGCCTAAATGGGTACAGGGAGTTTTTCTAGGGTGATGAAAGTTTTGAAACTAGAGAGAGGTGGTGGATGTACAACATTGTGAATACACTAAAGGCCAATGAATGGTACACTTTAAAATGGTTAATTGCATGTCATGTGAATTTCATCTCAATAAAAAAAAGAGCCTACTATGAGAAAAATACACTTTAAGCTACACATGGTTTACAACAGGTAGGTATTGCTTTTTTAGTCAAACAAAATTCACATGCTCAGGTCGGGAGTTTCCAATTCAAAGTGTCTACACTGGGGCTCCCCGAAGTGTGTAGCCAGCTGAGGAAGTTTTTTTCTCTTCCCTCCCTCCATCCCTCCTTGTCACAGAGACTTTTATAAACACAGTCTTACACGGAGGCCCAATATAAAACAGGGCTACTTGGGATACATGGAGGGGCCTAGGGTCCCACCCACCCACCCTCCCCCCAAAACCCTAGGGATGCAGGAACCATGTGATGAACACTGGTATGGTAGAAACGTTACCCTCCCTTTAAGGATCATCCTTCATATTCAGAGGGATTTCACAGTAACCTCCACAAGGCAGGAAAGCAGGGCAGAGGTTATAGCCCCATTTTACAGGAGGGAGGACTAAGTCTCAGGAATGAAAGAGAAGTGTCCACTGTCAGAATGTGAAATGAGGGCAGAGCTAAAAACTAGACTCCTAGAATACTGATTATTCATCCTGGGCTCATTCCTGAACATGGTTCATCCATGGGCAGGAAGGGGATGATGAAGACAGACACCTCTGACATCTCACGATTTGCACGTGATGTCACCAGATACACAGGACACTGCCACGGCTCAGATTCCAACGCACACCTTTAGGAAGGAGGCTGCAGCTGAAGTTCACTGCCATGGCCCAGCAGTCAGTTGTAGTTGGATGCCTGATTCTCAGCCTGCCCCTGGCACTCACCTGTGTGGGGCTTTGGTCAAGTCACTTCCCCTCTCCAGGCCTCATTTTCCTTAATTACAGTGAGAGCACTGACCGACATCAGGGATGTGGCGATCGTTGTAATACACGCATGAAGGGCATGAGAGGCACTACGGGGCCAGTGACTGCTAGGAGGGCTGTGCTGTGAAGGATTCTGAGACTGTGGCTAGGCACGGAGGGAAGGAATGCTGGATGGATGACTAAAGTCTGCCCTGGTTCCGCAGTGAAGGGTGCTGGCACAGTGTCACTAGCCTCCTTTCTGGATTACATAAAATCAAAGGGAACATCCAGCTTAAACACGCTGCTGTTTTTTGTTTGTGTTGTGTTGTGTTTTTCACCTTTAACAGCTTTATTGGGGGTGTAACTGACATGCTATACGTAGACATATTTTAAGTGCACGATGTGATGATCTGTGACTTATCAATTGAATACACCCACATACCCTCACCACACTCAAGATAATGAACATTTCCAACCCCAAAGTCTCCTCCTGCCTCTCCTCGCCACCCCACATCATCAAGCAATCACGGATCTGCTTTGGTCGCTATAGGTTCGTTTGCATTTTTCAGAACTTTATATAAATGATATCATACAGTATGTGAGATTCATTGCAGTTGTTGCATGGACAATAGTATTCAATTCTATGGCTATACCACAATTTGTTTATCTATTCATCTAGTGATGGACATCGGGTTGTTTCCAGCTTTTGGCTATTACAAATAAAGCTGCTCTCAGTATTTACAAGTCTTCATATGGACAGTGCTTTCCATTTCTCTTGGGTAAATACCTGGCAAAGGAATGGCTGGGTCATATGGTAGGTTTTAAGAAACTACCAGATTGACCACAGTATTGTCTTTGCACCAGTCTGGGCAGAGGGCATGCTCAGGAAGCTGGGAACAGTTCCAAGTGGGGACAGAGGCCAAGGTGAACTAACTCACCTGGTCAGTGCACTGGACCACAAGGCTCAGGGCGTAGGTGTCACCTCTGATGGGACCGTTAAGTTATCAAAGCAAAAGACACACTGCTCAGGGCCATATGCTTAAACTTAAACCCTGCTGATCATGAAATGTACCCTGAAGTCATAGAGGGGACCCTGGGAGACATCACGAAGTGCTCTGTCTACTCACAGGGGGCTGGAAGGAGTCCCTGAGCTTGTGATTTGCATCCGGTAGAGACATATTTTGTTGCAGTGTCGGGGCCTCACCCACCTGCCCACTTTGGTCCATCCTGCAGGCTGGGGGCCCAGGCCCTCGCTACTTGGGGCCGAGGTAGGAAACGGCCTTTCCTGTTTTCCCCAGGGTCTCCAGCAGAGTGTCCACGCTGTGCTCAGAGTCAACGCAGACCTTCTTGTTGGGCAGGTCAATGTCAAATTGAACTCCTGCAGGAAGCGGGGTGAGGGGGGACAGAGACGTTCCCAGTCAGGCTCCTGAATTATTGACCACCACCCTTCCCTTCTCCTCTAGACCAAGGATTGGCACACTTCTCCTGAAAAGGGCCAGAGAGCACATGTTTTAGGAACTGTGGGCTGCATAGTCTTCTGTATATTGTTTTTACAACCCTGTAAAAATGTAAAAACCATTGTCAGCTGTGCAAAAACAGGCTGTGGGCTGGATTGGGCCCAGGGGCTGTAGTTGGCCCATCCCTGCTCAAGATGGGGGCTTTAAAAATTTTTTTTTCTTAATTGCAAAAGTAATACGGACACACTTTTTTTCTTTTTTGGCCGCGCCACCGCGGCATGTGGGATCTTAATTTCCCTACCAGGGATTGAACCCGTGCCCCCCTGCAGTGGAAGTGCGGAGTCTTAACCATTGGACTGCCAGGGAAGTCCCCAGACACACCATTTAAAAAGAAAAAAGGCAAGCATTTCTGAATAAAATTTGAAACTGTAAGGCCCCTACTATTTCCTACCTCTAAGGATCACTGAACAATAGGGCCCCTATCCAGTGTTTTTCCCTGATGGACAAATGAAAAGTAATTCCCCAAAGTGGCATCATACTCTGTAAACAGGTCTTGCTATATGTCACTTTCCAATGTCCAGGATATCTTGCCATCTCAGTGCATACAGACTTACTTCATTCTTTTTTAACAGCTACACCATATCCCATAGTGTGGATGTACCATCCATCTACTCAGTCCCCCTCTGAAGGACACTGAGGTTGCCTCCAATCTCTCACTATGATCACAACAATGTAAACATACTTCAACGTATCTTATAAAACTTGTGGAAATATTTCTATACCATGAATTCATAGAATGGAAATTGTGGGGCAACAGACTGGCACACTTTTTATTTTTTTCATTAGCATTTCATGATGTATTTCGTTGAACATTAAGACTCCTATGCACAGGGACCCATAAGTCCTGACAACTGCTTTCTAGAATCCGAACCACTCTGATTAAAAAAAAGCCCTGGTGTGTTTAAAATTCAGATTGTTGGGCCCCATTCCAACATTCTGATTATGACCAGAATGGTTTGGTCTGAGATGAGGAAGCCAGGTGGAAGAACCTTAGACTGAGGAAGTAAGTTCCAAAGAACCACTTCTATCCTACCACTGACCCATCTTTCCAACGTGACTCAGCAAAATGTGGTAAAGATCATGAGTTTTCCCCTCTTGAGTCCCATGGAACAGTTAAGGGCACATTCTCTGACTCATTTATAAATTCAGAGCATAGAATGGCAATAGGCTTTTCAACGATATGTCCATTATCAACAGGTAGCATTCTCACTTTCAAAGTGAGAAGCCTCAAATTAGGTAAACAGCCAAGGCCTTATTCTAAGTGTTGGTGCCATGTCTTCCATACTCTGAGGGGAGCTGGCAAAGGAGCCCAGGTCTTCATTCCCTAACTCCTAGAACCCGTTAGGTGGGTTTCGGTACAGGTAGGGAGGTAGAAGTGCCAAAGAACCTACACTCACACCAGACGAGGAAAGCACTTGTTATCCTTTAATGCAGCGGTCCCCAACCTTTTTGGCACCAGGGGCCGGTTTTATGCAAGACAATTTTTCAGGCGATGGGGAGGGCAATGGGGAGCAGTGATGGGGAGCGACAATGGGGAGGGAGATGGGGAGCGGTGATGGGGAGTGGCGATGGGGAGGGCGATGGGGAGCGGCGATGAGGAGGGGCGATGGGGAGGGCGATGGGGAGCGGCGATGGGGAGGCGATGGGGAGCGGCGATGAGGAGGGGCGATGGGGAGCGGCGATGGGGAGCGGCGATGGGGAGGGGCGATGGGGAGCGGTGATGGGGAGGGGCGATGGGGAGGGCGATGGGGAGGCGATGGGGAGCGGCGATGGGGAGGGGCGATGGGGAGTGGCGATGGGGAGGGGCGATGGGGAGCGGCGATGGGGAGCAGCAGATGAAGCTTCGCACACTCGCCCGCTGCTCACCTCCTGTTCGCTGGGCTGGGCTGGGGAGGGCATGGTGTCGGGGACCCCTGATTTAGTGAATCTCCCACCATGTAGCTTCAAGCTGCCAGGACACAAGCCCCACCCGCACCCTTCATCTTCTCCTCAGCTCTTCTGCTGAAGAATTTGGACTTCCCGATGACAGGCTGCTTTGGGAGCTTCCCCTCCCCCAGAACTTTGCAGTAACCCAATCGCACCACATCAGTGACAGGAGCAGCTCCAGTCTTGTTCTTGGCAGCATTTACCCGTGTCTGCTCGCTGACCAAGGTCCACAGTTTATCAAGGTTGACGGCTGGGCAGAAGCTCTAGTTCCTCGTTAAGGGGTAACGCCTAATACCAACTTTCCCAAAGTATCCTGCGTGATATCTGTCAAAGTTGATCCTGTGGTGATGCATGCCACCAGCATTACTGTGGCCTCCCGGGTGCTTCCAGTGTTTGATGATGCAGCCATGGCCATGGCTCAGGTGGCCCCTAAGTTTCCGGGTCTTCCTTAGTCCAGATGGCATGTTGGCGGCCGAGATAAAAGAGGAAGGCCTCTGCAAAGTCTCGTGGGCTATTGAGCACAGGGGCCTAGCACACTTTAAATATTCATAGGGTTTGCAAAACTGCCCTCCTAAAGGGCTGTGCCCATTTGAAGCCCCTCGGTGGCATAGGGGAATAGGTACAAATGGGTCTTCTTGAAACAACAGAGGGAGAATCCCAGGCCTGGCTTCACCACTGACTGGCTGAGTCCTGCCTATCACAGGCCTCAGGTTCCCCATCGGTACATGAAGGAGTTGGGGTCAGCCAGCCCCTGTGGGCTCTCCAGTTCAAGTATGCCACTGCTCTGTGATTCCTCAGGCCCAGCACTGCTCATCTGTGGCCCCGACTAGCTCAGAAAACCCTTCTGACCCTTCTTAAGCGGCCACCCCAAGTGGGGACAGTAGTGAAAGAGGGAGAGATACCTGCCCAAGCTCAAAGGCAGATCCTCAGGCGCCAGTGAAGGGGCCTGAAAAAGCACACGGCACGGGATTTAGTCCTAACCTCTGACTCTGTACCTAATGGATACCAGGGAGAGGGCAATGTATCCTGGCTGCACTCTGGGTTTTGTCTTTTGGTTCAGAAGTGTCTCCCTCCTCTTTGGAGCAAATATTCTGGTGGCATCACAGAGCTGGAAGACACTCTGGCATCATCTGACCCAGTGGATTTCAAGCTGTGTTTCTGGTAGCCCAGGTTCCTGGACAGGTGTCCTGGAGCCAGCAAGAGTGAAAGCAGGCCCTCCCTCACTTCATGCAGAGCTGGTGCTTGCATAGAAGGGGTTGTGAGCAGAGTTATACTGTTAAAGCATCCACAGCGAAGCTGAGAGGCTGACTTTCCCATACCGTAGCTGGGGAAAGCCAGGCCCCGGGAGAGGAGGCCAAGGTCACATGGCAAGTCAGCAGCCGGGTTCTTTTCACTGTTTCAGATTCTTTTACAGTTCAGATTCCAGTTTACAGTCTAGAAACCAGCCATGGACTCACTGTGGGATACTGGGCAAGTCACTTCCCCTCCTGGGGCCTGGTGTCAACATCCCCATTCCACAGACGGAAAGTACAGCTCAGAGGACGGTGTCAAGTGCTGACGAGATGACATCCACATGAAAGCCCGTTGAAAACTGGGTGTTACTATTATCCAGGGTGAAAAGACTGACTGCCCCAGCACTACCACAACTCTGACCACAGCTCTGTCATGACTTCATGGAGCCCCAGGACCAGACCCCAGCCCCCTCTGGGCCTCCGTTTCCCCAGATGAGAATTGAGGGGACTGGAGGAGATTAATGGTTTTCTAAATACACCCAGAAGAGGTGCTTTAGGAGTTCTGCACAGGACTGATCCAAAGTTTATTTCTTAAAATGTTACAGCTTCTAAAAATCTTAATAGAAAATGACACTCAAACGTGTCACATAACAAAAGTTATCACACTGGAGATGAATGTGGTTACCAACATACTAAGTAGTACTGCCAGGGCTCCACGTGGCCAAATCCCAGCTCTGTCACTACTGGCTGTGTGATCCCAACAGGTTACTTAACCTCTCTGAACTTCAGTTCCCTCCTGCTTGAAATGGAGATGGTCAAAGCAGCTACCTGAAATGGTCAGGGTGAGGATTAAATGATGTGATCCACGGAAGCCACGAAGCAGAGTACTTGGCATATGCTAAGTACGCAATATGTTTTGGTGTTACTGTTAGCAGCTTAAACTCAAGTTTCTCCCGTTCCATGCCTACATGCATTTAATATCAGTGTATCTGTCTCCCCACCCCCATCCGAGGGCCACACACTCACCTCCCAGCTTGTTGAGGACCCGAGTGACTGCATTAGAGCAGCCTTCACAGGTCATGTCCACGGAGAACTCGTGCTTCTGAAACAAAGGAGACCATGAGCCAAGTCCATAAGCCAAGTCCCCGCTAGCACGCAGGCCCATTCGGGAGCCAAGACGCAGGGCAGAGAAAAAGGCAAGATCCGGCTTTCATCACACTCCCCAGGAGCCTGAGGGAGCCCCGCTCTCTGAGCCCCACTCTCTTAAACCGTACAGTAACTAAGGGTTTCTGTATCTCACAGGTGGTTGCGTTAAAGGACAGGATCCCTCGAAACCCTTTAGCGGCGTCTGGGACACGCGAGAAGAATCACCTGGGAAGGTAGTTTAAGATGTTGGTTTCTAGTCTCATCTTCAAAGCCCTGATTCTTCAGCTATGGGGTTGTCTCAGGATCACTAATAACTCTAATGTGGGTGGGCCCCATGCTCTGAACAGTGCTGATCTGGTGGTCTTAATTACGCATTAAAAGCTCACTCTCTGCATTAGACTCACCTGGGAGCTTACAAAAACTATAGGTTCCAAGGGGAGAAAGCGGGAGGTGGCGAGCGTGGGATGAATTGGGAGATCGGGATTGACGTATGTACACTAATATGTATAAAATGGATAACCAATAAGAACCTGCTGTATAAAAACAAACAAACAAACAAAAACTATAGGCTCTGGTCAGCAAGCCAGAGGGCTGAGGCATGTATTATGGTCAATAAGCTTCCCTGGTGACTCTGAAATATGGAGACCACTGCTGCCATCCAAGTGCTTCAGAGGCAGCACCTGAATCCTGGGAAGGGAGAGGATTTGCCTGGGCTCCCAGTGAGCTGAATCTGGGCCAGTAAGGGAACCCAGGCTCCTGGACTCTGCATGAGGGCTCAACATCCTACAGTCTCCAGGATATCTAACAAACCAAGGGCCTGAAGGCAAGCTCCCAGAAGATGAGGCTTTGCTCCGTTCACTGCTGCATCCCCAATACTTGGAACAGGGAGCGCCTGGCACAGAGCAGGGGCTTAACACATTTTGTTGGGTGAATGGATGTTTGACACAGCTGGCTGAACAACCCTGGGTCCTTCCTTTGCTTTCAAACAAAGGTTACTTATACCAATACTTCCCTTATTTTAAATCTCTGGAAATGAGACCTGGCTTCAGATCCCAGCTCTGGCACTTAGTAGCTGTGTGGCCATGAGTAAGTTACTTAACTCCTTTGTGCTTTGGTTTCTATATCTGCAAAATGGGGATGAAAGTCCCTCTCCAGGCTGGTGAATGGGATGAACACAAGATTTTAAGTGTGGTAGCCAGCATGCAAGATGGCCCAGTGATCTCTGCTTCCTGGTATTTATGCCCTTGAGTAGTCCTATTCCACAATGTCTCAGGGTTGGCCTGTGTGTCCGGTAGAATATGGCTGAAGTGACGTTAGGTGACCTTGGAGGCTAACGCAGAAAAGACATTGTGGTTTCTGCCTTACTCTCTCTGGGATCCTTCACTCTGGAGGAAGCTGGCTGCCATGTCCTAAGGACCCTCTGGCAGCCCTATGGAGAGGTGCACATAGAGGTGAAGAGCTGAGCCCTCCAGCCAACAGCCGTGTGAGGGAGCCAACTTGGAAGCAGATCCTCCTTCAGAGGACCACAGCCCTGGACAACATCTTCACTGCAGCTTCCATTAGAGACCCTGAGCCAGAAATACCAGCTAATCTGCTTCTAGATTCCAGACTCTCAGAAACTATAAGTTAATAAATATTTGTTGTCTCAAACCACTAAGTTTTGGGGGTAATTACTCAGAAGTAATAGTTAATTCATATGTTAGGTAAAGAGACTGGAGCCTAGTAGTAGGTTCCACTGGGGTAAAAAGTTGGCTATTGGGGGAATTCCCTGGCGGTCCAGTGGTTAGGACTCTGTGCTGTCACTGCTGAGAGCCGAGGCTCAGTCTCTGGCCACGGAACTAACATGCCACAAACCACTCGGCGCGGCGAAAAAAATTCTTGAAAAAGTTAGCTATCAGATTATTAGTATTACTTTGTTCCACTTCCGTTTTTTCTGTCCCTTTAAAAAACTATGGCTACGTTTTCCATGGAGCTTTTCAAATCTCTTACCTCAATTGGAATTCTGGGCACAGCACTGTGTCTTGCTGGAAGACCTCAGGCAAAATCCCTGCCCTTAGGGGCCCCAGTCCACTTATCTATACCAAAAGGGCATTAGCCAATTCAGTTTCCTCAGCCTCAGTGCACAGAAGAATCACAGGGGTACCTGGTGACTGGGCAGCTCTGCAGGCAGCTGCCTCAGTGAGCTCTGTAGCTCTGGGGGGGCCCTGTGACTCTCCATTTTTAACCCACCGAGGAGAAACAGAGGGGTGAGACCACACACCTGAAACATTGGTCTAAATGGCTTCTCAGGCTCTTTCCAAGTCTCAAACCACCTTTGGGTCTGGGTTATCATCATGCTGTACAGGGGAAACTGAGGCCAAGAGTGAAGCAGTTTGGTTTCTCGGTGCTGAATTACATAACCATCATTACAAACATCATGACACAACCAGGAGACCACTATTTTATGGAGGCCAAATCTGCCAAACCTGCCTTAAAGAAAATGGTGAGTCTTTCGTTTTTTCTAAACACCTCTGATCCCTTCAGCTCATTGTGTGACTGTTCAGCAACCACCACAGCAAATTCTGGAAATAAGGATTTCTAGGGAGGATTCCATCATCTTGTCTTTAATGGGTGGTTCTCAGAACAACGGTATCAGCATCACCCAGGAGCTTGCCAGACTGCAGACTCTCAGGTCCCACCCCAGGCCTCCTGAATCAGAATCCTTTTTTGTCTTTTCTTTTTTTCCAGAATCTTCATTTTTAACAAGACACCCAGCGCATTCCTGCCCACATTATAGTTTGAGATGCTGCTCTAGCACACAAACTGGCAAACTACAGCTTGCCTGCCACCTGGTTTTATAAAGTTTTACTGGAACACAGCTAAGCTCATTCATCTACTTTCACACTAGAATGGCAGAGTTGAGGAGTTGTAACAGACCACATGGCTCATGGAGCCTTAGGTATTCACTATCTCGCCCTTTAAGAAAAAGTTTGCTGGGCTTCCCTGGTGGCGCAGTGGTTGAGAGTCTGCCTGCCGATGCAGGGGACATGGGTTCGTGCCCCGGTCCGGGAAGATCCCACATGCCGCGGAGCGGCTGGGCCCGTGAGCCATGGCCGCTGAGCCTGCGCGTCCGGAGCCCGTGCTCCACAGTGGGAGAGGCCACAGCGGTGAGAGGCCCGCGTACCGCAAAAAAAAAGAAAAAGTTTGCTGACTCCTGCTCTAGAATAACTGGTAATCAAGATTCATCAGTGGTTGGTACCTGTACACCCATCCAAAGCTTTAATGGGTTTGTAAGACGAATATAAAACCCAAATCTAATGAGTGCCCACTATGTGAAATGCTCTTTATATAGTATCTCAGTCCTTACCCAGCCTGGAAAGGGAGCTAGTCACTGTACTACATGTAGGAGAAAACTTGAGGTTCCAGGGGTTAACTAAGCCACCCACAGTCCTGTGGTGGGTATGCGTTGAGGATGGGACGTGAACCCAGGCTTTTCTGGTTCCAGGGACACCTTGCTGGCTCTGGACCAGCAAATGGGGCTGCCACCCCCGCACAATGATGACTCTTAGCAGGAGACCTGAGATGGGGACACCTTGTGAAGGAACCCAAGTTTTTGCTGCCCGAGGACTTGAAGTCAACAGACCTCTAAAGCTTTCTGTTGTTGGCTACAGACAGCGGGTCTCCTTCCCTCCTGCACCGTACAGAGGTCAGAAGCCAGCAGACGGCTTCCGTTGCGCAATCATTACAATTCAGTCCTCTCCTCCTCCACCTCTGAGTTGCAAAAGTAAATATGGGGTTGTGGAAAGTCTCCTTCCTGCGCAGAGTAATCCTGTCTTTACAGAGAATCCCAAGGCCGGCCCCACCAGCGAATGCTTGACTTTGCACAGTCCCAGCCCCTCAGAGCCTCTGCTCTGTCACCTACAAAACGGGTCCTGTAACTTAGAGGAAAAAGCCTAGTCATCTGTGCAATGCTTTAACAGAATCTCAGAACTGGAAGGGTGGGAATGGAACGGGGCCATACTATCCAGACCCCTCCCAGAGACGAAATGCTTTCTCATATATCCGGGGCGTTCAGTTTTTGAAGACCCTGATGATTGGGAATTTACTATTATTAGAGTGCCTACTATGTGCCAGGCACTGTGCATGCATGTCCTCGTTTAATCGTCACAACAACACCATGAGGTAGGCATTATTATTATCCCTTTTTTTTTTTTTTTTTTTGCGGTACGCGGGACTCTCACGGTTGTGGCCTCTCCCGTTGCGGAGCACAGGCTCCGGACGCGCAGGCTCAGCGGCCATGGCTCACGGGCCCAGCCACTCCGCGGCACGTGGGATCCTCCCAGACCGGGGCACGAACCCGCGTCCCCTGCATCGGCAGGCGGACTCCCAACCACTGCGCCACCAGGGAAGCCCCTATTATCCCTTCTTGACAGATGAGGTTAGGTCACTCACTCGGAGTGACACAGCTAGTGAATAGCAGGGCCTAGACCTACCCAAGCCTAAACTTTTAGCCAGTGTGGTCCTTGTTGGTTGAAACCTGCCTGCCTATAGTTCTACCAATTTGTCCTAGGTCTACACAAGACCTACCATTTCTTCGGGACTAGGTCAGTGGCTGAGCTACATATTTTACTGGGATTTTTCCAGTTACTACTAACAACAGCCCTGTGAGGTCAGTTTTTACCCCCATTTTACACTGAAATCAAGGCACAAAGAGGTAAAACAGCTTGCCTGAGGTCACGCAGCTGGCAAGGGGGGTGGGGTAGGGCACAGATTTTTCAAAGAGGTTTCTGAGATTCCAAGTGTTTTGTGCGAGAAACCTCTCAGGTGACACATCAATCCCTTTCCAGTTTTGGTGTGAGTCTCCTTCAGCTGTTCATCCCGTGGTATACGGCCAAGTGCCCTCTTCATTTGGATCATCCACTCTGGTGGGTCTTTTGTTCGTCAGAATTCCCAGAAGTGAACACAGAATAGAGCCATCCTCAAGCTGGCCTTTCCCTCACTGCCATCCCCCACAAAAGGTTGGCAGCCTCCGCCATCCCAGTGCCAGAGTGATTAATGCTGTCCTCTGACATTGCCACAGGCAGATTTGCTCAGCTGGGAGGGCTGATTCTCTCAGGTTCTTTGTCCATACTTTGTGTCATCTGAGGATTTGTCTCAAGGTACCTGGCAAGACCCAAGGGAAATGACACCTGAGATGTTTGTGGCCTGGCCCAGGAGGCCTCTGGCTCACCTGTCAGCTCCCCAAAGCTAGGCCGCTAGGACACAGGGCATCTGTGGGACACCTCTGTGTACCCACTTGGAGCAAGGCCAGAAAACCAGGCACCCTGGGGGAAAGTGCTAACCACCACCAATCCAGCCAGTAGCCCTGGGATGCAACTGGGATCAGAGCTTCCTCCCAAGCCGGTATGACTACTTTTGTTGGACATGTATCATGTGGTGAGGTCAGGAGAGACTGGGCCCCCGAGGATAAGGGGCTTAATCCTGGCTGCACCCATCTCCCAACACCACCTTGAATAAATTAGTGGGATTTTAATGTTTGTTTGTTTGTTTTTATCTGCAAAAGGCCTTAATCTTTTACCTACAGAATGAGGCCCTGAGTCTTATCACGTATACTGGATGGTAAGACTGAGTGAGCGGTTCATCCCTCCCCAGACTCTGCCACTGAGCAACTGGCGACTTTGGGCAGGTCCCTGAACCTCTCTGTAGCTCACGGGTTCAGGTTCCTAAAGTGACCTGTAGAAAAGGTTAAAAGCACTGTCTCCATTCAGTGTGGCCCAGCGCTGACCTGAAACTCAGACACAGTGGGCAGAGGAAGGGAAGACAAACACGGATCTCCAAACTCCTGTCCTGTCCGGGAGGTAACAGTCACCCCAAGCCCCTCTTTCAGGCCAGCTCCGCGGTAAGGGGCATCCACGTGGGAGACGCAGGGACTAGCTATCCCAGTTCCGGATCGCCACCGACTCCCTGTGTGACCTCCAGCGACTCTCTGCCCCTCGCTGGGTCTCAGTTTCCTCGTCTTTGCAGGGAAGCTTTAGGCTTGTAATCGCTTGAAGGCCTTGCAGCTTCGATGTTCTGAAGCCTGACTGCCAGATAAAACTCCCTTGGGATCCGATTTTCGGGAGGGTCGAAGAAGCTGGGGGCTGGGTGGGGAGGGGAGAAGAGGGGCGACAGCTCCGGGCGCGGCCTGTGCCCTTCAAGAGGGACCGCTGGCCAAAAGGCGGTGCAGCCGAAGCACAAGCCGGAGGCCGCGGGTCTGCGCGGGGCGGGGACGGCGCGACAACTTACCGGCATGACTGAGGAGCTGGCTGCAGGCACTGGAGCGAGGGCGCTGCTTCCCCCGGCTCTGAGAGCGGACGCCGGTGCGCTTCCGGGTGTGCACGCGGGCGAGAGCCGCCCTCTGGCCCAGGCCCCGCCCACTCCGGTCCCGCGGGCTGGCAGCTGCCTGAAGACCGTAGGCCTCCCCGCCTCCTTCCGGCCGGGACGGGGCCACTGGAGCCCCGCCACGACTACGCTGGGCGGTGGGCGGGATGTTAGGCGAGCCTGCCTTGCGTGTTAGCCATTTTTAGAACTCCTGCTCCGCGTCAGGCTTGTATTAGGGAGCTGGGAATACTGGGGCCCCCGCGCTGTGAACAGGACAAACTCCACCCCCCACCCTCCCATCCCTCCCTCCCTAGAGGGACAATCTCAGTTACTCAGTCAGTATTTGTTGATTGCCAACCATGGGCCGGCACTGTGCTAGGCATCCAAGATGCAGTAGTGGAAAAGACACAGCCTAGTAGGGAGCCAGGGAAGCAGGCGATGATAATGCAAGATGATGCAAGTGTTAAAGGAGCTGTGTATTTGGAGCGAAGAAAGGATCTCTAACTCAGGGGCGGTTCGTGAAGAGAGGAGGCTTCCAGAGGAGGAAGTCTTCGTTCATCTGAAGATGGAAGATGGAGAGAGATGGAGAAACGAAGCTGCAAAGACAGGAGACCCACAGATGCTCTAGGACACTTACAAAGAGGTATACCAAGACCCAGAACTTCAGACACACACACACACACACACACACACACACACACACACACACACACACACAGAGTACCAGGCTGGTTCTGTCCTTGTAATATCCAAGGGGCTCCCTCCAAGTTAATAGCTTCAAAGATCTCTCATCACTAGAACTGCTTGGAGAGCTTATTAAAAACTCAGATTTCTAGTCCTTTCATTAGATACACTGTCCCTTAATTTCCAGGTGTATTTTTAGTCTGCGTCCTCCTTCTGGTTTGGGGAACCACGTTGAGGAAAACTATAGTCTTTTTTTTTTTTTTTTTTTTTTTTGGCCAAGCAGCGAGGCGTGCAGGATATTAGTTCCAGGGATCAAACCCGTGCCCCCTGCAGTGGAAGCGCAGATTCTTAACCACTGGACGGCCAGGGAAGTCCCAAATTATAGTCTTAACACATACCTGAAACCTTTTTGAGAAAGTGTGCTGGTTGTTGATTTATTGTCTCTTAGCTCCAATTCATCCTTTTTTTTTTTTAAAGAGCTCATTCATGTAATTTTTTTTTGAATTTTTATTTTTTATATGGCAGGTTCTTATTAGTTATCTATTTTATACATATTAGTGTGTATACGTTAATCAAAATCTCCCAATTCATCCCACCACCACCACCACCGCCCCCAGCCACTTTCCCCCCTTGGTGTCCATACGTTTGTTCTCTATATCTGTGTCTCTATTTCTGCCCTGCAAACCTGTTCATCTGTGCCATTTTTCTAGGTTCCACATATATGCGTTAATATACGATATTTGTGTTTCTCTTTCTGACTTACTTCACTCTGTATGACAGTCTCTAGATCCATCCACATCTCTACAAATGACCCAATCTCGTTCCTTTTTATGGCTGGGTAATATTCCATTGTGTATGTGTACCACATCTTCTTTATCCATTTGTCTGTCGATGGGCAGTTAGGTTGCTTCCATGACCTGGCTATTGTAAATAGTGCTGCAATGAACATTGGGGTACATGTGTCTTTTTGTCCAATTCATCCTTTTTGCCTGCTTGTGAAAATCTGGACCCATTAAACATTGTTTTTTCATTGCCTGATGGCAGGATGTTAAGCTTTGCCAGTAAAGGCTCTGGAGAGACACTAGAGGAGAAGAGCTTTTCCTTTCTGATTCCAGTGTGCTCGCTTTCCAGGCTCTTGCAGGATGTGTGATTGGCCTCTGCCTAGCTTCTGAGGATGGCTTCCCCAGCACCAGGCTCCTGCTGTGTACAGGGACCAGCAGCACCTAGCAGCCAGCAGCTTCTCCCAGTACCTGCCCTGCTTATGCACTTTCATAGAGTAACTACAGTGAGATGATTCTCTGTGAACAGCTTTCTCCAGCATCCTAGAGGGCAGTTTTCCAGCTCAGAGGGTGAATTTCTAGCAAGTTCCACCAGCATGGTACCATAGCCACTCCTCTGCCATTCACAAGGGTTGGATCTCAGCCTGGGTGTGTGGGGTGCAGGATTCTTCTTTACTATTTTAGCCTTGTGGGCAGTGGCTTCTCCCCGAATCTGCTACTCCTATATTCTTTAGCGTTCTGTTTACTTCTTACTAGCCAATCCTTCATTACTCTAGCTCCATTATAATCTTTAAACTCTTCTATTTCTAATTATGGTGTGGTTTCCCTCTCCTGATTGAACCCAGACTGATTCAGGGAGTGACAACTTGCCTACTTCAGTTTAGGAAAGAGGATAATGGTTCCACCCTTAGTCTAAGTTCAAGGAAAACAGGACATCCCTGGTGGTCCAGTGGTGAAGACTCTGCCCTTCCGTGGTTAAGAATCCGCCTGCCAATGCAGGGGACACGGGTTTGATCCCTGGTCTGGGAAGATCCCACATGCCACGGAGCAACTAAGCCCGTGCGCCACAACTACTGAGCCTGCTCTCTAGAGCCCGCAAGCCACAACTACTGAGCCTGCGTGCCACAACTACTGAAGCCCATATACCTAGAGCCCTTGCTCTTCAACAAGAGAAAACACGACAATGAGAAGCCCATGCACCGCAATGAAGAGTAGCCCCAGCTCGCCGCAACTAGAGAAAGCCCGCACACAACAACAAAAATTTAAAAAAAAAAAAGACTCTGCCCTTCCACTGCAGGGGGCACGGATTTGATCCCTGGTCCGGGAACTAAGATCCCACATGCCACACGGCCCAAAAAAAAAAAAAAAAACCTTAATTTTCAAGGAAAACAGAAGGGGTAAGTCTAAACCAGGACCAGTCGCTGACTCACACTGACCCTAGATGACTAGGCCCACCAGCATGGTGAGTAGAAGGGGCATGGATATTAGAGCCCGTCCTAATCTGCTCAGGCTGCTGTAAGAAAATACTGTATCACAGACTGGATGACTTAAGCAACAAAAAGTTATTTCTCACATTTCTCACAGTTCTAGAAGCTGGGAAGTCCAAGATCAAGATGCCAGCCCATTTGGTTTCTGGTGAGAGCTCCCTTCTTGGCTTGCAGACAGCTGCCTTCTTGCTATGTCCTCACAGGGTCGATCGACCTAGCTCTTGTGTCTCCTTCTCCTCTTACAAGTGCACCAGCTCTACTGAAGTAGGGCCCCCCCTCTTTTAACCTTTACCACCTCCTCACAGGCCCTGTCTCCAAATACATTCACATTGTGTGTGGGGGGGGCTTAGGGCATCAACTATGAATTTTGGGGGAACACATTTCAGTCCATAGCAAAGCCATGTATACCACAGTTTGAATCTTAGCCCTATCATTTACTAGCTGTCTATCCTTGGACAGATTACTTTACCTCTCTAAGGCTCAGTATCCTCACTTACAAAAGGGAGCAGTTTGGGACTTCCCTGGCCATCCAGTGGTTAGGACTCCGCGCTTCCAGTGCGGGGAACACGGGTTCCATCCCTGGTCAGAGAACTAAGATCCCGCGTGCTGTGCAGCACGGCCAAAAAAGTAAAAATAAAGTGTTTAAATAAAAGGGAGTAGTTAAGATAACTGTATACGTTTTTATCCAAACCTCTAGTTGGTGAAAGGGGATGCCGTTAATAATGTTGTCAGGACAACAGGCATATACCGTGACTGTTCCAGGGCATATGGTTCCCTCAAGGAAACCTACACTGTAGTATTGTTTGGAGGAATATATATGGTAATGTATGCATATTGTCTAGTACATTGCTTGGCACAGGGTAGGCATCAAAAAATATTAGAATTCTTCTAATTGCTAAAATCTCTGCTGGCCTCCCTGGCACTGGGTCTTCCCCTACTGGCAGAATGCTCACCTGTTAACCCTCCACCCCCTCCCTACCTGCCAGGTGTTTCCTAAAGGAGGGAGGGAGGGAGGGAGGGAGAGAGGGAGGGAGGGAGACCAGTGAAGGTAGCACTGGGGACAACTGTTTACTGAGACTGGGGAAAGCTAGATCACTGTAGGAGGCAGAGGAGGGAGTAAAGGAAAGACAGAGGAAGAGTGAACAGCTCAGAGAATTGGGGAGGAGAGGGTTAAGCAGAGAAAGTGCAATTTAATGATAAGCAGCATTATGAAAACTCACTAGAGATAGCAAATGAAGACCTGTCAAAGAGGAGAGGAAAATGTACAGGATTATAGTTCCTATATATGAATATATACATAAATTCCATTTATTTACATGAAAATAAATCTGAAATAAACTACAGCCAGTGTTACTAGAAGTTATCTAGGATGGGTGCAGGATTACAGGCAAAATCCCAATGTACATATTATTTTTAAAATGTCGAATAATACAAAAAGATACGGAGGGAAAAGTCAGTCTCTGTCCTACCCTAATCCCCTCTTTTAAACAAAAGGCATACTATATACAGTTTTGCCCCTTGCTTTTCTCACTTTACAAAATATCTTAGAGATTGTTCTTTACTAGTACGTGTCAATTCCCTTCATTCTTTTTAGCACTACATGGTGTCCTACTATTCAGTTGTACCATAATTTATTTAGCCGGTCCCTATGGCAGAAACCTTTGGTTGGTTAATCCAGCACTCATTCCCAGTCGTTTTACTCTAGCTACTGTAGAAGCTGGAATCCCTAAATACTTGCTTTCCCATCCTCTCTTGCAGCCAAGTGCACCCACATGATATGACTTAGGCCAGTGAGTCAAAAGCAGACTGCTGGGAGACTTCTGGGAAAGCTCTTGCTTTCCTCACAAAGGAAACAGATACCACTCCTTTTCCTTTCCTGCCTAGAATGCTGATAAGATATCTAGAGCACAAGTGCACCATCTTGCAACCGTGAGGGAAATGTCAAGAGAATCTAGTTCTGACTGTGTGGTCACTGAACTGATGCCAGCTGCAGCTTGGGCCTCTGCACTTGTTATGTCAAAAATGTAAGCCCACCTTTATTTTTAGCTACTAGTACTAAGACTTCCCGCTGACACATTCCAGATACAGTCCCTTACCACTGGACATATAGGTTGCTTCCAATCTTTTATTGCTAATAACAGTGATGGAATGACTATCCATATCCATACATCTTTGCTTAAAATTTTGTATAGAATTCCTAGATGTGAAATTGCTATTCATTTTTAATTTTGATATAGCCAGATTGCCTCTCAAAGTTCTATTAACTACATTTTTCCCATCTCCAGATCTGTGTATTATTCTTACCCTTTCCGATATTATAAATCATTTTTATTTCCTTTTAAAAACTTTGTCATATTTTCAAGAGTGAATGTGTATTAAAAGAAACACAGGGAAAAATATTTTTAAAAAGCACAGTTCAGGAATTCTGAGTTCCAGACTGCCCAGCAGCGGTCTCATTACTAGCCTTGTCAACTTGGGTAAGTCATTTCATCACTAAGCCAGTGGGCCTGGGAAAGACTACGGTCATGTGTAGTGGTGGGTTCTCAGACAGTGATTGGAGCCTTCTTCCAGGGATACCCTACCTCTAGACTCCACCTACTGGAGTGACCCTTTGGTGGATGCTTTCCAGTTAAGCTTTGGAAAGAGAGGCCTTTATAGCTGCTGCCTACTCCCTCCAGGAGACTAAGTGTTTATTTTCTGTGTTATAATACAGGTATGCACTAGCTGCTTCACTGCTTTATCCACTAAGGAACGCTTAACCTAAGATCAAAGGTTCTGATCTGAAAGGGCCTGCAGAGAAGCCCAGGCATGAGAAGAGATGGGCTATAAAGCCAAGGGAGCTTGGGCTGCAGGCTTGGGAGAGGGAGCATAGCATCTGGCAGAGTTGCAAACTGGCTCAATCTGGCCTGTAGACATATTTTATTCAGTTCCTAAAGTATTCAAAATATTTTTAGAGTAGTTAACATTTAAGAACATTGAGTGTGGTTGCACAATATTGTGAGTATACTACGTGCCATTGAATTGGACACTTAGAAATGGTAAATTTTATCACAATTAAAAACAAATCTACTTGTAGAATGGCATGTGAAATTAGTTGCTTCTTTATTACAAGAACTAAGAAAAGCATTTAAAAAATTAACATTCCAAATAATGTTTAAAAAAGAATGAATTTAGTTATAGTACTCTTAGAAAGAATATTTCATTATTTTTTAAAGTGAGAGCAAAACATTTTTATACCATTAATACAATGTTAAGAAAAAAAAGAATGCTGAGTGATGTCACGTGATGACCCAGATTTTGAGTATCTCCTGAAAAACTGGAAGATCTGGAAACCTATCTATAATTGGCAGGATAGGTCAGGTAATGCTGTGGTAACAAAGAATCCCCAAACCTCAATGGCTTGAAACAACAGATTTATTTCTTGCTCATGCCCTATGCCCACTGCAGGTTGGGCACCTTGGAGGAATGGCTCTGTGCAAATTGTTTTTCCCCAGGGATCCACATCGAGAGAGACTATCCATATGGGGCAACATTGAATATTGGGGTGGGGTGGGAGGGAAGACCTTGGCAAAATAATCACCAGCTCCAAAGACTGCCTGGAAGAGATCTCTGTCACTTCTGCTCACATTGCTTTGGTCAAAGCAGAGCACATGGTCATGCCTATTTTTTTTTTAAATTATTATCTTAGCTGCTCAGCTTGTGGGATCTTGGTTCCCTGACCAGGCATTGAACCCACACCCTCAGCAATGAAAGTGTGGAGTCCTAACTGTAAGGTTGGATCTTAACAAACGGCACCGCGAAACAGAGGAAAGCTTCAAGTGAGCTTTATTAGGGAGCGCTCCCGGGCGAGGTTCACGGGTCCGAGAGAAAGGGGCCAGAGAAGCGGGTGAGGGTTGGGCAAGATTTTATAGGGGAAGAAGGTAAAGGGGTGTGGTGAATCTGGGAAGGCTGGGCTGGGTTCAAAGTCTCCAGGTCAGTTTCTGGAACTGGGTGGTCCGGAGAGTTTTGGTCTGATGCAACCTGTGAATCTGATTGTGTTCCCCTGCCTCGGGCCAGTTGGCCTTACACTAACCACTGGACCACCAGGGAATTCCCATTCATGCCTGTCTTTAAAGGCTACAGTAAAGTAGAATCTTGCCAGGCATCTGGAAGGAGGAGAAACAGCATTGTCAGAAAACAACACTAATGACTGCTAGGGACTGTTTAGACAAGGCACGAACTCTTTGGGTCACCACAGTCCCCAGCATGCCTTAGTGGACTCCCAGCACTACAGCCAAAGGTCAGAGGACATTTGTTACTTTTGTTCCTTTTGTTCCTTTATTTTCTGCCAAACTACTCTAGGCTTCCAGGATTTAAAGCTGTGTTCAGTGAGATAATCCAGACAAACCTGTGTTCAATTCCTGGCTGTTTTGGACAATTAACCTCTTCAAACCTCAGTTTATTTCCCTGTAAGATAAAGATAATAATTAGACCTATCTTCATAGTGCAGTTGTGAAAAATAAGACAATGCTCACAAAATAGTTCACCGCCTGGTACACAAAAGCACTCAGAAGCTATTCTTAGGGTTATGACAAGTTATTTTTTAAATTACACAATATATGAGACGTTTCTTAATGTAAAAAAAATTAAAAATAATACAGATAAAGTAAAAGTCTCCTTCAAGCTCTTAGGTCACTGTCTTCCATAGAGGTAGTAACTATTATCAGATTGCTCTACATCTTTCCAGATATTTACCTATGCATTTACCAACACTGACAAACACATGCAAATAATAGTTGGGATTTTTTAAGCATATATGACATACTGTACATAATTCGTAAGATGCTCTTTTTAATGAATATGCTCCGGAGATTTATGCTATATAATATTGCAATATATACTTAAAATGTCAATATCTATGTATATAAACACACATATATACACATATTATAAACCAGGTCAATCTTTAAAATTACTGCATAAAATTCTCTAGTATGGATTTATTATTGTAAATTTAAATATTCCCTTGTTGAGAGATGTTTCGATTATTTTTCAATATTAAAAACAATGCTGTAATGAACATCTTTGCTCACTGTATACATGTGGGAGAGTTTCTTCAGAAGGGATATAAAAAAGTGTAATCTCTGGGTCATAGAGGGTATGGATTTTAATTTTAATGGATACATCCAAATAGCGCTTGGAATGGTTATGCTAATTTATATTTTCTACTAGTAGTATATGAGAATAACTACTTTTCCACACTCTTGTCAACATTTGATTTTAGCAAATTATCATTTTCTCAATTTGACGAGTGAACAGTTATTCAACTTCTTTTTGCCTTGGTTTCCTCCTGTGTTAAAGTGAGCAGTTTGAGGATTAAATGAGCTATTGTATGTATTTTATTATTGTTCCCTTTTTCCTTATTGGGCTTTGGATTTTAGAGTGCTATTATCCTGAATTTGAATACCAGCTCTGCCACTTCCAAGCTATGTGACCTTGGGCCAGTCATTTAGCCTTTCTGAGCCATAGTTTCTACTGCTGTAAAATAGAGTTAATATTTTATGATGTTTATGAAGAGTTTTTGTGAGGAGGGCCTCAAACATGGTGCCTAGAGCACCATGCCTATCATATAGTAGGTGCTTGATACATGCTACGTTATTTAGACTTCAAGTTTTTGTCCCTCTTCTAAGCCACAGGAAGTGAGGACACCTAGGTCTATAGATCGTACTGGAGTGTGCTCTTTTTGCAAAGAGCTTTGGCTGCAGATTACCAGGATTTGCCATGGATTAAATTCTCAAACCACCTGGAAAGCTGTCTATGCAGCAATACCTGGTGCTGTGCCTGAGAGAATGAAAGAAAATCCCAGCCTCTCAGGGGTTTCTGAGGAGGTCCTGTCCCTTTTCCCTACTTGGGGCTGTATTATCCTGCCCTGGGCAGTACTGACAAGTGGGTAAAAGAACATGGACTTGAAGTCAGAGAGTCCTACTTTCTAGCTCTCGCTGTGTGACCTTGGGCAAGTTGCTTACTCCCTCTGAGCTTGTTTCTGAGAAATGGGAAATAGGATTGTTGTGACTATTAAATTAAATGATCTTTGTAGAGAACATTAGTAGGGTGCCTGCCTGAGGCATTGGTCAGAGGTTGAGGAGGTGATGTGTTTGCAGACAGTCAATGCCAGAGGAGAGAGGGATCCAATTAGGCATGCATTTCTAAGCCAGTAAAGGGTCTCTTTGGATCTTTGTATGATTTTTGTAAGGTAAGGAGAAAAAGGAAAAGAGGTTAGCAGTCTGGGAGGGAGGCAGATTAAAACATTAATGCTTCATTTCCAAAAGCCCTCATATACCTAAAGGGGTAATGTAGTATTCCAGCTGTTTGTTTTAAAGATTAAAGTTTTCATATGTGTAGTTCCTCATATCACTATTAAAATCTACACTTAACATTGAATTTTTGAAAAATACATGCACATGTTTAAAAAAATTATAAAGTACCAAAGGGTACTTTCAATGAATGAAAACTAAGCCTTCTTCCAAATCAGGTCCAATTCATCTCCCTGTTAGCAATCATAGACAGTTTCTTATGACTCCTTCCAGGTATTACCTGTGCATGTACAGCAAAACCATACAGGATTGTGCATGGATAACTGTAGCAATACAGAGTATCAATAGAAATAATTGCCCCATTAATAATGGCCCCCTACCCTGTTTTCTTTTTTTCCTATCTTCATTTATTGATATCTCCTGGAGATCTTTATAACCATACACATAGATCTGCCACATTTTCTCTATGTTTTCATGACAGTCCACTGTAAGAGTGAAACAGGAGGGAAGGGGGCAGGGCACAACTTTTAGAAGAATGACATAGCCCAAGGACATGACATAAACTGATTAGAACCAAATAGGTCCAAGATGGCGGATGAGCCGACTTTCCACTAGACCTTGAGCCTCAGTATACGCTCATTGTAATACATCAGCAAGCTAAATGACACACCCACAGGCGCCATGACAGTCCCAAGGCTGACCCTAAAGGTCGAGAAGTGGGTGGTGGCCCAACTTCTGGAAATCCCCACCCCTTCCTCAAAATAGCTGGAATACTCCTCCCACTCATTAGCCTATGAAATTACCCACCCCTATAAAAACTGACAACCCCATACCCTGGTGCCTTTCTCACCTTCTGAGATGGCCCACACTCCGTGGAGTGTGTTTCTCTCTAAATAAATCCACTTCTTACCTATCACTTTGTCTCTCACTGAATTCTTTCTGTAACGAGACATGGAGAACCTGAGTTTCATTAAGTCCTGAGAACAGGTGTGTGGTCTCAGTTAAAAGACCATGGGTTCAAGTCCCAGTCTGAGTTGCACGGTTTCAAGAGTGCACTGTATTGTTGTATTGTATCTACCCAGTCCCATATAGCTCGACATTTGGGTTGTTTCCTGTCTCTACTGCAAGCAGTGCTTCAGTGAATAATATTACACTGGGTCTTTGTTCATAGGTAGAAGTTTAACAGTTAAAGGTACATACAGGCACATATATATATATATATATTTTTTGCAGTACGCGGGCCTCTCACTGTTGTGGCCTCTCCCGTTGTGGAGCACAGTCTCCGGATGCGCAGGCTCAGCGGCCATGGCTCACGGGCCCAGCCGCTCCGCGGCATGTGGGATCTTCCCGGACCGGGGCACGAACCTGTGTCCCCTGCATCGGCAGGCGGACTCTCAACCACTGCGCCACCAGGGAAGCCCAGGCACATATTTTTAATCACCCTTCCTGAGTGATTAGCTTTGTTTGGGAAATACTGATTCAGGTGATATTCTTAGGAGCATTCCTTACTCAATACACCACCCATCCATCCTCTCCACAAAAGCGTATTTTCTGGGGTCTTGCCCATGCTTTTTTCTGTTACTAAACACAAGTCCGTGTGCCAGATGCACAGTGAGGCTAAACAAACTGAAATGTCGGAGTTTGGAGCAGAGAAAGGTTTATTGCAGGGCCATGCAAGGAAAATGGGTGACTCAGGCTCAGAAACCACCGAACTCCTGACGGCTTTCAGGGACAAATTTTTACAGGCAAAATTTGGGTTGAGGGCTGTAGAATGTGTGACTTTTTTCTGATTGGCTTGGTGGTGAGGTAACGGGAGAGTTTGTTCTTACTTAGTTGAGGCATGCATCATTAAGGTGCCTGGGCTCTTCGCTGTGGCGTGCAGGTTTCTCTAGTTGTGGCATGCGGGTTTCTTCTCTCTCTAGTTGTGGTGCGTAGGCTCCAGGGCACATGGGCTCTGTAGTTTGCATCATGCGGGCTCTCTCACTGAGGCGTACAAGCTCAATAGTTGTGGCTCTCGGGCTTAGTTGCCCTGCAGCATGTGGGATCTCAGTTCCCCGACCAGGGATCCAACTGTGTCCCCTGCACTGAAAGGTGGATTCTTTACCACTGGACCACCAGGGAAGTCCCAGTTCCAGGAATCTTGTGCTCAGCCTGAAGTTATCATCTTCCACCTGGGCGGAGGGGCCTTAGTTCCTGCAGAAGAACTCAAAGATATTGTTATGTATCTTCCTTCAGGAAGAACTAAGACCCTGCCCCAAGGCTGCACTATTGTTTCTTGACTTCTCCTTTATCTCTGCATTCCCTCCCTTCCCTGACTAGCAACTGTTTGAACCTCCCCTTTGGAACTCAAGGAAGGCCAAGGAGGCCGAAGTCTTTTTCCAGCAAATAAGAAACGAGACATGGAAAGGATTTGTACCAGGAAGGGCCCCACAGCTCCATTTCATTTCCACCTCCATTCTCAGACCTTTGGGAGAATTGGCAGAAACAAAAGGTTGAAGTTGTGTTCTGGAGGGTTTGCAGAATTTGTTTGCCAGTAGAAAGGCTAGTAGGAGGCCGGGTACTCTCCCTTAGATGACTACATCAGGGTTCTCACCGCTGGCACTATTAATTTGGCCCCCTTCATCATGGGGGCTCTCCTGGGCTTCCCAGGCCTAGGCCTCCATCTATTAGATGCCAGTAGCCCCTCTACCTAGTTGTGAAAAGATCGTATGTCTCCTGGGGGCAAAATCTCCTCCATCTTGAGAACAAGCGCTCCAGACACTTCCATGGTGGTAAATTACTCACTGAACATTTACTAAGTATCCAGCATCTGGATCCTGAGGTAAATGACCACAGGAAGATGCCAACTTGTTCTCTCCCGTGGAAGACAGTCACAGCCACCTGAAGGGTCTTGTCCACATTCTCACTCTGGTAATCCATTTCCTCTTTCTTCCTACCCACTATTAGACAGCAAAACCATACAGGATTGTGCATGGATAACTATAGCAACACAGAGACAACACAGTACATGAACACAGTCACATTGTAAAACTTTCCAATAATATATTATCCTTGTTGCTCCCACCCTAGGGGAATCCCTAAGGGGAATGGCTTGTTTTAAATTTAGAATTCTTCCCCGGTGCACTTACATACCTATTTTAACATACGGAAATCAGGCGTTTGGGTTTTTCGTTTTTAACATAAATGGGAATTCACTGTATGTTTTGTTGAACTTGATTTTTGTCAGTTAACAATCCAATTAACAACTGGAGACAGGCTCATATCAGTATAGTTCGACCTCATTCTCTTTTAAACTGCTGCATAGTATTGTATACTATGGGCATATTACCTGTTAATCAGTTTGCAAATTGATGTGCAATTACGTTTTCAGTTTTTAAATATCATAACAAAGCTGACAGTGCTGTAATGAACACGTAGTACATGTCTCTTGGTAAAAAGAAAACACATGGCTATCAAGCAAGAAGGGAGATACACACAATTTTAACAGACTGCCAAACAGCCCTACAAAAAGAGCTGTTATCACTTAAAATTCCCTCCAAATGTGATTAAGAATAGCTTTGACCCTCATCACAGGCCACCTGGGTTAAATTACCAATCTGAATTTGAAGTGTTGCCAATCCGCTCTCCTTAGCGTTTCAATTGGTAAAGTCTTGTTGTAAAATGCAAATTTCTTAGTTCACCTTTTAAGAAACCTTTCAGGGGCTCTCCAACGCCCTCAGAATAAAGTCCAAATTCCTTAGCAAGACTAACGTAATCCTGAAGGTTCCTTACTCCAGAAAACCTCTAGCAGCTTCTCTCCTCTGAGCCGAGTTCCCTCCAGTGCCCCCATAGCCCCAAACGCCCGTTCCCCAGTTTTGGGAGCTCCCGGCACGGCGCAGAGGCACTGTTTGTTGAATGGGTGACAGCGGCAGGAACAGCATCTCGGTCATCTCTGACCCCAGCCCCTGGAGCTCAATAAATGCTTATTGAGCAAGGCCAGTGCGGGAGAGGGGCTTGGGGGTCCAGAGGGACGCTCCTACTTTGCTCCTGGAGCCGCACCTCCGACACCACCAAGCTGCTGCCTGCGCCCCATCGGCCCCAACAAAGAGGCCTCAGGTGCTTCATTTCCAAATTTGCAAAACAACGAGAACCCCTTCCGCAGGGTCACATGCCTGGAAGGAGACTCTACAGAGGCGGTCTCTGTATTTCCATATAAAATGCTCATGTGATCAACACAGGGCCCAACAAAACAGTAAGAGTCCTGGACAGGATCAGGCTGGAGTGCCACTTATCCCCTAAAGTATTTCGGGAAAGCTAAGGTGTCTCATATAGTTCTTTTTTTTTTTTTTAATATAAACTTATTTACTTATTTTTGGCTGCGTTGGGTCTTTGTTGCGGTGCGCGGGCTTTAGGCACGTGGGCTCAGTAGTTGTGGCGTGCAGGCTCTAGAGCGCAGGCTCAGTAGTTGTGGTGAACGGGTTTAGTTGCTCTGCGGCATGTGGGATCTTCCCGAACCAAGGCTCGAACCCGTGTCCCTTAGCATTGACAGGCAGATTCTTAACCACTGAGCCACCATACAATAGTCTGACAATCAACCTTTTAAAGACTGCAACGACCTGAAGAAATAAGCCCTCACAGCCACAGCAACTGGAAATCTAAATGACAATGGTGGTGACGCCCAGGATGCTGCAGGAAGGCCCAAGCCCATCGGAGAATTTACAAACTCCCGTTTCTCGGTGAACACCCACCAGCCAGCCTGCCGCAGCACTTGCCGAGAACAGCAGGGTAGAAATGGGTGTCCTCAAACTCAACGGTTTTCACCTGCGACCTTTTTACAGGATCTTAGGTAAACAACGGGAGTTACTTTCTCCTCTGGCTTTCGTTGAACAGTTGTTCCACAAGAGTGCTGACTAATGGTGGCAGCCAGCAAGTGCCCTTAGGCGGCCTCATGGAAATAAAAAAGTTGGTATAAGAAAGAAAAACAAAACAACCAAACAACGGGAAACTGTACCACCTGGCTCCAGTGATACCAAACTGTGAGGAAAAGGCGGGAGAGGGGTCCTCAGGGATCGCACCCAAGAAGTGAAGAAAGAAAAAAGGACAGACGCCCGAGCCCAGACAGCCTCAGAACCGCCCCAGAGGGCACGGCGTACCCGGGGCTAGGTCTCCTCGGTGCGGTCCAACCTCTGCGTCAATCAGCTCTTTCCCGCGCTGTGATTGGTGGGCTTCCTTGGCCACCCTGGCGCCCACCTCCTAGTTGCTTGGGGTTTACTTCCCCAAAGTACACGGGCCCCACCTTGTGGAGCAACCGCTCCTGCATGGAAAGCGGATCTCCGCCCTGGGGAAGACGTTGTAACGAATGGGAGCACCCTCAAACATTTATTGGCTACCGTGGATATCGGTCAAAGAACTTCCCACCCTCCTTCCACCGTACCTTTCAGTTATTGGTCTCTCTTAGTGCCAATCCGTTACTAGGGAAACGAGCTCCTCACAGTCTCATAGGCATGAGTCAAAGCCAATCAAGAGCCACGCCTTCATCCTGAGTCAGTACCCAATTGCTGCTCGAAGAGCCCAGGGTGCGCAGTCGGGATTGGCCACCAGACTGCCCGACCTGGCCGCAACAAGTTAGGCTGAATCGCCCTTATATAGCCCGGCGACGGAACACGCGTGTGTGCGGACGCAGTTGCGTGAGGGGTTTTTTGCGTTTTGCGGTGCTGTGGAGCAGAGCTTGTTCCTCTCCCGCTCAGCCGTGCAGGTACGCCGAGGTGTGGGCGGGGCTGGGCAGCCCCGGGACGAGGACGAGCTGGGGCTGTGGTGAGAAGGAGACGTCCTAACGGCGGCCGCGCGAGGCGCGCCTCCCCCCACCCCTCCGCAACGGCCGCAGGCGCGCGGCGGACGCACGGGCGCGCGGAGGCGCTTCGCCCCCCGCCCCCACCGGCCCGGCGCGCGTGGCTGTGGACGCGTCCGCCGCCTGCGCGTGCCGCGCCCAAGGGCCACGGCGGGCGAGAGCGAGCCGCGGCCGCCGCCCGGGTCCAAGGGTGATCTCGGGGGCCTGGGGCCCCGCGCGGCCGGCTCGGTAGCTTTTCCCGCCTGCCCCCCCGCCCCCACCTCCGCGCGCCAGCCGAGTCCTTACTCCCATGGCGGGGGTCTCCAGCTTAGCCCAGACCAGAGGAGGCTTTTCTTTGGGTGGGGGACACGAAGGTGCGATGAGAATTTCTCGACTCGGGAAGCAGAAGTGCTGCTCCTAGGTTTTATTTACTAGGAGTAACGGGGGGAGCAGCGAGTTCGTGGATATTGAGTGATGATAATAGCTAACATTTTTCCAAGCCCTCGCTGTGTGCCAGGCACTGTGCGGAGCAACTTGTGTGTGTCTTCTTTACTCCCGAAATGCCCCGTTGAGGTATGTACGTTGCTTTCTCTCTTTTTACAGCGGACTCGAAGGCCCAGAGGTGGAGTGACACGGTCAAAAGCGCACAGACCGTAAGGGGCAGGTATTTGTTTGAACCTAGGCGGTCTGACTCCCAGTCCCCGGACCTGTTTTATTCTTTGTCCCAGCGCCCTGTGCGGCTCTAGGGCATCTTTGCCCCCAGAACGCTAGTCCCTGGGGTCAGCATCAGCCTCGGAAGGCCGACTGCAGCGGCATTTGTACTTGGGCCAGTTGAGGGCTTCCAGGGAGACGAGGGTTGGACGTGGGATTATTTCAAAGGAAAAGAAAGGGTTTTTTTGGGCTTCTTTTCTACAGATATTCCTAAAGGTAGCTGATGGATGTGCTGCCCTAAAAGCTTCTGGGAAAAGCGTAGAGTAAAGTGAATAAGCCCCAATGATCCTGGACAGTGTTCCTCGTCAGATTTGAAACTTAGAGGCTGATGATGGGAAGTTCCCGCCAGCAGGAAGTTAGGCTCTGATATTAGATCTTGAATCTTCTTTCTTCCTTTTTTAATTGGAGCAGACTTTTGAGAAAGACCCTCGAGAAGACAGTTGAACTTCCTCGATTTATGTGGTTGAAGAAAATGAGGTTGCAGAGCGATGAGTTTCAAATCTGGCCATGACGTATAAGTGAAAATTTGAAATTGGAGCGGAAAGCTTGGTGCCCAGTTACAGGACAAATTTGACCTCTGTGGAGCCTCAGCTAGGTGAATTAGGGGTGATTGAGAGGTGTTGGAAATCTTACCCTTATGGCAGTTGGGAACTTCTGTGGATGAAAACTTGTCTACATACATTTATTTAGCATTGTGTGTATGCTCCTGTTATATGCAAACGTAGAAGACACCTTCAAAGACTTGAGTGTAAATTTTTCTAGTAGAGTTATATCTGAGATTTTTATAAAACCAGTTTATTCCTTGACTTAATGAAATAATAAATGTTCCTGTGTTGCAGGTCCGCATCATTACTTTGCATCACAAATGTCTCTACTTGAGCTAAAGCTACATTAAAAGTTTTGGAGCTAGCTCTTCTGAATTAATTTTGATTGGAATGGCTGTCGACCATTTTCCTTTCTCTCTTTTTTTTTTTTAAAGAAGTTTATTTTGTTTGTGCAGACACTTTTTAGAATTGGTCTTTGTATAAGAATTGTTTTTGCTGCTAGAGGGAACACATAATTTACATCTTTGTAAGTAAATTAAAAAGCTGTGAGGAAACAAACATTTTTGTTTCCATTTACCCAGTAATTTCCATATTTCTTAACAGAAAGTAGCGGTAGATACAGGATCAAAATAGCTTATGGACAGGTTCCAACACCTTTGTTGGTGTTGCCATGAATGACACATAGCTTTAGAGTATAACATTGTTTTCTTTGGAACTTGCCTTCTTGTAGCAATTCCAGTTACCTGCGTTTATATACACCAGTTAGCTATTGAAGTAACATTTTAAGTTATCAAAAGTTAAAACACTAATGATCTACATTTAAACTGTTAATGAGTCCACTAATTATTCCTTGAGGTAAAATGTATCAGAATGAAAGTTCTTTGTGTATTATTTGACGGAAATTTTTGTTAGTTTCCCCTTCAGATATTTTAAAAAATACTGTTCTTGGCTTCAGGCAAATGGTTATCGGTTGGGTAGGAATATGAAACCTGGTATTTCACAGATTGGTAGCCCAGTTGATCGCTTGTGTATTCATTGATCAAGAACAAATGAATTGAAGCAAATTGATAATACAAGACTTGTCTGCCTGTCTTCAATCCAAGCTAGGTTACTTTTGCTGTTAAAATCCTTTGAATCTAAGCTTTTGTATCTCTTCTAACTGGTAGAAAAGTAGGTAGTTCTTTGTTCTTTTATTTAACTCACTTTAGTTTGCTGTTCTCAGCTGACAGTCTGCTAAGGGAACATCAGGAGATTTGGTAATGTTTCTTGGTGACCTACTTCACAGCAGTTTTTGGTAATTTACATTTTTTTTTAAACTTGTTTCAGTACTTTGCCTAGAAAGTAAAGGGCAGAAGTTTGTTTTAAATTTTTATAGGTTTGTGAATTGTATATGGTTCTTAGGACGGATGGGGCAGTGTTAAAAAATGAAATTCGGTATAAAGCCTGAATGTGTGACCTAAACCAGTTTTTCCTTTTGCCAGTTTACTAACATTACCCACTTGATCTTTCAACATTTTGCAGTTAGATTTGTTTCTTAAAATACTTCAAAATTCAAATATGCATTGTATATTCATTTAATTGCACTTTAAGACTTCCTTGGACAAAATTTACTGACTCTAAAGAGGGAGATAATTGTTAAAGTAGGTAGCTAAGAAAAAAAGCCCCCCCCACATCAGTTTTTAACACCTAGTGGGACCTTTAGTACAGTACTATCCTTCCAGCCATGGAGTTAAACTTAAGATTCAGCAACAGTAATCACACTTGTAGTTGGTGATCACGCTGTGGTGAAGAACTAAGTTTGTTTTTAAATCTCAAAAGTCAGCTTTCTGTTTGTTTGTTTATTTATAGTATTCTTGGTCACCCTCTCTGGCTTTGGTTGGGAAAGCTTAATTGCAAGCCTGATGATAAGGTGAAGAGGGTGAAGAGTTAGGAAAAATGTGCACATGAAGAGTGGGAAGAGGGGGCTTAACAAAGCAGAAAGTTATTAAAAGTTCTCTTGTAGGCTGTGGCCTTTGTAAATAAAATCAGGTCTTTAGATTTTAAGTGATAAGATTTCCACTTCTGCATTCTGGCCAATCTGTTATGTCATATTGCTTGGCTGTTTAGCCTGGGTGCTGTATTTCAGGTATTTAATAAAAAGTAAATATTAGAGATGGTAAGTTATGGTTCAGAGGATAAAAAGCTGGCTTCCTAGATGGGACACACTTCAGCTTAGTAGGAATGTCATCCTTGGTGGCTGTTAAGTGGCTTTGTGGCAGCATCATTGCTTATTTGTATAGCTGTTTATGTATTTTTAAAGTGCATTCACACATCTTAGGTTTTCTCATGTTTTTGCATATAAGACCTGGAGCTCTGTAACCTAAGTAGTTGTCTAAACTATTTTGTAAAGCAAGTGGTGTAACTGGTAAGGATATGTGCTAGATATATTTCCTTGTTCAGAAACTTAGAAGGTTTTAGAATTTCCTTATTCAAAAAATCTTTGAAGGTTTTAGAAGGCATCAGTGGCACCTACCTGCCTTTCCAGGTTTTTTTGTTTGTTTTAACAACTGCGCCTCAAGTATATCCCATGTTTATGGACTATCTTGAGCTTACTCCTAGGGATTCCTGGCACACATCCACCTATGCTTTATGAGATCTAAAGCATAGGAAATTCATGTTTTCAAGGAATTTCATACATGAAGCATTAGTATATAGTTAACAGTATTTTTTCATCTTGGTGAGAAAGGACAGATTGTTGCTTAATTATAAACCTAGCTGACTAGCTTTTAATGCTGGATTGGGGAAGGGATGTTAAAAACCAAGAAAAGTTAGTGAATTAATTTTGTCAGTTCTTGAGTTTTTTTCTCTTGAGGAAACATGTTTTTTGAGGTAATTTTGTATTTACAGACAAGTTGCAATACAGACATGTTTTGTATACCCTTTACCTAACTTCACTAATGTTAACGTCTCACCTAATCATGGTACATTTTTCAAAAATAAATTGACATTGATAAAGTATTATTAACAAAGGCTTGACCTTATATGGATTTCCTTAGTTTTTCCACTAATGTCCTTTTTTTCTGTTCTAGGATCCAATCCAGGATACCACATTGCAGTTAGTCCTCCTGTCTGCTTGGTTTCTCTTCTCTGATCTGTGACAGTTTCTTGTATTTTCTTTGTCTTTAATGACCTTGACACTTGATCTCAGTTTGGTTATACTTGGTGTTGAGTAGACTGAGGTTATGGATTTTGGGAAGAATACCACAGAGGTGACTTAGCCTTCTTACCGCATCACGGGGCACATAATACCATTCCTAGTTGAATTTAACCTTGATCACTTGATTAAAGTGGTGTGTACCAGGTTAGTATTTTTTTCCTTTCCATATTCTTTTTATGAGAAGCTAGTCACTAAGGGAGGAAAATCTTTGAATATGTGGACATATATTAAAGCTACCGCTGTAGTTACTAAACATTTGAGGGGAAACACTTTGAACTTAGGCAGATACTCTGTTTCTCTAAATTTTCCCCGCTTAATGTTAGCATTCATTAGTGGCTCTTGCCTGCAGCTCTTAATGGTGCTGTTCTCATGGTGATTCTTTATTTCCCTTGTTTCTTCTCCGTCATTGAAATTCTTAGGTAAGAAAGATTTGCCTCTTCTCCCCATTTTTTTAATTCTTCATTTTCCCATTTTTTAACACTATTTACCCATTAATTTTTAAATTTTTAGTTATATCAGTATGGGCTCATGGATATTCTTTGGGGTTGTAATCCAGTGTTCTCCTAACTTATTTTTGGTTTTTTACTTATTACTTTATTTTTTGAATTGTTCCAGTTTTGACTCTTGTGTTCTTTTGATGTTCCCGTATTTTTTTTTTTTTTTTTAAGCATTTTCTTTCTTTATCAGGTACTTCAGGCTCATGTTGTATTTTGCCTGTCCTGTGTCTCCAAGAAGTTGTCAGGAAGAATTTTGAAGGAGGGTGACAGGTGGTAAATGTCAAGAGTTTGGAAAGTAGATTGAACTGTAGTAGATGTAGTGATAGTTAATGCTGCTCTTGCTCTGAGCAAAAGCGGCTTGGTTTCTGTAGTTTTTTCTCTGGTCTGGGAAAGCATTTTTATTTCTCATAACTAAACCAAATTTCAAATGTTTGAATACATAGCATAAGTTTGCAACAAAATTTGCAACATATTCATGTTAGTACACAGAAACCCTCGCTGTTTATTTTTTCGTAGTGTTTTAGATAGGTTATTACAAAAGAGTAAAAAGATCCCTTAAATGTCATTGTACTCAGAATTGACAGTTAACATTTTGAGTCACTCTTTTAAATTTCCTTTTTTTTCCTGTACAGGTTCCCGTTCTGCTCTCTTCCCCTGAGATGACCTTTTGTCTTTCCAAGCTATTATATTGGTGGGTTAAAAAACAGCTTTATTGAGGTATAATTGACATACAATAAATTGCACATATTTCAAGTGTAGAATCTGATAGCTTTTGGCATTGTTTATACCTATGAAACCACCGCAATCAAGAGAGTGAAAATAGCTATCATCCCCAAAAGTTTTCTCATGCTCCTTTGCATTCCCTCTTTCCTATCCACTCTCCCTCTTCTTCTGCCCCCAGGGATCCCTTATCTGCTTTCTGTCACTGAAGATCAGTTTATACTCCCTAGAATTTTTATGTAAATGGAATCATACAATATGTGCTTTTTTAAAAAAATTGCTGAGTAATACTGTTTGTTCTGTCCTGTAAATATACCACAATTTGTTTATCCATTCACCTGTTGATGGACATTGGTTTGTTTCCAGCCTTTAGCTATTACAAATAAAACTTCTTAAGAAACCGCCTAACTTGTACAACGTGGTTGTACCATTTTACATTCCTGCCAGCAATGTTTGAGGGTTCCATTTCCTCGATATCCTGGCCAACGCTTTCTTACCAGCCTTTTAAGTTGTCATTTTGACAGGTGTGTAGTGGTACTTTACTGTGGTTTTAATTTGCATTTCTATAATTACTAATGGTGTTGATGTTCAGCATTTTTCATGTGCTTATTTGACATTCGAATAATTTCTTTGATGAATTGTCTCTTCAGATTTTTCGCTCATATTTTTTAGTTGTTTTTCAGTTTTGAGACTTCTTTAATATATTCTGTATACAAGTTGCTTTGCAAATAGTTACCTCAAGCTGCTTTGCCTTTTCATCCTCTTGATAGTGTCTTTGCAAAGTGAAAGTTTTTATTTATTCGTTTATTTTGGCTATGCCGTGCGGCATACGAGATCCTACTTCCCTGACCAGGGATCAAACCTGCATCCCCTGCAGTAGAAGTGCGGAGTCTTAACCACTGGACCGCTAGGGAAGTCCCTGGAAGGTTTTAATTTTGATGGAGTTCACATTATCAATCTGTGCTCTTATAGATCACGTTTTTAGTGTTGTGTCCAAAAATGACTCACTGTCACATTCAGATTTTCTTTAGAAGTTTTATAGTTTTAGGTAAAACCTAAAACTTAAGTAAATTTTAATATTCTGTGAGTCTTAATTGAGGTTCTCTTTATTTCTATATATGGATGTGCAGTTGTTCCAGCACCATTTGTTGAAAAAAGTATCCTTTTTCTACTGAATTGTCTGCACTTTTGGAAATCAGTTGTCCATTTATGTGTGAATATATTCCTTTATTCTGTTTCATGGATCTATTTGTCTGTTTTTACATCCAGGCTGTTTTAAAAATAAATTTACCAATGTATCTATGAACAATACTGCTATTGTTTTGTGTATACTAAAAACAAACATTTCAAGGCTATCATACAGTACTTATTTGGCAAGTGACTTTTTGTTTTCTTTAAATCCAAGCTGATTTATTTATCTTTTAAAAATTTATTTATTTATTTATTTTTGACTGCGCAGGGTCTTCATTGCTGTGTGCAGGCTTTCTCTAGTTGCAGAGAGAGGGGCTACTCTTTGTTGAGGTGCGCGGGCTTCTCATTGCGGTGGCTTCCCTTGTTGTGGAGCACGGGCTCTAGGCGTGCAGGCTTCAGTAGCTGTGGCGCACGGGCTTAGTTGCTCTGTGGCATGTGGGATCTTCCCGGACCAGGCTTGAACCTGTGTCCTCTGCATTGGCAGGCGGATTCTTAACCACTGCGCCACCAGGCAAGCCCAACTTATTTTGTTTCTGAGATCTAGTTCATGCTGACTTTATGACTGCTATAAATAGGGTGACTTTATATCTCGGTTTCCCAGGAACACTCCTAATTCACTCTAGTTAAGCTGGCGTAATTATTAATTGTATCACTTTTTAATCTTTTTTTTAAGTGCCCATATGATAATCTTACATACAGCCCGCTCCATGATGTGAATAAACTGCAACTTAACCCATTACCCCTTCGATGGATATGTGAATTGTTACCTGTCTTATGTTTCAGAAATAGGGTGGCATTTAATTTCTCTGTTTATATCTTGTGTAAATGGGTGAGTTTCTCTTCCGTATATATCAATCTACAAGAGAATTGCTGGATTCATCAGATTGGTTTTAATTTTGTTAGACAACTGCAGAGTTGTTCTCCACCGTGGTTGTACCAGTTGACACAGCAGTTTTGCAGGTTCTTTTTTCATTACTTCCTTTCCAGTGTTTGATATTGAGTGATATTTTAATACTTTGGAGGATCTCCTGTGAGAAGTGATAAGTTTTAATATGCATTTTACTAGTTACTTACTTTATCTTTTGTTGTTGCCCGTTTACTTTCCTGAGAGTTGCCTGTTCCATTTCTTTGCTTGTTTTTCTCTCAGGTATTCTTTGTTTTAATGATCTGTGTGGGAGTTCTGTATCCATTCTGCATATTAATCTCTTAGAGTATGATGTGCTGTGCTTTTTCTTAATTTACAGTGGGCATTTAACAGATCCTGAGTTATTAAGACATTTTGCTATTTTGCTATTATTAGAAAGAGTAAGCTCAACTATTTAAAAATTCAGGTGGATTATAGTTGGTCTTAATGCTTTCCTGTTCTTGGAACATAAATTCTCACAGCTCTATTAGACTCAGTTAAAAGAAGGACCTTTAACATTTCTCTGAATTTCAGCAAAATTGATGTGGAATTTCTTTAAAGTTGCCATGCAGTCTAGTTAAATTGGGCTAAGTGAGTATTTTGAAAGTTAGGGAAGTATTGAATATTTCACAGATCAGGGTCAGCTAGTAAAAACAAATCAGTGATTATGTTAGTACATGAGGTATTGACATTTCCGTGTGCGTTTTTTTTTAGAATAGCACTCATTGATGTTGCATGCTTTACAAATAAGGTAAGAAAAGTATAAAAATTACATTCTTCACTCCTTGTAGGTAACTAATATCAACTCTGTTGCCTCAAACTTCTTTTTTCCTGTTTTGTAGACTACCTTAGTCATGCTTTTATTGTTTGCTTTGATGGATCCTAAGGCCAACACGAAGTGATGCTATTGGAAAAATTATACTATTAGAAGCCAGAAGCGAATCTTTCCTAAAACTGGAAAACTTATCAGAAGATATTCTGATATAATCCTTTAAAAAAGCAAAGTACATAGATATCATAAGACAGATTTAGAGATGAAGCCAAGAGCTTTTTAGGAGGTTGCTCCACTCTAAGACCTTAACCCTGAAAGTTGGGAGAAAGTAACCAGATAGAAACTTCCTGCATCATGAAAAAGTTTAAATTGGACCATCTATACTTGCTGCTAGTAAATACAGAGAGATGTTCTGTGGTCCTCAGATCTGGTAAAGTATCCCACTTGGACTAATTAAAATCACACAGTGTGGAGTTAGTTTATGGAATTGTGAACTTAAAGGGATTTTTTTTTTTAGTTTTTTTTTTTCTTTTAAATTTATTTTATTTATTTATTTTTGGCTGCTTTGGGCCTTCATTGCTGCACGTGGGCTTTCTCTAGTTGGCGGCGAGCGGGGGCTACTCTTCCTTGTGGTGCATGGGGTTCTCATTGCTTTGGCTTCTCATTGCAGAGCACAGGGCTCTAGGTGCGTGGACATCAGTAGCTGTGGCTCGCGGGCCCGAGAGTGCAGGCTCAGTAGTTGTGACCCATGGGCTTAGTTGCTCTGCGGCATGTGGGATCTTCCCGGACCAGGGCTCGAACCTGTGTCCCCTGCATTGGCAGGCGGATTCTTAACCACTGTGCAACCAGGGAAGTCCCTTACGGGGATTTTTAAAGATCATTTTGTTTTAAGAGCTAGAATATGTAAGATAACAGGTCATAAATTATTGGATGTTGGTACCCTTTGTTGCGTTTTTCTTTTTCTTTTATTCTGAAAGTAATTCATGTTCATCCCAGGACATTCCAGCAATTCAGAGGTCTATGAATTTTATTCTTTTTAACATGTACATAGTATTCCATTAAAATGTTTTATATATATTATATGGAACAAAATATAATTTCCTGTAACACAGGTAATGAAACGGTGAATACTTTTTAAACCTTATGTTGTATGTATTTACACCTTGTGTTTTTTATATAGTACTTTTTGTATGGTTTATTTCATAATATTAACACCCTCTCCGCCCTGCCCCCCCCAAAAAAAGGAGTGGTCAGTATTCTCAGTTTTTAGGTTGCTAATGTGAGATAAACATTTTGACTCGTATTTTCTTGTAGTTTTTCCTCAGCGGAAATATTCTTTATGACTCCGATAGATAAAAATTGTTTTAGAAATACTTCAGTTCAGCAAACTTATTTTCCTAGCCTAAGAATAAAATAAATTTTTAGCAGTGTTTAACAGAAAAGTAAGACTTAATGCTTTATTTATGTTTTTTTAAAGAGAGCAGAAATTTTTATATCTAACATAGCATAAACGTACCTAAAATTATTGTAGCTTCGTGATGCATGTTTTAAAAGTTAAGATATTAAGATGTGCACGTCATTTGGTTTTACAGTTTAATTGGGCCAGTTACATTCTGTGGTCACACAGGTGACTATGGCATTCATGAGTAGACCACTGCAGTCATCAAGTCAACCTAGAAGTTCACTAAAAAGTAGTTTTACATTAAGTGCTTGGGCTTCCGTAGTCCAAGGTACTCTAGAAAAATTCTTTTTTTTTTTTTCCTCTGCGGTACGCAGACCTTTCACTGTGGCCGCTGCACAGGCTCCGGACGCGCAGGCCCAGCGGCCATGGCCCATGGGCCCAGCCGCGGAGGCTCCGCGGCACGCAGGATCCTCCCGGACCGGGGCATGAACCCGCGCCCCCTGCATCGGCAGGCGGACTCCCAACCACTGTGCCACCAGGGAAGCCCTAGAAAAATTCTTATTCTCTCAGGAGATAATCCTCTTTTTATTTTGCTAGCAAAATAGTTAAATAGTCTTCTGGGTGACAGAAAATGGTGGGATGTAGAAATGTTTTCTTTCACTATAGTTAATGGTTATAATAGTAAAAGTAATAGTAACAGCTAACATTCATTGCTTACTACCAGACACTTAATTCTTGCAGTTGTGATTTTAATTTTAAAGATTAAAGAACTGAGGGCACCAGAGAGATTGTTACTAGCTCAGGAGCACAACTAGTGGTAGAATTTTGCCCAGTGAGAATTGATCAGAGAAAATTTGAAGGTTTCCTTTTGTTGCATCTCAAATACTCATTCACTGTTTTAAAATAGAGCACTCAGTTTCAGAGTTCATTTGTTACATATTGCTGGTCTTAGACTTATCAGTTCAGTTAGAACTGGTAAAGTGAAGGTATTGTTTACTATCTTTGCTTCCTTAAGTATTTCTAAGTGGCCAAGTTTTTCTTTACTTTTTGAGGTCAAGAACTGTTCTGTTCTTCCCCTTTCCCTAAACTAGGACTTTTTCAGTATTTCTTGAAAAAATTTTTAAGGGGAAGTATAATTTTTAAAACGTATTTTTCTTGTCCCCTTTGTAGAGTACAATTTTGGCATATTATGACATTCAGAATATTACAAACTTGGATATAAAATTAATGGAAGGTAAACTTTAGTGGAAGTGAGTGATTTCCTCCTTCCCCCTGTATTCTTCCTAGGTCCTGTTTCTTTCATCACTGATCTTTCTAGACCACAATGATTTAATTTTATATCATTTTTTAGGAATATTACTTTTGAGTGATTTGTAATATATCATAAGGTTTATCCTGTAGATCTGAAAGGTTTATCCTGTAGATAAAGGTTTATCCTGTAGATCTGAAAGCAGAGGTTTATCCTGTAGATCTGAAAGCAGAGGTTTATCCTGTAGATCTGAAAGCAGTGTTGCAAGGGAGTGATCTCCGAATTGGAATTACTTGGAACGTTTAATGAACTTACTTTGTCTTGGGAGAGTGTCATGTATCTTTTAGGAAGTCTTCCGGTCTTCACATCAGCATGGGGAAGGGGGAATTGCTGTTGATAATTAAAATAATAAGACTATCTGGTTTGTCTCTTACTTCTGATTTTGGTGCATGCTTCATAGTCCAACCAATAATGTATCCGTTGGCATATGCTGTTATATAAGGAACAGCCAGAATCCATAGTATTATAAATTTGTAAAACCTCTTCTAAAAGGACACAGTGTTTCAGGAGTATTTAATAAATGAGGGGGGATCTCATGTATTTTTAGCATGTATTTTCATTGGTATGCAGAGTTTCTAATTGTCATAGTGGATCAGTAACTGGTAAAACATCAGCTTTTCTGAGATGCCATTTGATTTTGTTTACTTTCATTATTTTAGATTTGACAGAATTGAGAGTTCTAATGAACGAGGGTGAGATTAAAGACTTTATTCTCAGGAGGGTATGATGTTAGTTTACATATTTCTCATAGCTTCTGTTTTATGTTTGGACCAGAAATGTGGAGATTTCAGGGTGGTGATTTACCAAATAAAATTTTTCTAATGAGAATTGATTGAGTCTGTTTGTATAGACTAAATCTTTTGGGCTCAAATTGCCAAAATTTTCTGCATTTTCTTTTTTACTGGGAATGATAATCAAATAGACAAGGTTATTCCCAACACTTTCAGTGTATGGTCTTAGATTACTGAAGAACTTGCCTAAACATTTTGTAGTCACTGGTGCTGTTGGGTGGTTCAGTACTCTTAATTATTCTAAGACATTTTATGATGTCTTCAGGATTTTTTTTAATGTGGAAGCATTTTTATTTAGATTTTTTGAGGCATAATTTACAAATCACAAAATTATAGAATTTAAGGGTTCAGTTTGAAAAGTTTTTTAGTTGTATACAGGTAGCCATCACCCAGATGCATACAGTCCTCTCACCCCAGCCAGTTCCCCTCCAGTCCTTCCCAGTCTGTTCCCTGTCAGGCAGCTTCTGTTTTTTAAGCATGGTAACTTAGTTTTCTCTTTGGCCTTTTCTTAATCATTGGAAAAAAAAATGTATCTACGGTCATAATCTGCATTCTGGACAACCTGATAGTTCAGCCTGACAAATGGATGATCAGAAGTCTGTTTTGCTTGTATAAAATTCTAATCTCCACTTGTGTTGAGAATGATGAATGAAAGAAAGCTTTTTATTCCTGAGTGTGTCAGACACTCTTAAGTTTTAGGGCTAGAAAGTTGCATAAGAAATTGTCTCTACTCATAAGAAACTTTATGACTTCAAAGAAGCTTGTAACCTTTTTTCAAAATGTTATTTTTATCTGACCATGACTTACATAGAATTCTTGACGCTTTTGGTTATTTTAAGAATCAGTCCTTTTTTTTTTTTAAATATTGAAGCAATATAGTTTCTTTTCACTAAAATGCTATGTGTATTTACACACATGGAATATTATTTTTTTCTTTTTTTCTCAATTATTGAGATATAATTGACAGAAAGATTATTTTTAAATACTGCTACCATTTCCCTCGAGCTGATTGGTTGATATTTATTATAGAAGAGCTTAAAGGAGAGACTTGAGCTGGAGTTTCCACCTTAATGGAACCATAGTGTGAATATAAGCCTTGGGAGTGCGCAAGGCAGGCTATTTGAGGTAATCCTGGAATAAAGTACCATCTGTTTGGAACATTTTAAAATGCTAATTGAGAACCTAGTTTGCAAAATATTCAGTTATATTAAGCTGTTAAACTAATAAAGAAACTCGGTTAATAATACGGATTTCTCTGACAAGCTTCAGAAGTATAACAGTTAAAGAAAAAATTCACAAATGAGGTAAAGATCAATTTACTGTATAAATATGTTAACTTTCTTGGCTTTATGGCAATGACCTGAAGTAAAACACTGATGATAATGGTAATCAAACTAAGTTTTTTTTTTTTTTAATTTGAATTATCTAGATAATCTCAAAGGGAAAGGAGAAGTTCCAGATGTGGTCTTAAGTTTTTATTTTTCTTACCTTTGATATATAACCTGGAGGATTTTCATCATTTTTCATGGAAAGATTGGATGTGGGAAGCAATATTTGATAAAATATTATTTAGAAATTTATATTATAATGAGACTACTTGACAGTATCAAAGGATGCAGTTAGGTTGATGTTATTAGTCTAGTTTCTTAGATCCTGGTGAAACAAGTAATAAACGGTCTAGGTATTCAAGAATAATGCAGTCATGCACTAGATGAGGATAATCATCTCTATAGATTGCTTGTACGGGAATTGACCAACCAAACTCGATCCATTTTGCCCATTCTTTAGGAAAACTGAAATACAATTTCTCTCATTTTTCCTTTATACTGTAGTTAATTATACGTACCTCTGTTTGCCTTTATGTTTATAAAGTTCGGGATGATTTTATCTCCTCAAATGAAAACTTGGATTATCTCATGCCAAATATTTTTTTGAAAGGGTTTTTAAAAAAATAACAACTGACAGTAATTGAGAACTTACTGTGTGCCAGGTGCCTTTACACTCCAACATACTTTAAGTCATAATTTTGAGGTGGTAGGGATTATTTTGTTGAGTAAAAACATTATTTGTTACTTTTTGCCTATTTTTTTTCATTTTAGAATTTTTTTTCATTTTTAAAGATAGTAAAAATTTCTCTGATTTAGTTTGACTAAAAATGTGATAGTATGTGTCTATATTGTCAAATATATATTTATCACCCTTGAACCTAATATTGCCATAGTAATATGTTGTAATATTACAAGTGGAACATGCTTAATTGATTTTATTGGCTTGGGAAAGTTACGATAGGATGCATGTTGGCAATATGTACTTTTTTTTTTAAATCAGGGGTGATATTATTTATTTATTTATGGCTGTGTTGGGTCTTCGTTTCTGTGCGAGGGCTTTCTCTAGTTGTGGCAAGGGGGGGCCACTCTTCATCGCGGTGCGCAGGCCTTTCACTATCGCGGCCTCTATTGTTGCGGAGCACAGGCTCCAGACGCGCAGGCTCAGTAATTGTGGCTCACGGGCCCAGTTGCTCTGCAGCATGTGGGATCTTCCCAGACCAGGGCGCGAACCCGCGTCCCCTGCATTGGCAGGCAGACTCCCAACCGCTGCGCCACCAGGGAAGCCCAATATGTACTTTTGAAGTTCTTATATTAAGTTTAAGGAAATTGAATATTGGGAATAATGATGAATTAATTCTTCGTAGTGATTTTTTTCCCCCATAGCATTCATCTGATTACAGTAAATTTGAATATATAAAACCTCACTGGCCTGTGTGGGTTTTGTTTCTTATAGTGTTTATTCCTTTTAAAAACCAAGAATTGCTGAAGTGATCTTGTTGGTCAATGAGTCCATCTCAGCTCTTCTCCCCCGACCCTTTCTCCCCTTGTACTTGATCTTTCAGGTTGAACATATTTGACTTTTTTTTTCCAGGTTGAATTGACCAAAGCAATGGTTATGGAGAAGCCTAGTCCCCTGCTGGTCGGGCGGGAATTTGTGAGACAGTATTACACACTGTTGAACCAGGCCCCAGACATGCTACACAGGTGAGATCTTTCTTTTCCTGAGCATCACGTAATGCTGTGTTTTAGTGTGTGGGTACTTATCCTTAAGATTCTCTTATTCATCATGCACCTTCTAGGGTTACTGCATAAAAGTGCTTTGTAAGTACCAAAAAGTGATGGTTGTTCAAATTATGTAATAGTAGAATATACAAATACTATTTAAAAATTAGTCTAAGTTACCTATACATTATCAGAAAAGTAATGCTTGATAATGTAAACGTATAATAATTGTGCTTTTGATTTTGTTTGCCGTTTTGCTGTTTTTGGTGAATCATGAATTATTTAGTAAGAATGTATTGAAGAAGATGTAAGAGTGTTTCTGTAATGACATACTTTTGTGTTGATATGCTAACGATTTTTCTATGTAGGTGCAAATTTTTTTATCAAACTGTGTTTTAGCTTTTTTACTTGATAATCTGTGATCATCTTACAAGGGTAGTACATGTATCACAGTAATTTTGTTACCCGTGAGGTTTTATTTTCCAGAGGTGTAACATATGTTTTAATCCCCTAATGATGAATATGTAAGTTGCTTCCATTATTTCCTCTTACAAATAGTGCTGCATTATACAAAGCTCTTAAGTTTGTTTATGTAGACTTATTAGAATATTTTTTAGAAATTCTAAAATGTGTATTTGTTGGACCAGAACTATTTTTTCTTCTATATCTTGCCAGTTTGCATATTGGATACCACATGATTATTAGGTGAAAGAGAATGTTTTTAAATTCATTTTGAGTCCTTGTTCTGAAAATGGAAAGAATCACTTGTGTTTTGTTTTTTTTTAAGGCTTTATAATTTCCAAAACACTTTTACCTTTTTCTTCTTGATCTTTATAAAAACCTCTTAGTAAGGCATTGTAGGATAGTTAACTTCATTTTACAGATAAAGACACTAAGGGGTTAAAAATTTGTTGGTACTCACACACCTATTAAGTGATAGAACAAGTCCTAAACCTTTCTTTCCCCCTCTTTTGTTGTTCTTTTTGTCAATTGTATTCTGTGCCTTTAGAAGTTAGACACATTTGGAATTTAAAGTGGAGCAGGAGTTGAAACAAACTAACCAAATACATTTCTTGTCAATATTGTTATTTACTGGTTCTAACACATCTGTTTTTCACATTTCATCTCTGAGGTACATTTTAGATACAGTGAAAAGTGGATTAGCCAGCAGTGAACTGATTCTGGCTGATGTGCAGCCTTTTAATAACTTTGAAAGTTGAAAGGTACTTTTGAGATCCTTAAGGCCCCAGATCTGTCCCTTTTTTGGAGGAAAAAACAGTCAGTATGTAGAATGACATGTATGGGCTTATCTGTGAAAAATTGTTAATTTGGAGTACAAGTGTCAAGAAATCCTAAAAGTGATTATCCCCAAGTTAGGGTATTTTCTCTGTGTCTGTGTGTGTGTTGGGGTGGGGTGTTGTTGGCGCTTCCCTAATTCAGTATTGTTGTAATGAAAACAAGACAATTTTGAGGATATAGGTGAATTAAAGCTATGAAGATTTAAGTCTGAAGCTCTTAATGCATCAGCAAAAATTGTTAAAACTACTCCTAAAACCCATCTGCCTGAGTTACTGGGTTTTTAATGGGAACTCATCACATGCATTCTCAGATATAAAAGGACTCTCTCTAAGTCGGTAGAGAGTATAGATGTCCTCTTGTATATCAAGACTACCTGTGGTCTCCTTGAGTGAAAACAGGAACTTTTATCTTAAGGTGCCTTCCTGACGTGAACTACAAGATCCTTCCCAACATGATCATCCTTTCCTGAGACCTGAAACTTGTGACTCATAAAAATTCCTTGACCAGATTCATTCCCATTCAGCAAATGTTGTGACATGTAGATGATGCATATATTATGATTGCATACAAAGATGAAAAAGAAAATACATTCCTGCCTCCAAGAATGTACTAGTCAGACAGATGGGTTCAAACATGAACAGTAAATACCTGGTCTTAGGATACTTGAAGATGACAAGTATCTTTCTGTTTTACAGATTTTATGGAAAGAACTCTTCTTATGTCCATGGGGGATTGGATTCGAATGGAAAGCCAGCAGATGCGGTCTATGGACAGAAAGTAAGCAAAACAAGCTTCGTGTAGGCTGTTGAGTAGCTAGAAAATAACCCATAGAATTGAGATGGATACATGCTTGATACGTTTGTTGATATTTAAAGATGAAATTTCTCAACTTCTGTTTAGAAATTTAGGTATTCAGTAACTACTTGGTTTATATGATAATCATTGAAAAGCTTATAATGTCACTTTCGTTCATTTTGTATGATATATTCTGAAGTTCTTTTATGTTAGAAGATGATAGGTTTTAGCATGGGGATCATCTATTGTAAACATTTTAGTTATGTTAATTAAGGACAATAATTTTAATAATTAAGGTTAAGGTGTCATTGGGAATATACTATATTAAGACAAATTGAGGTGGGGTCTGTGTAGTTTGTAATTTAAATGTGCACAGGTAAATGCTCTGTCTTTGTTGTGTTAGAAAGTTTTTTGTTCTTGGAGATTCTGCATTCTCTTTCTTCGATTCCTTAGGAAATCCATAGGAAAGTGATGTCACAAAATTTCACCAATTGCCACACTAAGATCCGTCATGTCGATGCTCATGCCACCCTGAATGATGGTGTGGTGGTCCAGGTGATGGGCTTGCTCTCTAATAACAACCAGGCTTTGAGGAGATTCATGCAGACCTTTGTCCTTGCTCCTGAGGTATGAAAAAAAAATAACAATGAAAGGTTGTACATGTCTTTTTAAAAACTGTTCATTTTGAAGTTTTAAATATACAGAAAAGTTGAAATAATAGTGCAGAAGTACTCTTTCATATATCTTACCTAGAGCCACATTTGTCCACACATTTATAATTCTTTTTCTATTTACCTATCATTTTTAATTCTAAACTATTTTAAAAGTATATTGGAGGACTTCTCTGGTGACACAGCAGTTAAGAATCCACCTGCCAATGCAGGGGACACGGGTTCGATCCCTGGTCGGGAAGATCCCACATGCCGCGGAGCAACTAAGCCCGTGCGCCACAACTACTGAGCCTGCACTATAGAGCCCGCGAGCCACAAGTACTGAGCACATGTGCCACAGCTACTGAAGTCCGCACGCCTAGAGCCCGTGCTCCGCAACAAGAAAAGCCACCTCAGTGAGAAGCCCGCACACCACCACAAAGAGTAGTCCCCACTCACCGCAACTAGAGAAAGCCTGTGTGCAGCAATGAAGACCCAGCGCAGCCAAAATTAGATAAATAAATAAAATTTAAAAAAAAGAGTAAGTTGGAGATATTATGCCCAGTCATCCTCCAGTACTTAAGTGAGCATTTCTTTTTTTTTTTTTTTTTTTTTTTTTTGTGGTACTGGGGCCTCTCCTGTTGCGGAGCACAGGCTCCGGACGCGCAGGCTCAGCGGCCATGGCTGACAGGCCTAGCCGCTCCATGGCATGTGGGATCTTCCCGGGCCGGGGCACGAACCCATGTCCCCTGCATCAGGCAGACTCTCAACCACTGCGCCACCAGGGAAGCCCGTGAGCACTTATTAAGAATAAGGACTTCTCTTCCATAACCATAGTACAGTTATCAAATTAGAGTATTTGTAATACAATTATCCATCTATAGTCCATATTTAAATTTTGGTTATTGTCCCAGTAATACAAAGAATAGTAATTTTTTTTTCCTTGTCCAAGATTCAGTTCAGGATTACACATTGCATATAGCTGTCATGTCTCTTTAGGCTCCTTTAATCAGCTATAATTCATTAATCTTTTGTTTTTCAAGACGCTGACGTTTTTAAAGAGGACAATCAAATTACCGTGTAGAATGCATCAGTTTGAATTGTCTGATATTTCCTTATAATTAGTTTTAGGTTATACATGTCTTTCAGTGCCTCACATTAGGTAGCACTTGATGTCATTTAGGCCCATTATTAGTATTACTTCGTTAAGGTGATGGTCACCAGGTTTTGCCACTGTAAAGTTAGTGCTTTTACTTTTCTCATTAGTAAGTAAATTGTGGGTGCTTCTTTGAGACTGTGTGTATACTTTGTTCTTCATCAAAATTTAGACGCTAGTTCTAGCATTCATTGATTCTTGCCAGAATCAGTTGCTACTCTGATGGCTACAAATGGTGATCATCTAATTCTTTATTAGTTGGCATTCTACTGTAAAGAACTTTGCCTTTTCTTCTATCTGTCATGGGGTCTTTATTTAATGGATTTAGTTAATTTTTTATTAATTTCCGAAGTGTCCTAGGATCTGCTAAGTGTGAACCCCTTCAAGCGGGTTTCTGTTTTTTTTTTGTTTGTTTTGGGGTTTTTTTTGCTGCGGGGGGGCAGTTTGTGGCACAGATGTTTCAGGTTCACCTTGCACTCTCCCTGCTCCAGACACGACCCCAGTTCTGGAGTCAGCTGTTACTTCAAGGAGCCCTGTTTTTTTTTTAGTTATCATGCTTTTCATGAAAAGACTACAGGCTTATGTTGATTAATTGCATTTGTACTGCCTTCTCGACTGGTCCAGAATGAACACAGTAAGGAATCCTATCTGTGTGAGCGTGTGGAAGGGGTTCCAAGAGGACCTGCTGACTAAAAGTTTTCTCTAGCATTACTTGTCAGATACTTTTCTGTTGAAGGGTAGTGAATCTAAAATCCCTGTCATTTTACTGTTTGAATATAAAATAACTCAGTTGTCTATTTGAAAAATTACATGAAGTTGCTTTAGTCATGATTTTTAGAGGAAGGTTTAGATTATCTATAGTGTTAAAATTGTTGATGGACTTCTAAATATTCAAGGAATCATGGGATGATTATTAATTATTCTAAATTTAGTTCTTTTTTGCCTTTAAAGATCTTAACATTACCATAGTATAATGGATTGTTACATAAACTGTCTCATTTAATATTCAAAGCTCTAAAGTATGAGTTGGTATCCTTCATTTTGCAGATGAAGAAACAGCCTTAGAAATTGAATGACTAGTAAATGACATAGTTGGATTTCAGTGTAGTTGTGTCTTATACCTAGGGTAGGCAAACCTTTTTAGCTACACGTTTGAGTGCTTGTGTCAATATTCTTGGATAGAGATTTAGCGAATTTTAAAATATCTGTTGCAATTGGTAATATGTATTTATTGTTCAAGAAATGATTTGAAGTCTGGGCTTTGGCATCTTAAATACTTAGAGTTTGTCAGTTTTGGATATTCACCTGGTGATATTTTAAGCACACAGTATGTAATGTAAAGCAGGGATCCTTTCAGCCTTGACCTTATTGGCATTTGGGGCTGGGTGACTGCTTGCTGTGGGGCTGTCCTGTGTGGCGTAGGGTGTCTGGCAGCGTCCCTGCCATCTCCTCAGTAATTGTCAGCTCTCCTCCCTGACGGGAAACCTGAAATGTCTCCCAAAGTTGCCAAATGTCTCCTGGGGTGGGCAGTATTGCCTTTAGTTGAGAACGATGGTGTAGGGTGATGTGGAATTTTAAAAGTTTGCTGAATAAATGAAAACTTTCTGTTGGCATTGCAGGGCTCTGTTGCAAATAAGTTCTATGTTCATAATGATATCTTCAGATACCAAGATGAGGTCTTTGGTGGCTTTGTCACTGAGCCTCAGGAAGGTAAGTTACTTGTCTAAATTTTTTTGGATGGCATCAGATTGACCTGAAGAGAGTGTAGGTTTCTTGAATGTTTTCATAATTCTCTGTATCTTTCATTAGTAACTTTTGTCAAGGCATAAGAAGGGTTGGAGATTTTAAGCTACTTGAGGCTGATAGGTTAGTCTACTTCACTGATATTGGTAGAAGACATCAAACTCCTAAATCAGAAGTAGACAGGTTATTATAGCAACAATAGTAGCATCTTAGCCATAGTTTCCGTAGGACACTGCAGAAGTTTAGATGATACCTGCAGTGCAGTGGGGTGCATTACTAGAGTGGAACCTAAGTTTCAGCAACCAAAACCTTATGATGGGGCAGCAAACATGCCTGCCCGTTGCTCTGGAGAGAGACGCTGTTTTCCGAGAGTGTTGCTGTATAAATATTCTTAAAAGGTAGTCTGGAACAAAGATTAGCCATTGCCTCAGTTGTAAGATATGCAGAAACACAGCTACCCGTGGAGAATTGTCTCTAAATGCTAAGAGTAATTAGTATTTTAGTGTTTTCTGTATGACTCAGAATTCTAAGTGCTTTGTATTTATTGTATAATAGAACAGCCTTACAGATAAGTATTTTAGGAACTGTTGTTCCATTTTAATAAATTAGGGCACTGAAATGCACGGAGGTCATTTGCCTGATGTCATATAGCTAGTTAGGTGGTAGAACCTTCGTTGGATTACTGGCAATATGACCTCAGACTCCATGCTTGTAACCCAAACATTACGATGACCTTAATTCTGTCCTTAAAGCCTACGTCATGATTTTACCCAGTTTTCTTTATCTTTTTATGTATGTGTACTGTTCTTATTTCATTGCCTTTTTTATCATGATGAACATTGTGCAAGTGAATATATTTGTGAGTTAAGTGAGCACAAATATGTTAAATTTCTTTTCTCATTTAGAATCTGAAGAAGAAGTAGAGGAACCGGAAGAAAGACAGCAGACACCTGAGGTGGTACCTGATGATTCTGGAACTTTCTATGATCAAACTGTCAGGTAAGGAAAACTTTGTTCATCTGTCCAGAGCTGCATGAGAATTTGAGTTGTTTAGTCTTTCTGTTTGTTGGAGGGCAGCCATAATGCTGAGAATTATCTCAGAAAATAGTGATAATTTCCCAGAAGAAAGGTTTTGCTTTTGGTATGTAACATAAATATATAACTTGTTTAATATAGATTGCAGTCTGAGGACTACTTAAGTAGTATCCATCAGTTGCTTTTCGGTTATCAAGTATTTAATACATCAAGGCATAGCTTTAAGTGCTTTTTTTGAGATGCAAGGTGTACAAGGACTTAGACATAAATTGACAAAAATTCAGACATGAGTTAAGTAACAATAAAGAACTTCATTTATTAGCTCAGACAAATGTGTGACTGTATCTTAGGTTTTTTTTAATCTGCAACTGGAACAGAAATATGTTGGATAGCAATATAAATTAGTATTTACTTGTTGCCCTGTGATACCCTTAATGTTAATATTCAGTGCTTAAAGGATACTCTCAAAAGTGTCTCAAGGTGTGGTGATGGGACTGACTTTACTCACCTGGGTTGCTGGTTGAAAATGAAGATTTGTTGTCCTACCACAAACTTATCAAATTAGAATTTCCGGTGGGGGGAAGCATCTGCAGTTTGTTAAAGTGACTTATGTGGAAGTTTAAGAACTATTCTGAATCACAACTGATGGGTTTTTTTTCCCTCCAAAATTCCTTGTGTGTTTTTGTGAGAAAAAATTTTGATACTAAAAACCACATAACATAAAATTTACCTTCTTAACCATTTTTAAGTGTACTTTATAGTAGTGTTAAGTATATGCACGTGATTGTGCAGCAGATCTCTAGAAATTTTTATCTTGAAAAAACTGAAACTGTACCTTTCCACCTCCCCATAGCCTATTAGAGTTTTGTGATATGTGATAGGTAAATTGTAATAATTTTGGGATTCTGAGAAACACTGCTCTGGTTCATTTTGATCTGTTTGATGCATTTGCTTAATCAGAATTTAGCAAATCTGACTGCAGTTAAGATTTGCTCACTGAGGGCTTTTCTAAAAAGTTGTCTTGTTTTAATACGCAAATACATAATTCTTAGATCTTTTTGGGGAGGAGAGAGCTATGTTTTTTAGGTTCAGGTCTCTAGGAATTTCTTGCTAAATCAACGGAAGCAGAATGATATTTCTCAAATTTTACCATGAAAGCAATGACTTAGAAGAACATTTAGAAGAACCTGTTGCTGAACCAGAGCCTGATCCTGAACCAGAGCCAGAGCAAGAACCTGTGTCTGAAGTCCAAGAGGAAAAGTCTGAGCCAGTATTGGAAGAAACTGCTCCTGAGGATGCTCAGAAGAGTTCTTCTCCAGCGCCTGCAGACATAGCCCAGACAGTGCAGGAGGACTTGAGAGTATGCAATGCGTCTTCATTTTTATTCCACTTCTATTTTTAAAAATCTCTCTTCTTCTTTATTGTTGCTTGGTTGCCTTTTGTAGGTACATTTTCATATTGGTTGTTTAGGGAAGTTTCTTCCATATTGAGCCATACCTCAGATAAGAAGTAAGATGCATATTGCTTTCTAAAATCAAAAGTAGTTTTTCCCCTCCTCTAAGGAAACTTGAATACTTTTTAGACCAGAAATTTCAGGTGCTATTTTATCACTGCATCAACAAACCTTTTTAATATTACATCTTTCAAATTGCAGATTATTGTGTGCTTGTTAAATAAGTGATAGTCTATCTTTGAAAAATAACATGGCACAACAGACTTTTCCTGCCCTTTTCTATGAAATCTAATTGAGGACAACTTTATAGTACAAGTAGAAACAAATTGCTCAAGTATAACTACTTTTCTAATCAGAATACCTGATTTGAAAAGTTTGAAGATTTTCAGTTACTGTCCCTGAGTCACATCAAGATGATAACTGAACTAACAGAACCTTTACAGTTGATGCTCCTTGAAGGAATATGTTTTAGTGCTGTATTTATGGGGCCAGGGTTCTTGTAATGCCATTTCTCTAACAGTTATTTCAAGTGTCTTTGCGTTAGGCATTGTTCTAGGTATGGGAACTGTCAGTAAAGTAGATAGAGTTCTTGGTCTCTGGAAGCTTCTGGGTGAGGAGGAAAGAGAAATGGTGAAATCACTTTAGCTTGCAGGTGGAAAAGTAGGTTGGCTGGATTGAGAATGGATGACAACTTAGGTGGCTTAATTATAGTAGTTCTGGAGAGAGGTAATGACATCTTGGATTAGGGTCATGGCAGTGGAGCTGGAGAAGAGATTTAAGATGTAAATAATAGGATTTGGTGATTTTGGTATTGATTGATATAACTCAAGAAGATTCTAAAGTTGGTGTAATTGGGTTATAGATTGAGAGAATCATAGGAGGAAGAGCTGGTTTTGGAAGGAGAATTTTCTTTGATTCACAAACTTGAAATTACGTGAAAGTAGCCTCTCATACTTTGCTGATACTTGATTAGTCCTAAGAATTTTAGTACTAAATTTTAAGTAGAGGGGAAAAGGAATCTCAAGTTACTTATAAATTCCATCTTGCCTCTGCAGATGAGATGCACATGTAATAATACAAGAATTCAAAAGTTAATACCTTTTTTTAAAATAAATTTTATTTATTTATTGCTGTGTTGAGTCTTTGTTGTGTGTGGTCTTTCTCTAGTTGCGGCAAGCGGGAGCTACTCTTGGTTGTGGTGCGTGGGCTTCTCATTGCGGTGGCTTCTCTAATTGTGGAGCACGGGCTCTGCGTGCCCAGGCTTCAGTAGGTGTGGCTCGCAGGCTCTAGAGCGCAGGCTCAGTAGTTGTGGCACATGGGCTTAGTTGCTCCGTGGCATGTGGGATCTTCCCGGCCCAGGGCTTGAACCCGTGTACCCTGCATTGGTAGGCGGATTCTTAACCACTGCACCACCAGGGAAGCCCAAAAGCTAATACCTTTTATATTGTTGTGATAAGTAGTGTAATCAACTGACGTTGGTGTGTTCCCTTAGACATTTTCTTGGGCATCTGTGACCAGTAAGAACCTTCCACCCAGTGGAGCTGTTCCAGTTACTGGGATACCACCTCATGTTGTTAAAGTACCAGCTTCACAGGTGAGTTTCTAATTAAGCTTGCATATTAGGCAAATTTACTTGTATTTTTGTGTAATGTGATTTCACAGAGGTTTAATGAATAAGGCAGAGGAGAAGGGTACAAGGTGATTTTTTTTTTATTTTTTAATTTAATTTTTTTATACAGCAGGTTCTTATTAGTCATCAGTTTTATACACATCAATGTATACATGTCAATCCCAATCACCCAATTCATCACACCACCAGCCCCCGCCCCTGCCACTTTTTCCCCTTGGTGTCCATACGTTTGTTCTCTACATCTGTGTTACAAGGTGATTTTTAATGTGTTTTTTTTTGTGTGTGTGTGAGAGAATGAGGGAGTTGTCATTTTCTAGTTTAAACCTTATTGTTAGCTAGGATACTTCACAAGAATAAAAGGTAAGCTTGCTTTGTTCTTACACAAAAGTTAACGTTACACATTTTTTAGCCTCGTCCGGAGTCTAAGCCTGAATCTCAGATTCCACCGCAGAGGCCTCAGAGGGATCAAAGGGTGCGAGAACAGCGAATAAATGTTCCTCCCCAGAGGGGACCTAGACCAGGTGAGAGCTCAGAAGGGTGGCTTCTTTAGTCTGAGCCTGTTGAGGGTGAGAGCTTGTTTTGGGAGGGTAGTTGATGTTTGCGTGTACTTAGATTTTAAAAAATATGTTGTGGAGTTAATGGAATTGCCTGTATTTAGGGGTCGAGAGAACTGTTGAATGGAACAGTCATGTAAAGGTGTCCTCTTTCTCATTCCTTCCTGCTTTTGTTTCCTCTTCAGTCCGTGAGGCTGGTGAGCAAGGTGACGTTGAACCCCGAAGAATCGTGAGACACCCTGACAGTCACCAACTCTTTATCGGCAACCTGCCTCATGAGGTGGACAAATCAGAGCTTAAAGATTTTTTTCAAAGTAGGTTATTGAGTTTTAAATACTAGATTCATTTAATACAGTGCTATCCAATAGAAACAGATGAGCCACATTTATAATTTTAAGTTTTGTAGTAACATTTTAAAAGGCAAAAAGAACCTGGATAATTTAATTTTAATATTTAACCCAGTGTATCTAAGACATCATCTTAATATGTACAAACATGAGGTACTTTCCATCAGCCTATCCTAAGTCTTTGAAATCCAGTGTGTATGTTGCACGTAGGGCACATCTTATTTTGGAGTAGCCACAATTCACATGCTTTGTAACCATGTGTTACTAGTGGCTTTCATTGGACAGTGCGCGTGTAATACTTAAAGGAAATGTTCTAAGTTATTTGAGAATCTGTGTTCCACTTGCAGATTATGGGAATGTGGTAGAGCTGCGTATTAACAGCGGTGGGAAATTACCCAATTTTGGGTTCGTTGTGTTTGATGATTCTGAGCCTGTTCAGAAGGTGCTTAGCAACAGGGTAAGCAGTTTTTCATCTTGATTTTCTGTATCTTTGGTCTTTTAATGTATTCATCCTTAAAACTGTGTCTTATATGTAAAGCGCAGTTTATTCCAACATGTCTGGGTAATATTTTCCATCATGTTTAACCATTATTAAAAGAACTGCCTGGGAGTTAGAAAAACAAAACTGCCATCCAAATAATGTACTTTTTGAATATGTGCATGATGGAGAATGAAATAACTATGGTAACCAATGCACTGAGATTTATGCAGTTCCTTTCTTTGGTAGTGGCTTAGTGGCTTCTGGTGTAAGTGATGAATTAAATATTATGTTACTTTTAGCTATGATAACTTAGAATCAGTTTGTTTAGCAGGTATATTTGTAGTCTTCATATGTAACTGTTTGGGTATAACCATGAGGAACTACTTCTGTTCTATAAGTTGTCTGGGTTTGGAGTCACCCTACCTTAAGGCACTTTTATTAACAGTACTTTTCTAATAATAGAGGGATTTGTAGAATCAGAATCTTATTTCTATGTTCTTAAAGAGACCGTTCCTGGGCTTCCCTGGTGGCGCAGTGGTTGAGAGTCTGCCTGCCGATGCAGGGGACACGGGTTCGCGCCCCGGTCTGGGAAGATCCCACATGCCACGGAGCGGCTAGGCCCTTGAGCCATGGCCGCTGAGCCTGCCCGTCCGGAGCCTGTGCTCCGCAACGGGAAGGCCACAACAGTGAGAGGCCCATGTACCGCAAAAAAAAAAAAAAAAAAAAAAAGAGCCCTTTCCTTCCCCCACGTCTTTCATTAGCAAAAACCACTTTCTGTAGTAGTAGAGAATAACAAAGGTGTAAATACTGTTAATTTACTGAGATGGGTGTGGGAGTTTTAAGACCTCACTTTTTTTTCGATTGAGGTGAAATTCATATAACAAAATTAACCATTTTAAAGTTCAAGACTTCCTTGTTGGCGCAGTGGTTAAGAATCTGCCTGCCAATGCAGGGGACATGGGTTTGAGCCCTGGTCTGGGAGGATCCCACACGCCGCGGAGTAACTAAGCCCATGTGCCACAACTACTGAGTCTGCGCTCTAGGGCCCGCGAGCCACAGCCACTGAGCCTGTGCACCACAACTAATGAGGCCTGTGTACCCTAGAGCCTGCGCGCTGCAGCAACTGAGCCCATGCGCCACAACTACTGAAGCCCGTTTGCTCTAGGGCCCGTGTGCCGCAACTACTGAGCCCGCGTGCTGCAACTACTGAAGCCCATGTGCCTAGAGCCTGTGCTCCATAGCAAGAGAACCCACTGGAATGAGAAGCCCGCACACTACAACGAAGAGTAGCCCCTGCTCTGTGCAACTAGCAAAAGCCTGCACACAGCCATGAAGATCCAGCGTGGCCAAAGACAAATTAACAAAACAAAACAAAAAATTTCATTAAAAAATAATGCAGGGCTTCCCTGGTGGTGCAGTGGTTGAGAGTCCGCCTGCCGATGCAGGGGACACGGGTTCGTGCCCTGGTCCGGGAGGATCTCACGTGCCGCAGAGCGGCCGGGCCTGTGAGCCTTGGCTGCTGAGCCTGCGCGTCTGGAGCCTGTGCTCCGCAGCGAGAGAGGCCACAACAGTGAGAGGCCCGCGTACCGCAAAAAAAAAAAAAAAAAAAAAATAATAATAATACAGTGTGCAACTCATTGGCATTTAATACACATTGTTGTGCAACCATCACCTATCTAGTTGCAAAACATTTTCATTAAAAGTAAGTCCCTTACTCATTGAGCAGTTTTTCCCCATATCCTCTCTCCCCAGCCCCTGGCAACCACTAATCTGCTTTCAGTCTGCCATTTAAAACTTACACATTTTATTAACCATGTTAGTTAGAAATGTTGTAGATCATTATTTCCCAGAGGTTCTCCAGAACCTCTGATGCTCTCCAGAATGTTAATGGGTATATTACAAAGTTTAATGTTGTGGTCATAACATTAAGTTAGCCTTAATCTGAAATGTGCATTGTCTATCAAACTGTTGGACCACTACTTTTGTGAAGCATCTCCTGCAAAACCCTGAGAAGTGTGGAGAGAATATGGCTTATGTCACCCAGGACACAGAATACTGAACACAGAGATGTCCAGTAGGCTTTGTTGGTAAATCCACCATTGAGCGTACAATAGATCCAGGGGCCACACTTTTTGGTGCAGCCTTGACTTTGTATTTTCTTAGATGGTATGATACTCCTGTGGGGCCAAACAAGGTCACGCCGGATAGCTTGCTTCCAGTTAATTATCCAAGATGAGGGCTTTGGTGTTTCATTTAACCCCTGTGGGTAAGGCATGGCATCATTATGCATAGAAATTGTTGAGGTAAATTTCCTCAGAAAGTGGGCTGTATGTCTGCTACCTTTTTTCATTCAGATTGCTTCTATCCTTGTGATACCTCCATAGAGGTATCTTCTATAACTACCTTTTAAAATATCCGCAGTCCTAACCTCTCCTTATCTTTCAGACTTTAAATGATTTTATTTTTCCCATTGTATCTAGAACATTACCAGGAACAGCACTTCACATTAATGTGTGTGATTTATATGCTGTGTATATAAAAAAAAATATATATATAAATATTTGTAAATTTGTGTTAAAATACTTATAAATGTACAAATATAAGTATATATTTAATCAGAATTTAAAATTCACTTTAGAGTCAGAGCTCAAAAGAGGCTCCCCCGCCCCACCCCCATGCATGTTTCCTTACATGCACTTTCAGATCATTCCTGTGAACTCTGGTGACTTCAGATGTAGCTTGCCTTTCCCTCACCTCACTGTATTGGTAGAAGTCTACCATACTCCCTTAAGAATTTTTTTAGACTTTTTTTTGTTTTGGTTTGTTCTTAATTTTTAAATATTTATTTATTTATTTGGTTGCATCGGGTCTTAGTTGCGGCAGGCGGGCTCCTTAGTTGTGGCTTGCTGGCTCCTTAGTTGTGGCTGTCTGACTCCTTAGCTGTAGCATGCAAACTCCTGGTTGCGGCATGCATGTGGGATCTAGTTCCCTGACCAGGGATCGAACCCGGGTCCCCTGCATTGGGAGCGCAGAGTCTTAACCACTGTGCTACCAGGGAAACCCCCTTCAGTAATTTTTTATGAGTACAGAAATAGCTCATAGAATATGACCGTGGTGTCTGACCATGCTGTGTCGGTTCAGAGCTCATGCTTTCCTGTCAGGATGCCTTGGTTTACATTGCTCTTCTGTCTCTCACTAGCCTTGTGACCCGTGCAGTCTTGTTCCTTAACCTCCCTGGCGCATAGTTTGCTGGTCTCTATAAAATAGGTGTGCTAACAACCTTGAAAGGGTTGTTGTGAAGATTAAATGAGATAATAAAAGTGAAGTATATAGAATACTTCTCTGCATAGTAAGTACTGTTAGATATTTATTTTAAAAAATATTACAGTAGAAAACCACTGAGTACCAGCAAGGAGCGTAAATTGAGTTCATTGGAATCTTGAGTAACCCTTTGTTTGCTGTACTTCTCTTGGCAAAAAAGAAAGCCCAAGACATAGTGGGAAGTTTCTTTTTTTTCCTGCACTAAGATCTGGTATCTTTAGTATCTTCAGTATTTTCCCAAATTCTGTTCAGGCAAATAGCATTTTAAGATTATATTTAGATGAAATTCATGATGTTTTTGAGACATATATGTACTTTGCATAAACATGTGCAGCAAAGTCTTTCCACATTAGGTGATGATGGGATTTTATTCTAAGCCTCCCAATCCATGGAGAAGGTGGCAATTTTTATTTATATTCTATTTATATAATTCTGTGGGAATATAAGATGTGCTTTAATAAGTACAAAGAGAGTTACTCTGCTGCACTGTTTAAATTGACTTTTTGACTTTTGAACTAGCTTGCATACCTAACTGCTTTTCCATGTATCTGTTAGTGGGAAAATTATGTGTTCTGAGTTTGAGACAAAAAACTGCGCTGTGAGCACGTAGGTGATTTGTAACCTGCTGGTTCCTTGTTTTGTCTTGGTTTTATAGCTTTGTTTTGTCTTTGGTAGTCAGTAGCCCATAAGCACTCTGTAAGTCTGTTCACCTTGGTTCTTACAGCCCATCATGTTCAGAGGTGAGGTCCGTCTGAATGTGGAAGAAAAGAAGACTCGAGCCGCCCGGGAAGGAGACCGCCGAGATAACCGCCTTCGGGGACCTGGAGGCCCTCGAGGTGGGCTGGGTGGTGGGATGAGAGGCCCACCCCGTGGAGGCATGGTGCAGAAACCAGGATTTGGAGTGGGAAGGGGCATTGCTCCAAGGCAGTGAATTGCTCTTCACCGATCTTCAGGCAGCAGTACAAACCCTAGCTCCCACAGAATGGTGATTTCTTCAGCCAACCTTTTGGTATCTTGGAATCTGATCCTAGTCTATGATAAACTGCTTAAGTTTGTACAATTCTACTTTTTGTGTTACTGGTGTGTGCTCCTTCCCCTCTCACCCCCACCCCTCCACCTTTTAGTCCTTCACTTCCAGTTTTGTGGAATGATATTTTAGGAAAAGTGGATTTTTAAAGAAGAAAAAAAAAAGACTGCGTTTCCTTGCTTTATTTGCATATAGACTGGATTTTTTTTTAACAGTTTCCCCAAAGGAATGTGTCTTGCTTATTACTGACATTTGGTATGTTTCATTCATTGGAATATTTCTTACTTATTTTCTACATGTTTCAAAAGCCTGTGAGAATTACAGGATTTGATAAACATTTTGAAGGCAGGAAGAACCCAAATTGTCTCTTCTTTGAGAGTCATAACTACCTTCTGGTGTGGAAAAATTGCCATTGGAAAAATTGACAATTTAAATTCTCTCTGGTATGGTTAAAAACTGAATAAAAGGTGTTAGTAGAGTTTTTCTTTGGATACGTGGTTGCAGAACAGTTCCAAAACCTGTTTTTACCATTGAAATTTAAACTGTGAGATAGGTTTTAAATGTCTAGAATGCAACTGATAAGCTTTTCTTGAACTGTTAGATTTTTTTTTTTGAAGTAGAGTTTTTTCATGTTTAATTTGTATTTGTTAAAAAAAAACCAAAAAGACCCCAAAAAATTTCAAAAATCTGAATAACACAAAACCAGAGCAAAACTGTTGTGCCTTCTATTTATCTTTGATTCCAGTCTTGGCAATTGTTTAAAAGAAAAATAATAATAAAAACAATAAGATTTGTTCTATTAGGTTCAGAGTATGTTGGGAATTATAGAATCCCTCTTTCACCCTGTATGTCTTGTGTTCATTTGTTATGCCTTATTCTGAAATTGAGTCTCAAACTGGAATGCTTTTGAGGTCAGATGCTTCTGTAGAGGTCCTTTGACCTGAGTAGTTCAGCATTTGTATTAAGTTTTATTTCAGTGTCTCTTCAGAATCCTAATCGTGGCCCGTAAGAAAGAATGTGACTTTAATATTGGACTTTGCTGGTGTGCTTGAGTGTGCACTAGTTTTTTTTCTTAAATCATAGCCATATGGTAAATTTTCTATTTTGTTATGCTTCCCTTTTATTGGTGGGCATGCAGTGAGTGTTTCTTGGAAATGGCCAATTTTTTTTTTTTTTTTTTTCTTTGTGGTACGCGGGCCTCTCACTGTTGTGGCCTCTCCCGTTGCGGAGCACAGGCTCCGGACGCGCAGGCTCAGCAGCCATGGCTCACAGGCCCAGCCGCTCCACGGCATGTGGGATCTTCCCGGACCGGGGCATGAACCCACGTCCCCTGCATCGGCAGGCGGACTCTCAACCACGGTGCCACCAGGGAAGCCCAGAAATGGCCAATTTTTATTAAAATGTTTCTGGAAGAAAATTTAATCTGGCAATATAGACTAATACTCGTTTTGCATAGTATATTACTGTTGAGTGCTCTTAGGGAGATGGTTGAAGGTTTTGTTTACACATTTGTGAAGCAAGCCTTTGCATGATAACTTGTCATTAATCGAAGGGCAATGAGCTTGTCAAGTTTAACTTATTTGTTTTCTTAACAGTATTCATCTTTAGGACTATTGTTTGAGGATAGAATATTAGTAGGAATAGGAATGTTTGTTTTGCTGTTACTGGGAAACTCTAGGTTTGCTGAAGGGTGTAGCCTTAAACTAAAATGAAGTTTGATGTTATCAGTTGACCCTCAGTACCTCAAATATTTGAAAATTGGCAACATTTCTTTCACATAAAGAAACTTTTATAACTGAGTCACATGGCTGTGTTTTGGGTCAGTTTAAATAACTAATTGGTAACCACTTCATTTGGCCCAGGCCAGTGATAATTGGAAGAAATTCAGCTTGTACTTTCGTAGCTTATATTAAGCTTGTGGTAGAAAGAAGAAAATTTAGCCTGAGTTATTTTTGAGAAAAAAATTGAGTTGCAGTAAGTGTTTGGTGATAAATTATAGATAACCTAGAAACCATTTTTCATAAGTGAATACTAAACCGTACATTTCAAAAAGTTCTTCCTCCTTAGAACAGAGCTTTAAGGGCACTAACTAGATGCAGTGTTTCTCAACTTGGGGCTGTTACTATATCCTAGAGGACATGCAGAAATGTGTGGGATTTTTGGTGGGTTGGGGGTAGAGGGAGATGCATACCCTGCATCTAGGGTTTGCTGGGTGGGGGCCAGTGGTGCCAAGTGCCCTTTGAAAATGAAGCAACCCCATTGAGAACACAGGTAGTCCCTACTCCTGTAATTCATGGTGGGTGGAATGGTGGACTAGGGCAACTGCAGTGAAAGTTGTCCTTCCTCTGAAATAGAGCCTCAGAAAAATAAACAAATTAGCAAGTAAATCTCTCTCAGGAATTATAGTAACAACTACTGTAAGTAATAATCTCAGCTTTCCTTTATCTGTACCAATTGTGTGTTTTTTTTTTTTAATTTGGAGAGGTAGTAGCAATGTACTAGATGCTGCTTGTAATTTATTGCAGGGGATTACTGCATAATTTCAGAAAAGAAAAGATTGCTTCAATAATTTCAAGTTATCATAATTGGGATATTATGGTGTTTTGATTAGCATTGGACTTTATAAATAGGATTTAGCGTCATGGTTAACACTATTAAGTATCCAGCTATCATCGATTACATTATTGCTGATGGAATAAACATGTCACCCTAGATACACATATATTCACATATTTCACAGTTAAAGAGTGAAAATAAAATAGGTTAGGGCAAGATTTTCTGTAGACAGCATCAACTCATCACATTCAACATAATTTTTCATCTGTAGGAATGGCCCAACATGCAGTTCTTTACTGAGTTTAATTCACCCATGAATATTTTAGCTAGGTAAGACTAGTTTGGTTCAGTGGGTCTCCTAAGGTCTGTTGAAAATAGATAGATCTTGGTTGTACAAAAATAATTTTGTTTGCTTTTGTGCTGAGGTTGGGCTTTACTTGTGTCTCCTGTGTTCTCAACTTTTTGAGCTGTTGCTGTGGAGCAGTGAAATGGATAATGCAAAAATACTTATTTGGCTTTGGATGAGTAGGTTACTACCACAGTGTTAGTTGAATTGCACTTTAGTTTTAGGTTAGACAACTAAATTTTCACAACTATAACCCTGTGGGTTAGGTGCGATTTCTCCCAAAGTAATAGATGAAGAAATGACATCACAGGCCTCAAAGTCATCCATGTAGCTTAGGAGCAGATTGGCTTCCAAAACTCTTGCTTTTTCTCTAAAACCATAATGCCTACGTATTTATATTTGAATGACATTAGGGGCATAGGGCATGAAATAACTACAGTATAGAGACTTGAGTCTGCAAACATTCGGATCAAGGTTAGCATTACTGTTCTCCATTTCCTTTAGGGTAAAGTAGATGCATAAACATTGATTTTGTAGGGCTTTGCAGACTGTATGGTAACACAGTAATATTGAGTTACAAGATTATTTTCTCATCTGGTTTGATAATACATTTGATACAATTTAATCTAGATATGGAAGTAATATTTTTATCAGCATCATACAGATGAGTTTATAGCAGTTGTGTTTTGCTTATAACTGCCATCCTCTGATGCTTTTCTTCATCCCTTTTATATTTGAAAACCTTTGTAGAGTTGAATGATTTAGTGGAAAACGTGGCACTTTATAGAAAACAATTTGTTCGAATCCATATGAAAATTTCTTTCTACGAGGTTTAAATTTGTAGACCATTGTTCATGTTGTGGCTTATTTTAAGTAAATGATTGCATTTGTCAAATCTACTGATCTAAAAATATCTTTTATATTAAAGTTTTATTTTTGTGCTACTTGAAAGAATCTCTGCAGGAACTGCATACAAATTAGATAATTGTTGAAGTTTCAGTTTAGCAATTTTGAACCTTGTAAAAGAAGCAAGTTCAGCATCTATTTGAAATTGGGGTTCTAGCTAACTGCCTAATATAATATACCACAGATGGGCAGTGGACAGTTAGAGGTACTTTCGCAAATGTTTTAGAAACCTTAAAGAGTGTGTTAGCAACTTAGCAATGTCTTATGTGGGATGGGGTTGTAGGTTAAAGTTGCTCATCAAGTAATGGCCATATTGTACTAGATAATTAAACAAGGATTTGTGGTTTTAGGGTAGTAATATCTTTTAGAATTTGTTTACTTTAATATCGAGGTTCTGGGGACCATAGATAGGCTTGTGAACTCTTGCTAGACTGAATTAAAGAAGAAATGGTGGCACATGTGAGATAAAACTTTTATTTTCATTCTTTTTAGTAGGTATGTATCTAACTTAGGATGATGCTAAAATTAGACTGCTTTGCTCATGCTCTCATGAAGCAGTCTTTCATAATGGCCTGAGTGAGAAGTTGATTAAAGGTGGCCTACAGCCCTTAACCAGTTTTGCTTATGATTATGCTTATGTATTGGCTTAGAATCAAAGTTGTTTTCCTTTTTTTTTTTAATTTATTTTTGGCTGTGTTGGGTCTTTCTTGCTGCGGGCGGGCTTTCTCTAGTTGCGGCGAGCAGGGGCTGCTCTTCGTTGCGGTGCGCGGACTTCTCATTGCGGTGGCTTCTCTTGTTGCGGAGCACAGGCTCTATGCATGCGGGCTTCAGTAGTTCCGGTGCACGGGATTCAGCAGTTGTGCCTCGCGGGCTCAAGAGCGCAGGCTCAGTAGTTGTGGCTCACGGGCTTAGTTGCTCCGCGACATGTGGGATCTTCCTGGACCAGGGCTCGAACCCCTGTCCCCTGCATTGGCAGGCAGATTCTTAACCACTGCGCCACCAGGGAAGCCTCTGTCTTTGATTGCATGACTTTTGAAGTCGACCTCTCTTCCAGTTTCCACTTGAACCTGGTAGCTTTTTCTAGTTCCCAGTGAGAGGAAAATAAAATAGTATTAGAAATCATTTCTCCTCTTACTTCCATAAACCATGTGACCTGAATAGTTACAGAAATCCATATGTGTTTATTACTTCGAAATATGTCCAGTATCACAGATTCCTAAGGGACTCGTATCCAATGTGTTTTTGTTTTTTAAAAAAGTAAGCAATGCTTACCAAAAATTCACTGTTGAATTACTTTAGCAGGTATTTATTTTTCGGAAACCCATTTATGGGAAGTTTGCCTGTATTATTGGTTGTAGTTAGAGGGATGGTTGTATCATTTAATATGTATATAAACAGTTTTAACTACTGCTATATTAACCACTTTGGTTACTGATAATCTCCCTAAGCTTTGTTGTCACCTGTTTGACTTTGGGTTTGGTTTAAATTCTTAAATGTTTTTATGAGGAGCGTATGTACCCTGATTTGGGCCTTTTAAATGAAGACATAAGGATGTAGGAAAGAAGAAGGGACTTCGTTTCTTTAAAGATTCAGTGTACACTCTAGATTATGCAGAACACATGATGTTAAAAATAAATTCGTATAGGTAGATGTTGGTTTTGAAGAAGAGTGGGGTGGGCATGGAACTTAGCTGATGGGATAGGAATCATTTACGGTTTATATAAAAGAAAAAAATCATAATTTTAAGTGAGAAACATCAGAATAGTTCCATAAAGTTTTTCTTCCCATACTGATGGTTACCACAAGAAACAGGAGACTCCTGTAATTCTTAGAATATTAGTGCTGGAAAGGACTAAGGTGATTTGTATAACCCCTTAAGTTTTCAAAAGATAGATGGCCCAGATTACTAGTACAGAGTTTCAAGTCAGCTTAAAGCACATTCGGGAATTGCCAGTCCTGCCCTATGTTCGCTCTGTAAGCCAGAGCTGTTAAAGGGTAGGATGTGGGGAGAAAAGGGAAGGAGCCACATTTTATATGCTTACTCCGTTGCTTCATTAGCTCCATTTTCATACCCAAGTTTTCTGTTTTCTTAGAACTGTTTTAATGCCCAATTCTACCAGGGCCTGTTGTCAGTAAGGACATTAACTGTGTTCCCCTCAGGGATGGGTTTACTACTAGCTGTCAGAAAGCTATTGGGTATCCTAATGTGTTAATAGCTGAAACTCAGCTGTAATTTTCTCCTAAATCCTTCAGCATTTTGCATTCTGTACATTGTGGTGCTTTTTCCACCTTGTATTGTTATAACTGTAAGCTCCTAAGGGGCAGCAATTTGGTCTTAGGCATGTACCCTGTTCAGTGCCTGGCAGCACCGTGTTTGAATCAGGGTCCTAATCTTCCTTTCCACTGATTTTCCCTGTACTTCGTGAAAGGATGCTCCAGCCATGCTGAACTACTTAACGGTTCCTCTAACAAGCCAGGTATGGCTGATTGCGTGGCTTCAAGTGCCTTCACTTCCCTGAAGATAGACTTGCATCTGCATTCTCCTCACCACCCCCATCTCTCCCAAATCTCTTACCATCAAAGCCATTTTTTTCAAGGCCTAGTTTGAGCTTTTTTTTTTTCTCCCCTAAGAGAAAAGATGTCTTACGAGAGGGTAGCCCCCTTTTAGGAGTTGATTTGTGCAGAATTTGAAGTGAGGAACAAATTTATTCTCATCTACTTTCCTTACACATTGTCCCTCCTGTTTGAAATTCTGTCCCAACCTTCACTTTAAAATGTGCTCCTAGAATACTTTATACCTTTCTCTTAGCTAATAACTTACCCCTTCAACCTAGAATTAGAACAGACCTACCTTATGAGACCATAATCTCCTGGAGGACAAGGACTTGAGGATTAATCTCTTTATTCCTCCTTCCTCCTGGAGGTACATGAAAGCATCCGTAAATGATGATTCACTCAATTAATAAATTAATGTATTTCTGTTTTCTTTCTCACAAGGGAGGCATGCCTAGAGACCAGACTTAATTCAGTAAATTATAGGCCCTGTGCATTTCATAGTGGAGGGGATTGTTGGGAAATTTTGAGGGGTGGGCAGAGGAGGGAGGAAGTCACTGGTCATTTTGAAGTACTTCCATCCCCGGTCTGGGCCCTTAGCTATTTCTTTCTGATTGTGCGCAGTATATCCTGGGCACTTTGTGTTTACGCACAAGAATTGTATGCGCCAAATTTCAATTCCCAAACCTACTCTGTTCTCAGTTTGTCATCACCCATGCCATAAGTCTAAGTCACCTTAGACTTATGTCTTAGTCACCTTAGACTCAGTCTTAGTCATCTGCTTCTTGTTTCCTTACTTACTCCAGTGTCCAGCTAAGTCCTGTCAGTTCTACCTCAGCAGTCTTTCACATCTTCCTCCTCACTTAGATAATTTCAGTGGCCTCTCAGCTTCCTTGACCTCTTCTTATTCCCAGCCTACTTTCTACGTGATATTAGATACATCTTACTGAAACCTAGCTCTGACCATGTATCCCATGTATGTGTTCTATCCTCCCTACTAGACTGTAAGCTCCTTATGGGCAGGATCTGTGTCTGAGTCATCTTTGTATCTCCCATAGCACCTATCAATAAATATATCTTGAATGAACAGCGTAAAGCCTTGTCTTAAGTGAAATGATGTTTTCCAGATGATATGTAGGTTCCTCTCGGGTAATGGGGAGATTTCAAAAGTTCTCCTAATATAAAGTCGGTTAACTAGTAACAACTGTGAGTTAACCACAGGGAAAATTTCAGAAAAACTTTAATTTTTTTTCCATTGGAATCAGCATGGATATGTGTATATGGATGGTTCAATAAATATATTTTTATATACATGTATCACAGAAATTTTACATTCCATCTTCAAACTGCAGAAATAGATTTTTTTTAACAAGCCAAAAAATAACTGCCATAACATTTATGACTTCATGCAAAAAATGGGGAAGAATCAGGGACAAAGGGGAATTAATTGGTTGTTCAAGGTGAAGAGTCCAGTGAGAAGTAGAAAGGTACAGTAGGAAGCGATTGCTTAACATGCTGCTTAAGGTGGTAGCCAAACAAATCCTTAACTGCAGCATTAAGGCCATACCAAGTGTATACACATATACAAAGAAATTTCCATAGAAAAGGCATACTGTCACATTTTCTTCCAGGAGAGGATGAGGAGCTTTGTGACTAATCCTCACCCAAATTTCCAGGCCAGTTAATTGTTTAAGATGTCCCCAGGTTACTTAGAAATGTCTTCTACTTTGGCCAACTGTCAGTTACTGCTCTGTGGGCTTGTGACTTTCGTAGTCTCTTACAGGGAAGTATGAATCATCTTGAACCTCTTCCATCATGGGTGATCAAGCACTTCGTAGCTTAACTAACACTGCCCAGCCCAGCATAGTTTTTACATCTCGCCAAAGTATTGTAATTCGCATTTGTCTTAGCTGTAACAGACTGTGTAGCCAATGATGGCATTGTGACCTGAAGAACTAAACAGTGCCTTTCTGTTCTTTGGGGTTAAGGTAACTTTTTGAATAGTTAAAGTGTAATGAACCGGAGTGTGAGGTTTCAGGTAACGACCCCTGGAGTTGTTGAAAGTTAATAATCAACTTCTATCCCCACTGTGTCACACATTTAAGTTGGCAGCTACCTTTTTGGAAAAAAGGAAATGTAAAATCACTTGCAGAAATATCGTAACATGGGATTTGCTCTTCTGCCTAAACATCAAGTCAGGCAACTTTTAAGACAAAGGGCATATTTTTTGTGCAAATATCAAATGGGTGAAATAGGGAGAACATGGGCAAGTCCTTTGGAGATGACCTCCAGTTATGCAGAAGTCATTTGCTTTGGCAAGGTTGGGGGGCAACTCTAGAGACTGGCCCATTTTAGTGGATGAATTGTCCAAAAACAAAAAAAAATTAAGATAAATTATGTAAATAAAATACAGTGACTGACTTTGAGCCTTTATTTGATGATGTTACCACTCGTTTTGGAGTGTTTTAGATCAGTCTAACACTGCTTTTTCATTAGTGTTGTCTTAGCTGTGAATTGGATATCAAGTAGTCATGTTCGTCCCCAATTCTTTATGGGCCAGTTTCCAAGTAGGGCCCAGGGTATTCACAACAACTGTGGCTGCAAGGTAATTTGTCTCCTCCCGTGGGTTCCCTGGGTCAGTCAAGTTTGAGAATGAGGTCTCTGGAAATGGCTTGTTCTGGGAGAGGACCAAATAATGTGTGATTTGGGAGCACTTTAGTATGTTTTGAACACTTAGAAAGTGAGCAGTCAGTATCCTTTCCAACTGCGTTTCACCCAAACTGACACTAGTTATTTACATTGCAGTAATTTGCATGGGTTCTAGATACAGCACTTTTGGACTGATCCAGACAATGAGACATGTGGATCCCCTTTGGCAACTTTGCTGAGAGGCTTAAAAGCATTAAGAGTTTTGTCTTGGACACTTTGTAGTTCATGTTGTACACCTCAAGTCTAATTACAGCAGGGAAGATGTGTATTGTGTCGTTTTTCAAACTTATTTGGAGGCTGCTGAGGTCCTTGGTATGTTTGTCTTGAAAGTAGAACTTGGCTATTTAACTTGCTTTAAAAAAATTTTTTTTTTTTGAGAAAGTTGTACTTTTGTTTAATATGCGCAAGAATCACATTGGGTAGGTATTTAATCTGTGTCCAGTATACTAAGTAGCAAGACACACCCCTTTGGGATTTAATTCACTCATCTCATTTTAACTGTTGTTTATGCTGAAAATATTATAATGGATCACATATTGGAAGGTTGAACCATTAAAATGTGAAATAGTCTGAATTTTAAATGCTCTGAAATGCATTGTGGGAATGTCCAATTTTTTTGTCTCTTGCATACTATTCTGGCTAAATGGCATGTTGAGCGTGGTACACCTTTAAATGTGGTAGAAGTATATATCTAACATGGAAAAAACAGTTTAGCAAATTGATTATTTGATATATAAGCACCACTTCTAAAAAAGATGTGGGGCAATCTTTCATCTATTACTAGGATAGGTAATACTAACCTTCTCTTTCCCAAAAATATTCTTTCTAAAGAAAGGCAAATCATTCTGAAAGAAATTATTCTTTTTACATACTTCCACAAGCAGTGACTTATTAAAACCAGTTACGTTTTGTCTGTTTTTTTTTTTTCTATTCATATGTGACTTTTTCACGCTCCATACCCTTTTTACTTTATAGTCATGATTTCGTCCTTTGAATAGATGCTCTTTGGGTTGGGAGAATCATTTTAGTTACAGCTGAAAATAAAAAGGACATGCTAGATTATTCTTTTCTTCTAGGTCATCTCTGTTTAATATTTCAGATCAACAAAATGTAATAGTACTAGGATCACAATCTCTTCATTGCAAATAGCTACATTGTACTAAGAATTGCCTTGGTTTGAGATTTGCCAAAAGAAGAAACTCTAGAAGTAACTTTTTTCAGAATCACTGTAGAATAGTGAGCTGAATGTAGAACCATGACTCTACTGTACCTTTATTGTCCCCTTTCTAGTGCCTACCTACCACAAACTAAATGCATAATACTTGGCTTGAATTGATGATGTCCTAGAAGATGTGACTTTCTAGTGGGTATTAACTATATCTGCTGCTGAGATGAAGGGAAAGGCAAGTTCCCTGCAACAAAGTACAGGTAAATTTGAATTAGGCTGGAAGTATCAGTTCATGGAGAGAGGGGATTGAATGAACTGCTTTGCAAACCATGAGGGAGTATCCTATTGGTCTGTCTTTGAGAACTGACATACTCAATAGAGTCCTGACCCTTTATTCTACATTTAAGGTTGTCCTGATGCATTCCAAGTCTGTCTTTCCAAACATGCCTACCGTTCATTAGACTTCAGCCGAATGGATAGTCTCTGTGCCTTATATTGTGCCTCTTGTTATTTACCTCCATATTTTTTACTCATGTTCCTTCTGCTGGAATACTCATACCATCCGTCAAAATCTCCCATGTTTTTCAATCTTGCTACTGCTCAAATGGCTCTTAAGCCGTGAAACATATCATGTTTTATTTTCTGCATGGTCCGTGGTACCCTCCTTTGTCACGTATTTCCTGCATTTCACATTAGGAAGTATTACCAAGTATTGGTAAGTACCAAGTATTTTGGTACTTCTTAGTAAGTACCAAGCTGCTTACTTATTAGTAAGTACCAAGTATTTTGGTACTTCTATTAGCCCCTCCTGTGATGTAGGAAAAGAAGGTCTGCTTTATTCTGATGCCCTGCTTTCATTGTACACTGTCTTGCCACAGTAGATTTAATAAAGAGCAGGTAGGTGGAGACAGGCAGGTGCAGGGAGGTTAAAAACACAAAGCTGATAGAAAACCTGCACAGAATATGTACATTCTAGCCCTGGCTATGACACTTTCTTTTGAAACCTCCTCCTTGAGCTTTCAGCTAAAACCTTGAAGGGTTAAGCTGCTTTCTCTAGGCTGAGACATTTTGAAAAATCATCCAAAGGCAAGTACTTAACAGTTGCCAGGAGACCCGCTGAACCTGACTTGTGGTCACTAAACAGGGTCCATTCAGAGCGCCACTTTGCTCACCAGCATCCAGAGCTGCACAGAAGGAGCGGCCCTGGTCCTCAGAGCGGTCGCCAAGACCTTTCTGGTGTCACTGCTGGTAGCTGATGGTTCTGTTAGGCCAGACGCCAAACTTGATGCAGCTGAAGTGTCATGGATGAGGCCAAAAGGGACTTCGGCAATGTAGTAAGAAGAAGCCTACCCCCATGAACTGGTCTGGCTAGATTATACACATCAAGTTACCTAGGCGATTGTTAAGTCAGGAACAAAAGGACTTGGAGACAAGCAGTAGCTTACTAATATATATTTTTTGAGTGTGTGGGGGAGAGTTACGTCCACATATTTACCTATGATTTTATTTTCCCACTTAATTTCCAGAGCCTGGATAGGAGTCAAGAGCTGTTAGAAGGCCCTCCTTTATTGGAACATTGGTCAGGCTGCCACTTGTAATACTCTTGTTTCAGTGGTACCTCATATAAACAGTTGCTCCGTCTTTACCTCCGCAGCTGCTTGGGGGAAGTGGTTACCTTGTGTTTAACACTTTCAAAGGTGGGTGAGACTACAGTTAACATAAATCTAAAAAGTAAACTGCTGTGGAAAATAGTTTTTTGTTTAGAGTCTGAGCTCAGATGTCCCATCCTCCAAGAGACCTGTCCTGAATTCTTTCTCTGCCTCATCTGTTACCAGATCTTCTCTTGAATTAGTTATTCATATCCATATCACATCTCACTTCACTAAATATAAGTTCTGTAGTTAGGGATGGTGCTTATCTTTGGTTCCTATGCCTTGTATTGTTTGTAGTAGGTTCTTAGTTGAGTGACTGTTTTAGAGGGATTCTAGACTTAGGAAAGACTTTCAGAAAAGTTCTAGTCCTTACCCAGGAGTCCAGCCAAATCCAAGCCATTCCAGGACACAGTGACCTCTCATGCAAGACTACAGACAAGGTGTTCTCGTGGTCCTCCAAATGCCATTTATTCCCATTCTGCCCTGTTGTTTACTCATTTTGCTCTCTTCCACAATTCCTTTAGCCAGAAAATGCCCCCATATCAATTCCAAATCCTTCATGTACCAAAAACTGGATTAGTAGGCTCTCAACCTTTTAAGGTGGACTGATTTATATTCATTGTTCATTACCAAGTTCTGAGAAGAGGAAGGCCAAGGATTGTCTTGGTTGGTTCTTGATCTAGAAGATGTTTGATTTCCAGTCTAGTACAAGATAGTATGCCTTGGCACATAACAGGTTACAGGAGGTTAAATTTATGTGTATTGGAATGTACCTAGGCAAAAAGAACCATGTGCTTTATCAGAAGATACATTTGAGTTAAACTAATGTCTCTTCAATATACTGCTTTTTAATGTAAACTAAACTAAATTATTTTAATGTAAACTACCACATCAATTACTTGATTTTATACTCAACAATTTGGGAAGATAAGAGCTTTTTACAGGCAGGTGACTAAGGTCACAGAGAGTGAAGTACTTTGTTGAAATCAAAAACAGATGAGGTCAACATGTCATGCCTGTTCCAGTGATGTGAAACTTCCGCAAGGCTGTGACTTGGGCTAGTAACATAAGCTTTCTGAGCTGCCGTTTCCTGATCTATAAAAGGAGAAATAGGATTAGGGCCATTGTGGGAATTATATAATTTATAAGTTATATAATTTAAAGAGACTGACATACAGTAGGTGCTCAACAATATTATTGCGATATTCAAGGTTTGCTCATATTCTCTTAATGGTCTACGTATGAGTGACCACTATTCACAGAGCTTAATATGGTGCTTCTATTTAGCTGGTACTCATGGTATCCATGGGAAAAAGGGATGCAGGTGCTTGGTAAGTGGAATCGGTTCTAGAATTTAGGTCTCAGTGTGTGTTCAGGCTCTGAGGCAAGTGTGGTGTAATTCGCCAGTGAGAATCCTTGGGGCTAGTCATGCAGTGTCACTGAATCAGCTGCTCTGCAGGGCGGGTGGATTTAGCCCTTTGGGAGCCAGCCTCAATTCTGAAAGAAAGATTTCTGGTGACCTCTTCTGGCAAACAGGAAGAAGTGATAAGGAGCTTCAGAGAGATTGAAATAATGGAAATGCTCTATGGTTTACATCAAGGGGGTGGAGTTAGCATTCATTATGTCATTTTATCGAGACAGTGGGTCTGTGATGTGAACATTATCCCCAAATATATAAAGAAACTGAGGGCTGGAGAGGTGATGGTTTTGCTCAAGATCACTTGCCTACTTGCGTTTCAGCCTTCTAACTTGAAGCTCGTGGCTTTTCCAGTGCACCAGGAAAATCACAAGTGGGTTTAGAGAGGAAAGCTGAGAGGAGAAAAGGGAGAGTGGGATCACCTTAGAGTCTGGGGATGTCTTTATGTTTTTTCTGCAACTATAAGGCAACTGGAGAAGTGGCCTTTAAAAAAAACAACAAAAACTTTACAGCTGGGAAAACTCGTCAGGCTCAACTAATTCAGTACTTCTGTTTTACAGATAGGAAAACTGAGGGGAAAATAGGAAAGAATTTTACAGTGACTCTCTATATTAACTACCCAGACTATACAACTACCATTTCACTGTATTTGTTTTATCACACATCTATCCATTCTAGAGGTCTTTTTAAATATCCCTGGGTTGAATCTTTCAGGGGCAAAGAAGGAAGTGGCTATATGGTGACGGGGAGCAGGGGTAGGAAACGGTTTCCTAATGGAAACATTATGGTTTCTATTTTATTATCTTATGCGAAATCTATTAATTTATTTTTAACTTTGGAACCCGAAAAAAGTTCAATCTGCAATATTCTCATTAATTTCAGGGCCAGATGAAGGGAGAGTGAAGATCATTTGTCATAATGTCACCCTATAAATATTTTGAAGAGATTCTATTGCTATAAACCATAAACACATCCCTGTTGGGAAAGACAGGAGCAGTGTTTTCTGATTATAAGGAGTGTTTGTTGGAGCTACAGGCGTGTGGAAGCAATTTCAGGAACATCGCTGTGAGGGTGAGGTTTGTTTGGGGGTGGGGGGCGATTGGAAAGGGCTGGCTCAACTCCAGCCATACTTGCTATAATATTTTTTATCTTTCTTAGTATAACCTAGTTAGTGGTACGAATTTCGATGAACCTCCCCAGTGGTCTGGAGCAGTCCCATTTTTTTTCTGCCTGTAACTGCAACTAGAGTAATAGAGACAGAAGAAAATATTCCTAAGTCTTGCTGGAATTTTCTTGTTATGATTAAACGGTGTGTGGGGGACAGGCTGGGAGGGGACTTGGAGTCATTGCAGTTATTTCCCCAGGGATATTTCATAAGTTCTGCTCTGATGCGTTTCTCTTTGATCCTTCCAGAGTCTCTGGCAGAGAGAATTCAGACAACTGCCATAGGAAATGGGGTACAGTCTTCACAGGACATATATGCTAAAATACAGAGTGGAATGTTGTCCTGATGTTGGATGGGATTCTCAGGTGAGAAGCTAGTTTATCAGTACTGTGAAATAACTAGACTTTCACTGCCGGAAAAGTAAGATTGTAATCTCCTTGAGGACCAAGACCCTCTTCTTTCTTAATTTCTCCCTACCTGCCTTCTGGGCAGGCCTGGGATGGGGTTCCAAGCCTGACACTGAAATGCGGAAACAGTGAAACCTTTTACAACACACAGTATGCTCTTTTCTTCAACCCATCAAAGTATCCAGAATTTGGCTGTGATAAATCTCCTTCAACTCCCTCTTTTTACAGGGGGGTGATTGGGCCAAGGAAGGTGGAGTAGCTTACCCATGTTTCCATGATGAGCCTGAGGTAGCGCCAGAACGAGGACCCACTTCCCATTGACCTCTGTCTACTTCAGGAGGCAGGTGTGTTTAAATAGAACACTGGGTTTTGAAGTTGCATAAGAAAACAGTTGAATCTGAAGAAAGGCAGGCCTAAAACAAGGCAATGCGGGGAATTGGGAAGCAGGGCAATTGTGGGAATGGAAGACCCAATCTTGCTTGGAATCTGTATGTCGCCAGCGAATGTCTTTCATCCCCATTATTAGCTAGTTGGTTAATTAGCTGGTGTTGGTCTACAGCTGGTTAATGGCCTTACATAGAATATAATTTTCATCACTGGGCTCTCTGAGGGGTATATTTTTGGCTTGCCATTCTCTATAGTCTGACTTTTCGACCCAGTGTTCCAGTGGAAATTTTCCAGAACATTGAAATTTCAAAATGCAAGAGGAAGAATAGAAATCACAGCCTTAAATGAGACAGGAGCTACTAGTCCATTCTAGTCCCCATGCCAGCATCCCATTCTCCACCCCCTCAGAAATACATCAGCATATCTGGCAGAGCTGGGTTTCACAAAACAAGATGCACAGCTTGATGAAACAGGGATGCTGATGGAGGCAGTGAGAGGAGGCAGCGGTGGGGTGGAGAGCGAAGAGGGAGAAGGAGTGGTCTGGACGCTAGCTGAAGAAGCCTTAATGATCCTAAAAATTATTGGGCAATAATTGCTACCTTGGAACTCACTTTGCTGTTCCAAAGAATGATAAAGCACCTTAATTATTGCTTTAAATAACCACACAGCTCCATCAAAACGGCATGAAATAGCACCCACGTATGAGCAAACTTATCTACTGCCATTGCTGTTTACAGCCTGAGAAATCCTTAAGGAAACAACAGGATAATAACTTGGTGGAGTCATCATCTAGTCTGGGCCCTCAAGATTCTAGGTTACTCAGGCCTGGGAGAGGTGCTGGCACGTTGCCCTTGTTCTCCTTGACATTCTGAGATCTTTAACTGGGACAGTCAGAAAGAAGTCATTGCTTTCATTCTCTTAATCATTGGGCTGGGGTGGGGAGGGCAGTGTTTAGGGATTTTTTTAAAAGTTCCTCATTACGACAGGAATTTCAGCCTATCCACGGAGGTTCTTCCTATCCATTGGGATTTCAGGATACTCTGAGACCAAAGCCTTTGCAACATATGCTTTGCCTCACGGTGCTACAAGTAGTTAAGAGCAGCCCAGCTCAATCAAAACACAGCGTGTCTTTTACTCCTTCCTTGGTCAGGATAAGCTCCTGTTTCTGGCTTCCTAGAGCTGCAGGAAAATAGGAGGGTTCTTCATTTAAATTTCAGGAGTTGGTTTCTGAGAGAAGGGACTTAGTGGAAGAAAAAACAGCTAAATTATATTTTAGCTTTTCCCTGCTAGAGAATTTTTGGTCTGTTCCCTGTTTGGTCTGTTTCTCAGCAGACCTTACCAGCCCCTCAGAGTGCAAACCTTTTGGTCAACCTGAGAACCATAGCTCACAGAGGAAACCTCATCTTGCCTGCCTCTTCAGAGTTAGGGTAGAGGGCAGCCTTCTGAATGTGCAGAAGGTGCTCGTTGAATAAATCTGATAGCTTCCAGAGTGGTATTCATCGTCCCTGGGCTGGGCTTCCAGCCAGACTAGGGAATATCTGCACATCCATATCTCCACCCCAGTCCTAAAGCTGATGCAGATTGTACCTGCTGCTTGCCAGCTTCTTCTCCTAAGGAGGCACTTACTGCAGACATGATAACTTCCTTCAATTTTGGTGTATTGCAATTAACTAAGGAATCTAATTTTCACAAGACTGTTATCAGCGATGGTACCAGCTTAGCTGGGGCACCAATCTACTCTGCAATCAATATCGAGCCTCACAAAACACCATCTCATCTCTTTTTAATGACGTTCATAAAAGCACATACTTTCAAAGAAAGGAACCATCTCCCATCATAGGTATTTTCTCCCCAGTATGAAAAAAGTAGCCTATGAAAAATATTGGTGAACTTCTTAGAGGGGTACATTTCTTATTTATTGACAGCTTAGAAGAAGAAATAATTCGGATCAAATGACCTTCAGTCTTTGTAGACAAACTAAAAATAGAGTTAAGTTCAAGGTATCTTTCTCACATATACACACACACATTTTTTGTTCTCTTCATGCCTGTCCTTGGTCACTCCCTGTAGCGTTAGTCAAGAATGGACTCTTGAATATTTGAAAGGGCCAGAGGATGGCAGAGCTGAGCCATTTATTTTGCTGCTCTTGAAAAATGAGACATGTTGTAAACTAATAGATAAGAAGTTATTGGTATTATTATCTGCTTAATCACTTTCTCCTAAATTTGGCTCCTAGGAGTTTGGGAGGTGGGTGAAATCACCCATTCGTCTCTGCCAGTATCCAGTTCTTCCTTCATGCAGAAATAAATACTGGTCTATATACATAAGGGTTTGAAAACCAGTAAACCACTCATTATACCTAAATTAGTTTTCTCTGTACTGTAGCCCTTGGCATCTGTAGTCCCAAGGCATGATGTCCTCTGTGCACAAACTGAAGAGGAAATTAAGGAAGTATTGCCCTTTTTGTTAAAGCCAACTAAAAAGATACTGGGCTTAAATTACCTAGTTTGATTTTCTGTAATGATGAAATCCATGTAACTAGTTGCTAAATCCTTACTACATTACACATTAATGATAACGTGTTCTCCTTGAGCATATGCTCCATTCCTCATTCCTGATGGGATTTTTGGCATTATAATAATTGGTGTTCTTTCCCCACATTTGTTCACCTTAGATAAAGTGGAGCAAAAGGAAAAACAAATCTGCAAATTGTCCAAAGAAAGGCAACAAGAATTGTGTGTGTCCATATACGTGTGCATATGTATATTCATAGCCACCCGGAGAGTTCAGAAATCAAAGTGACCTTAAACTTTCTGTTGTGTGAACTTCCTATAGACCAGTTCAAGCACATAGAGCAGTCGGTGCCAGGAGGGAGGTGGAAATCACCTGTACCACTCTCCCCATTATGTATTTAGAGAAACCAGAGCTTAGTGGTTTACCCGAGGTCACGACCCAGCATATTAGTGGCAGGACTAAAATTCACATTCTTCTTTTCACTGCTGTCATGCATCCGCTCACATTTACTTTCTATGAGAGATGCTGTGTTTGGAATAGTCTGAGAGAAGATCCCCTCTGTGTCTCAGAGAGATGATTCTGTTGTCTGTTGGGTACTATCAGTTAGACCTGGCAGCACCCAGTGGGCACAGAGGTTGACTATTGTGGCAGAAGTTCAAGGATCCAGCAGAGGTTGGGCAAATGGCCCAGTGATTTCTCTGTCTTGAGGAGATTCCAGACACCTCATACAAGGAGTACGGTGTGATTTTGCAGTTTGAATGGAGGAAAAATGTTTTAGAACAATTGGTACTGTCTTTAGTTCCTGATAGTGGCCTAGTGCATTTGTTGCCTGATTCACCTAGACTTCAGACATTCTGAATTTAGTCTAATAATGAGTAAAGTAGAGAGAATGGGTTTTTTAATTTTTTTAAATTAAAAAATGATTTGCCCCCTAAATTGAAAAAAGTGCTAGTGAAAGGGGATGTTAGCCTTTCCAGAGACCCATGCACCACTTGAGAATTGAGGGTTTTTTCCCCTCTCCCTTAAATAAAGTGAATATAGTGGTCATGAAAGGTGCTAATAGAAGTTCAAAGGCTGATACTTTAGTCTTGAACTGGTAGTATTTGTTCAAGTCCCTCTATTTAACTTTTCCTCCTTCAGACACATGTTAGTGGTGGGGAAAAGGATGGTCTTACATGAGAGACTCCTACTCACTTGGCTCCCATTCCTCAATGCTTCTTAGAAAAAAGGATTCCGGGTTCCCTCCCACATCCTCCACGGCTAGAATACAGTTGAGTTTTCTGGTCTACACAGGCCAAGAGAAGGGAAGGCAATGATTGGTTAACCTTGGAACTTGGATGTAAACAGCTTTTTCGTTAAAGCCACAAAGCCAAATCCTTCTTCGGCTGCATAGTGCATTTTCTTTACCTCAGTCACCCCTGGATCTTGTCTTAACCTGCTTCCTTGGGATTCTGTGGGCATTAGTTATGGGCATAGGGAATGGGAGAAACTTCCCCTGGGGAAGGTGCTTTAGGGAGGAGCTAGGTTCCCAGCGTCTCATCTCTGTCCTGCCCTAAGTTGGGGATACTCTAAAGGCACAAGTGAACCCCAAGCCTCAGGACGACTGACTGTCAGCTGTGTCTCACCAGCTACCTACCACTTTGTTCCACTAAAGTGTAAAGAAAGAAATGTAACCCCAGTATTCTGGTCACGGGCCATAGCAGGGAGGATGCCACAAGCCATAGTGCAGTCGTTTCAGGTGCAGTGGTGTTGACAGAGGGTGGGCCAGAGGCTGCTGGACAGAGCTCCCCTCTCATTCATCTGTGAACATCTGTGTCCTTGAGCGGGCTCCCCCACACACCCCGCAGTTCACTTCGCAGGCTCTCTCCTTTTTCCCCAGAACTATCCCACGATATCCCTAGCTATCTGGATAGTTCTGGCACTTCAGAGTTAGAAGGAGAGAGAAACGTTTGTCTAACGTTCTTAAATGTTAAAGCCAAACAAAGCACCAAAAAGGAAAACAAAAAAGAGACTTATAAAAATATAATGGGGTCTTCCCCCCCAAGCTTCCCCCATTCTTTGTGGTATATGAAATGTCAGAATATAATGAACAGACTTTATAAACATTACTCTCTTTCCACCCGTATACACACATCTAAGTGGCAGCAGCCTCACTGCTGCCCTTTCACCTCGCAAAACTTCACTCTGTGGAACCACGATATAACACATCCGTTTCATCCTATGGACCCCACCTTCCCAAACATACACCCACTTGCAATTCCAGAGACTCTCCCCAAAAATAGACATCTGAAAAAAGTGCATCTGTTTATACTCAGTCTATCTGCATATTATTTCTTGAGATTATTACCTTTTTTTTTTTAACCATAAAAAAGATTGCATATTAGCAATATGATGAGAAAAACCACAGCGGCCATTTCTGGGTGGTGGTGGAAGGTAAGTGGGGTGGGTGGTGAAGCACAGAAGCGTGAGGGCTCAGAGAGGGGCAGCTCAGAGAGAGGTCCTCAGCCTGGAGACGTGAGGATGGATTCTCAATCTTCGGGCCTCGGAAATGTCCCATCTCTTTAGTCACACCCTTCTCTTCTCTCCACTTTTCCCCATTTCCACTACCCATGCCTGGGCCGCACGACCCTCTTGAAGCAGAGGCAGAATGGCTTTTTGGCATGAGTCCGCCTGGGCCAGTTTGAAGATAGGCATGGCGTTTGGAGGGGTGTGATGTGGGACACACACCAGAGCAAGCTTATTTGTGACTGTTTCCATTCTGGGAAAAATTGTCCATCACTTCTGTGACTTTAAAAATTTAAGCAGTTACTAGGCTGATAGGTTAAGAAACAAATCTTTTGTTCTTGTGGTTTTGGATTAATATTAAGCATGAATATATATCCTATATTATATTGCTTCCCTTCTGCTCTGGGGCAGACTGCACGCTCCTTCCAAACAGGAAAACTGCACAGCCCACGGACTCAAATTTTTGAAAGCTGTTTTCTCCCACTCCCCCCGACCCACCCTGAACCCTCCCCTTCCTCCCTGGCCCCTCAGTTCCTGTATTAGAAAAGCCCCTCCCTCCCCGCTCCCACCAGCCACCCGAGGTTAAATAGATAGTGCCACATTCTAAGAGTCATGCATCGCCGCATTTGGGATTGCACACATTGCAGAGAAGGAGACGGTTGTGTGTGCGCCCCCTCCCTCCCGTCCCCTCCTTTTCGGCCCTCAGATTCCTGTGCTCTTCCCACTCTGCCCTCTCCCAGACTCCCCCCATCCCAGACCCGTCACTGGTTGTGGACATCCTCCCTGCGGACGATCTTGTAGATGATCCAGTAGAACATGTTGAAGATGAGGAAGGCCATGGGGAAGCCTATGCGGGAGATTTTGTCAATCTTCTTGGCCCTCTGGATGAAGAGTTTTCGCATCTCCTCCGGGGACTTAGATGGCGCAGGAGGTGGGTTGGTGGTGGTGGTGTTGTTGGCGCCCTTGACCGAGATGCCATCCTTGGCCTGAAGGCAGGCCGGGCCCATCCCATAGGCAGAGAAGTTGAAGCGGCCCTCTCCGGCCTCATCCTCCTGAAACAGATTCAACATGGGGCTCTACTTAAAATAAGACAGGGGCTGGGCACCCTCCCTGCAAGGCACTCCCCTGGGGGACCAGGCCATGCCCATCTGGCTCTCCCTGCCTCCATTCCAGGCTCCTGAAGGCTCTTTGGCTGGCTGGGGAGTTATGCCTTATAGAGGGGCGCCACTCACATACCAAAACAGATGCAAACCAGGGGATAGGAGTGCAGCGTGGAGTCTGGAGACCTGTGTTCAGGTCTCTGCTCCATCATTTGCTGGCTGTGTGACCTTACGCAAGTCACTTCCTTGGAAGACTTCCTTCCATGACTCTCAAAGAGTTTTTTAATTTCATTTTTTCCTTTAAGTGGGGATAAGATTCACTCCACTACTTCAAGGTGTTTTTCGACCATCAGAGGTTATAGATGAGCGGATACTCTGAACACTGTTTTGTTAGAAATCCAGGGGACAGTTTGGAGAGATCCCCTGCTTTGCCTCTGTTGCCTCCTTGCCCTCTCCCACCCACTCCATTCCCCAGTAATGTCTTCTGTGCGTAGGTTGGGGGAGGGAGTGAACGGCCCAGGAGGGAGCAAGGGCTGTGGGCCTCACCTCCACTCACAAGCCAGGGCACCACAGCTGCTTCTTACCTCCATGTTCCTGTATCCCTGGCAGGTGTGACCTCAGACATACCTCTGGATTTTTATCACGTTATCATTCAAGCCCTTCATCATTTGGCTCCAACTTACCTTTGCAGCTTCCCCCCTCCCCCACCCTATGCTGTGCACCCCTGCCTGCTGTGTTGCATGTTCCCCCCTCCCTGCCTCATGCTCACTACCCAAATGTCTGCTCCCCTGACCCTCCTCGCTTTTTCTGTTCCTCATCTGGATCGTGGAGACACTCTTGTCTGCTCTCATCATGTCCGGCTTTGTGGTCCTTCCTTGTGAGCTCTGAGGCACGCTGAGAGTCTCAGCTGGGCTGCTGATTCAGTGTGTGGCTCTGGGGGGTTTATGGGCGCATTCTGCCATCCTGGAGAGCGAGAGCTCTTCGGGTAGCCTCCCTGTCTTCTGCTTGTTCCTGTGAGGGGCAGGGCCAGCAGAGAGCAGGAAATGGAGCCCAGGGGCCCCAGTGCCTGTCCAGCTCTGTGCCTGCCACTCCATCCTGGGTCCCCATCTGGGCTTGTTGTGATGACGTCTAGCCTAGTTTCCCTCCTGCCTCCCATCTCCCCCCCGCCCCCCCCCCCCCGCTCCCTCCAACCCATCTGGGTTGTTATGACATAAATCTTATTGGTCGTCTTTTGCTTAGAACTTTTTAATAGGCTGCCACTGACTTGAGGATAATTAAAACTTTTACATGGTGACAAGGCCTTAGATGACTTGGGCAGTGCTGTCTGCGTATCTCCGTCTGGCATTCTGTGCTCCAGCCACCCTGTGATATTTCCATCTCTTGGAAAGTGCTGCACTCCTCTTTCACTCTGGCCTCTGGGAAGGTGGGTCTCTCTGCTGGAGCGCTCTCCCAGCCCCACCCCTGCTTCCATCTCCTTCTCTTTCCCTGAACTAATTCCTACTCAGAGGCCTTCCCTGAGCCCAGGGATAGGCTAGGTGTCCCTGCTGTGTGCTCCATAAACTCCCTCTACACCCCTCCCTCTTTTTCCTTTTTTGTATTTTAAAGCCCTTATCACATTGTTTTCCTTGATTAATGTCTGTCTCTTCCATTAGACTGTAAACTCCATGAAGTCAGAGGCAAAGTCTGTCATGAATATATTTCCTGGGCAGAAGTTCAAAACTCTGCCAATGTTTGTTGACTAAACGTTTACTTGTATATCCTCTCCAATCCCAGCTTCCCCACCTCCCAACCTTTTTTTAAAATTTAAATGCGGTTGTATTCCTAGCGCCAGGAGGATTTTTTTTTTTTTAATTGGAGCATAGTTGCTTTACAATGTTTTGTTAGTTTCTGCTGTACAGCAAAGTGAATCAGCTACACATATGCATATATCCCCTCTTTTTTGGATTTCCTTCCCATTCAGGTCACCACAGAGCATAGAGTAGAGTTCCCTGTACTGTACAGTAGGTTCTCATTAGCTATCTATTTTATGCACAGTAGTGTGTATATGTCAATCCCAATCTCCCAATTCATCCCACTCCCAACCTTACCCCCTTGGTATCCATACGTTTGCTAGCACCAGGAGGATTTGACACATACAATGAATGCTCAAGAAATCTTTTGCAAATGACTGAATCTGGTCCAACACCCATGTTGCACAAGTGAGGGAAAGAAGATGGGCTCCAGTGCCTGGCAGATCGGTGCTCAACCAATACTTGTCTATGGGGACGACAACTAGAGGGTTTGTGCCAGAGCCGAGGAGAGGAGTTGGGGGAGGCTGGCCAAGTCACTGGACCCTGTGCCTGGAAGTGGGCTGGCTCCGACTCTGTTGCTTATCAGTATAAATAGCCCCCCCCCGCCCCCCGCTGTGGTGGGGTGGGTGCTTGAAAACGTTTTCTCGCTGGGCTCCAGGTATGCAGGGAGTGGCCCAAGTTAACTCTCTGTGTAGCTTTGGAAAATTATTCTCTGCCTTCTTCATCTATTAAGCATGAGAGGGGATGGGATGGGGGTGTGGAGGCCTCATCTGGTGAGAAGATGATCAATTTCACATTGTATCCAGGAGAAAGGAAATTCCCTAGAAATGACTGGACCAAAGCTTGCTATTCCTATTTGAGCCAGCAGGTGGCAGGAAATGAATGCCCAACTGCACCTGGGGCTGCGTGGGGCTGGAGCAGGGGAAATCTGATAGTTACTCTAGAGCCCAGGGAGGTTGGTAGTGTGCCTGCCCAGTCAGGCTCACAGAGGTTTCCTAATAATCTGAGTAATGAGGCTGGCCAGGAAATTCGAGGACCAGATGCTTTCTGCCCAGCAAATGAGGTAACATGGGAAGATAGAGGGAGATGAGGAGCCTGGCCAAGATCACAGGCTCCGAGAAACTCGGGCATGTAAGCGAGTTCCTCTTCACTCCCATCTGGGGCTTAAAACCCCCCTAGGGCTCTGCGGTCCCAGCTTGTACACTGCCAGTGTACAGGCCGCATCCAGAGGGCCTTACTCCAAGGAACCTCTTCTTTATGGTGAGCCCGATTCTGTGTCCTTGTAGTTTCTGACATTTGTGCCAAGTTGAGAGCCCATGGGCACAAGGAAGGTCACCCTAATTCAGATGCACACTAGGGGCCAGGCAGGAGGAGTGTGTGATGAAGTGAGCCTGGGGCTGTGGAATGCATTCCCTACCTACAGGCATTTGCAGTGCGCCTGTACCACGTGGGATGTGAACCCAGTGGGACCAGAGGCTGCAATGTGTTGAGTGAAACTAGAAGTGTGACTTTTGAATGCTGGCACTTTCTTCCAGACTTTTAAGACACTGCTTAAAAACGTAAAGATATTTGCGTGGCAAATTTGACCTTCTAGCTACTAGTTTGTGACCTCTGCCTTGGGATAAATCTTAGTTTCTATTTAAGGTCTAATAAATGCAGGACTATTTTTATCTGCTTCGGGATGGAAACACTGATGAACAGATAAGCAGCAGCTGGTGGTATATGGTCAGTGTTTTGAGAATAGCCATGGGTCTTGGAAGGCCGCCTTGCCTTTGCCATCAGTGGCTCCATGAGCCTGGTAACTTGCCCCTCCTCTTTGTTGTCACCTCACAGGAGGAGTGGACCGGATGCTCTCTTGAGAGCGCTTCCAGCACCAGCGTGCTGTGAGAGAATGAGGAAGGAACCAAGCAGAGGAATCTGATCAAATCTGCATAGTGGCCTTATGCACACTTTACCTGGCCAGAGGTAAAACAAAGCTTTTGTTTTCCTCTAGTGTATAAAAGTGGTAGGCGTTTGGCAAGGGTGAAGGCAGCCTTTGGAAGTACTGTAGGCCCTGCATATTACATATCTGCAAGGAGCTTCATTCACATTTTCGTCTCTGTAAACGCTGCCCCCTGGAGTTGTGCAGGGCACAGTCTGGTGGACTGGTGCCAGTCAAATATTTTGGACATAGTCTTCCCAAATAACCGTCTCTGCAACACATTTTTGAACTTCTTTTAGCAGAGGGAAATGCAGAAAACGCTAGCCTATGGGGGAAAAAGGGAAAATAAAAAGTAAATCCCAGAGATAGTTGTGTTTGGTCAGTTCCTTGTTTGGACCATGTTAAGAGTCAGAGGCTAGGTATCTGGTGGACAGTAATGGAAGGACTAAAACTAGGGTCTTTCAAGAAGTCCTGTCTGGCTCGCTGCACCCAAGATGGTTTCCTCTTCCAGCGCAGGTTATATCCTAACTCCCATGGGCATCTTCTGTCTCGGAACGTCTGCCTGCCGCCTGCGGTTAACTGCTAGAAGTTAATTGAATCAGATTGCTGATGTTTAAGAAACATACTGAGAGAAATCTGTGCCTATGGAATCATTTTAATCCCTGGCACTTGTGTGGCAGGAACAAAACTTAAAGCTACTTTGGCATCTGATTTCATCTTCACCACAGTCCCCCATTATACCCCCTTAGTCCATTTTACAGATGGAGAAGCTGGGCCCCAAAAGAGGCTAGCTGAAAATCACGTACCAAAGAGGCAGAGTCCTTTGTCACAGCACCTTGTAACTCGGTAGACAGCTATTTTCTGTAGGTCAGCCTAAAGCAGCTAGGGCCTTGGTGTGTGGCAGGTATGTGGTGTGTGGCCTGTATGAGCCCGGAGTGTATGAGCCCCTGGTTGTCCTTATCCATTGCTGGAAACACTTCCAAGTAACCTCTCTGACTGGCAGGTCTCCTCTTTTTTCATTAGGTTTTTTTTATCCCTTTGTCCATTTGTTCAACAAATGCCTATTGCGTGTTCACTATCAGGCCTTGTGTTACGCACCAGGGATGTAGCACTGAGCAAGAGGAGACAGGGTCTCTGCCCTGAGGGAGCTTATCATTCAGTGGACGATGCGCAGTAAACAATCACGTGATTGAATGCATAATTATAACTCAAGATAAATGTTCAGAAGGAAAGAAACGGAGTTCAACTAGAGTATGGTTTTTGCTGGCATAAACAGTGTCTTTGTGCAAATTAGAAGAAAGGCATCCGCCTCTTGGGGTGTATGAATTGAGATCCCTTCCTCTGGCTGATAGAGTCCACGCCAGGGCAGGGTTTAGAGAAGAGCACCTCCTTGGCTGGGGGTCCTTGTAGGATACAACTTGCATGACCATACTTAACAGGCTGGCATACGCACCTCAGTACAGGACCTAACCTTGACTTAGGATATCAAGGAAAGACGCCTCAGCCGAGGACTGGAAAGTGAGTGGCTTCATACCAGGCAAAGTGCACCGGAAGAGTAGCCCAGGAGGAGAGAACCAGATGCCTAACATCCTGTGCGTATGCTTGAGGAACTATGAAAAAAGCCAGGGTAGATGGTGCTCAGAGAGCAAAGGAGGAAGTGATGTGAAGATGAGGCTGGAGAGAAAAGCAGCTTCTCTGATCTGCAGGAGAAAGGTCTCCTGGGGAAGTAGTTATGGACCAGGATGTGGAGCCAGTTTTCTCCCACAGGCTGTGTGCTCCCCAATGGCGCTTGTTGGTTGGGACACACACAACCTCTGAATTAACAGAGGTTGGTGACTTTTCAGAGGTGGTGTGCCAAGTATTTCTTTATTCAATTCCTCATAAGGTGAGAGGATCCACTCTGGGGTAGAATCTTGCTGGATGCCCTTTTCTTGGACGTAGGAAACAAAGGCCTGGAAACTGGACATTCTACTCTCAGATCTCACCTTTTGTGGTGCAAATCCCTTCTGGAATCAGGCCCATTGAAATAATTGAAATATTTTCCACCCTGTAGAAAACACCAGCAGACACCCCCTCTGCCTGCCATGCTTTGGGTTTATAGCTAGTTTCTATCTTGACACCATCAGTGTTTGCTCCCTCAGTTCTGTCTTCAGGTGTAACCTGATGGTTAGTGTTACTATCTGCCTATAGACCCAATCAGGGCATTGTTTATGGGAGGGGAAGCTAGGAGTTCCAGAACTTTGACCCCTATTTTGTGCGGGCTTTACCCACTGAGAAGGATGGTCCAGTGAAACAAGTATCACAAGACAGGGTTGCCTGGCACTCTTCCGTTTGCTGCCAGCAGTGAGCCAAAGGCCTACCTTGTGATGTCTTCGCTTCCTCCTGAATCGGAGCAGCTCTTTGTGCTGCCGAGACACAAAGTTGACAGCGGCGTACTCGAGCAGGGCTGAGAACACGAAGAGCAGGCACACGGCCATCCAAATGTCAATGGCTTTCACATAGGACACCTGGGGCAGAGGTGGGGGGAAGAGCATAGGGAAGTGAGGAGAGAGCAGAGTGAAGTCTTGAGTACTGAGGAATGTTTTCTGCTCGTTAGGACCCCCTCCCCCATCACTCACTAACTGCTGTCCTCTCTCAGCTGGGATATTAGGATGGAGGGTGCAGAGGGAAACAGAAGAGAAATGCATCAAGAAGACTGGACAGAATATTGGGGAAAAAAGAACATGGTGCCTAGAAGAGCACTAAAGAGAGGGGGACAGTGTGTCTAGCATTATTGTTCGGTGGAACAGAATGTGGTATTTAGACTAAAGCTCTAAATAGGAAGAGAATTTGTACCTAGGGTTAAAAGTAAGTGGAGGATGTCAGTGCGAGTGGCAGAGTAAGATCTTCAAAAACTCTCTCTCCCCATGGAAGCAACTATCAAAAACGGTCAGAACCAACTTTTTTTCAGAACTCTGTTAATTAATCAAAGTCTAACAGCAATCCTGTAAGCATTTATTTAAGAAAATCAGCTGGATCTCAGTAAGAACAGCAAGCTTCATGGCACTAAAGAACCCCCAGCTTTATTGAGATATAATTCACATATCATACACATTTAAAGTGTACAATTCAAAGGTTTTATACATTCACAGATACGTGCAATCATCATCACAGTCAATTTTAGAACATCTTCATCACCTCAAAAAGAAACCTGCTATCTTTTAGCTATCATTTCCTTATTCCCCCAGTTGTCTTCCTCCAGTCCTGGACATTTCATATGAATGGAATCATACAATTTGTGGCCTTTTATGACTGGGTTTTTCACTTAGCATAATGTTTTCAAGATTCATTCATATGGTAGCATGTGTCAGTATTTTATTCTTTTTTTATGGCCAAATAATATTCCATTGTATGGATATAACACATATTGTTGATCCATTTATCAGTTGATGGACAGTTTGGGCTGTTTCTACCTTTTGGTTATTATGAGTAAAGCTGCTATGAACATTGGTGTGTAAGCTTTTGTGCGGATGTATGTTTTTATTTCCCTTGGGGCTTTGTGGTGTTTTAAGTTGCCCTATTCCCATCCTCTCATCCCCAGCTCTGTGCTAGCTTTGAAATCCAACAGCCTGCAAGCATGGTGAACATGAATATCCTGACAGCCACTGCATGGGGCAGAACAGAGTAGGAGATTCTTTAAAGCTGCATTCTCAGGGAATTGTTATTTGACCAGTTTTGTGGTTCTCTGAGAGACCCCACTCACAAGGCTGTCTTTATTTGACCTGACTTGGAGCTGGTCCAGTGTGAACAGCTTTTTCCTTGAGGGCATTTGTTGAAAACAATCATCGCAAGTGTTGAACATTACATCAGCCCCAGGCAGTTGGTAACAGTTGAGGCAAACAATAGGTTGAGCAAAAAGTGTAAAAGGAAAATCTGGGGAATGAGCTGTCCATAGAGGGCTTTAGGAAGCTATGATATATTCCTGGGAATCTATGCACATTCTTAGGCCTGTGTGTATGCTCAGGGAAGACCTGAGAAGGCTCTTAGCACTCAGCTCTGAATAAACAGGAAGTAAAGGCTAAGGCAAAGTTGTAAACTGCTTGGCTGAGTGTTGAAAGTACACACAGAGTCCCTAGGCAAAGGCTGGGAGATGTATAGGGCTCAGGCATTTAAGGAAATCTCTTAAAGTCTTAGCTAACCACTAAGCTAACTGTAGAGACTTCAGTGGCCCCACACAGCAAAGAATACAGACATTACAGAATTAGTTCTGTAAAGTTACTAAACAAACAAACAACAACAAATCCTGAGGAGGGAGGAGAATCTGATTTCCAGAGATGCCACATTGTATAATGTAAAATGTGTAATTTTCAACAACAAATCTAAGACATACAAAGAAACAAGAAAATATGGCGAATGCAACGGACTGAATGTGTCCTCCCCAAATTCATATGTTGAAATCTGAATCCCAATGCGATGGTATTTGGTGATGAAGCCATTGGGAAGTAATTAGGTCATGAGAATGGAGCCCTCATGCATGGGATTAGTGCCTTTATAAAAAGAGTCCAGAGAGCTAGCATACTCTCTTTCTGCCGTGTGAGGATACAACAGTAAGTCAGCAGTTTGCAACTGGAAGAGGATCCTCACCAGAACCAGACTATGCTGACACTCTGATCTCAGACTTCAAGCCTCCAGAACTGTGAGAAATAAATTTATGTCATTTATGAGCCACCCAGTCTATGGTACTTTGTTATAGAAGCCTGGATTGACTAAGTCAGGCCCATACATAGGAAAAAAGCAGTCAAAAGAAGCTGTGCCTGAGCTTCCCTGGTGGCACAGTGGTTGAGAAGCTGCCTGCCGATGTAGGGGACACGGGTTTGAGCCCTGGTTTGGGAGGATCCCACATGCCGTGGAGCAACTAGGCCCATGAGCCACACTACCGAGCCTGCACATCTGGAGCCTGTGCTCTGCAACAAGAGAGGCCGCAATAGCGAGAGGCCCGCGCACCATGAGGAAGAGTGGTCCTCTCTTGCTGCAACTAGATAAAGCCCTTGGACAGAAACGAAGACCCAACACAGCCAAAAGTAAATTAAAAAAAAAAAAAAAGCTGTGCCTGAGGAAACCCAGATGTTGGACTTAACAAAGACTTTAAATCAGTTACATTTTTAATATGTTCAAACAACTGAAAGAAATCTTGTCTACACAACTAAAGTATGAGAGGGAATTCCCTGGCTGTCTAGTGGTTAGGACTCTGCGTTTCCACTGCAGGGGCCACAGGTTCAATCCCTGGTCAGGGAACTAAGATCCCACAGCTGGGCAGCCTGGCCCAAAAAAAAAGTGTGACAACAAAGTCTCACCAAGTAGAGCATGAAATAGAAGTTACAAAAAAGAACCAAATAGAAATTCTGGAGTTAAAAAGTAAAATAACTGAACTGAAAATTTTACTAGAGAGGATAACAGCATATCTGAGTAGACAGAAGAAAGAATTAGTGAATTGGAAGAAGAATCAATGAACTTGAGGTTATCCTGTTTGAGGAACAGAATGAAGAAAAATTAACAGAGCCTCAGAGACATGCGGGGAACCATCCAGTGCACTAACGTATGTTTGATGGGTATTTCAGAAGAAGAGGAGAGAGAAAGAGGCAGAATATTTGAAGAAATGGCAAATATTTCCCCAAATTTGATGAAAAACACTAATGTACACATCTAAGAAACACAATATACTCCAAGCAAGATAAACTCAAAGAGATCCACACCTAGACATACCATAATCAAACTGTCAGAAGCCAAAGAAAAAGAATCTTGAAAGCAGAAAGAGAGAAGCAATGCATCATGTACAAAGTATCCTCAATAAGATTAACAGCTGATTTCTCTTTAGAAACCATGGGGTCTAGAAAGCAGTGGGATGAAATTAAAGATGACCTGAATAAATGGGAAGACATCCTGTGTTCATGGATTGAAAGACTTAACATTATTAAGATGGCAGTACTCCCCAAATTCCTATATAGACTCAACGCATTTTGAACTAAAATTCCTTTTTACTGTTGTTGCAGAAATTGACAAGCTGATCTTAAAATTTATATTCATGTTCATATGGAAATGCAAGTGACCCAGAATAGCCAAAACAATCTTTAAAAAGAACAAAGTTGGAGGACTCACACTCCCCAACTTCAAAACTCACTATAAAGCTATGGTAATCAAGAGAGTGATACTGACATAAAGATAAATATACTTACCAATGGAATAGAATTGAGAGTCCAGAAATAAATCCATACATCTATGGCCAATTGATTTTTGAGGAGAATATAAATTCAGTGGAGGGAAAGAATAGTCTTTTCAACAAATGGTGCTGGGGTAACTGGATATCCACATGCAAAAGAATGATATCTCTCCATATACCATATACAAAAATAAACAAATGGATCGAAACCCTATATTTAGAGCTAAACTATAAAACTCTTAGAAAAAAATGTATGTGTAAATCTTCATGATCTTGGATTAGGTATTTCTTAAGTACGATACCAAAAGCACAAGCAACAACAGAAAATATCAATTAGACTTCATCAAAATTATAAACTTTTGTGCATAAAGAACTATCAATTAAGTAAACAGACAACCCATACAATGGGAGAAAATATATGCAAATCACATATCTCATAAGGGTTTTAAATCCACAATACACAAAGAGCTATTACAACACAACAATAAAAAGGGAAATACCCCAATTAAAAAGTGGGGCAAGAGATTTGAATAGATTCTCCAAAGAAGATACAGAAATGGTCAATAAGCACATGAAAAGATGCTCAACATTATTAGTTATTCAGAAAATGCAAATCAAAACTAGAGTGAGATACCACTTCACTTCTTTTAAGATATTGATAATCAAAGAGATAGAATAACAAGCGTTAATGAGAACGTGGAGAAATTGGAACTTTGGCAGGATTATAAAATGGTGTAGCCACTCCGGAAAATAGTTTGGCAGTTCCTCAAAAAGTTTGGCATATAATTACATATGACCCAACAATTCCACTCTTAGGTATATACTTATAAGGGTTGAAAACATATGTCCACACAAAAACTTGTACACAGATGTTCATAGCAGCATTATTTAAAATAGGCAAAAAGTGGCATAACCCAAATGTCCATCAACTGATGAATAGATAAAATGTGAAATATCCATACAATAGAATATTATTCAGCCATAAAAAGAAATGAAGTAGTGATACATTCTACAACATAAATGAACCTTGAAAATATTATGCTAAATGAAAGAAGCCAGTCATAAAAGTACACATATTGTGTGATTCCCCTTAGCTGAAATGACTAGGATAGGCAAATTCATAGAGGTAGAAAGTGGATTAGTGGTTGCCAGGGGCTGGTGGGAGCGGGGAACAAGGAGTGACTGTTGATGAATATGGGGGTTTCTTTGTGGGGTGATGAAATGTTCTGGAATTAGCGCTGAGGGTGTACAACTTTGTGAATATATTAAATGCCACTGAATTTTATGCTTTAAAAAAAGCGAAGGGGGAAGAATGTCAGGTTGAGTGTAATAGCAAACGAAGCTCAATATCAAGTCTAGTGTTAACAATGAGTGGAGTAGAATGTTGAGTCTAGTGAGGGGGAATGTGGCATCAACTATTAATAGAGAGTGGAGCAGCATGTTGAGCCTAACATAAGGAACAGGAAACAGAATATTACTCCTGCTGTTGCAAATGAACAGAGCAGAAAGTGGTGTCAGTTGGTAACAGTAAACAGAATTTGGTTTCAAGCTTTTACAGTAAATGTAGCAGAATGCAAAGTCTAGCGTTAATAGTGCAAAGGGCAGATTGTTGAGTTTTCTTGTGAGGATGAATAGAGGAGAGAGTGGTGTCTAGTGTAGATGGCAAGTGGAGTAGAATGTCATGTCTCACATTAAAAGTTAATGGTAGAGGGACTTTCCTGGTAGCGCAGTGGTTAAGAATCCGCCTGCTAATGCAGGGGACACAGGCTCGAGCCCTGGTCCAGGAAGATCCCACATGCTGTGGGGCAACTAAACCCGTGCACCACGACTACTGACCCTGCGCTCTAGAGCCCACGAGCCACAAGTACTGAGCCCATGTGCCACAACTACTGAAGCCCACACGCCTAGAACCCATGCTCCACAACAAAGAGAAGCCACCACAATGAGAAGCCGGTGCACCACAAGGAAGAGTAGACCCCGCTCACCGCAACTAGAGAAAGCCCATGCGCAGCAACAAAGACCCAATGCAGCCAAAAAAAAAAAAAAAAAAAAAGAGTTAATGGAAGAGTCATGTCATGAAAAACAAAAAACAGTGAGGAAACTGTTCTAGATTAAAAGAGCAAGTGTATGCAGTATGAATGTTTATTGGATCCATGTCCATTGATGACAGTTTTTGGACAATTGGGAAAATTTAAAGGTTCTATATTAGATGAAATTATGGAATTATTTCTAATTCATTAATACTTATTCAAGTAATGTTAATTTTTTAGATGTGATAATATCATTGTGATCATTATTCCTTATTTAGAGGTGAATTGTCATGTCTGTAACCTTCAAATAATGCAGCAAAAGTTGCATCTATCTATCTACTTACCTACCTACCTATAAATAGAGATAACGTACGTGTGGCAAAATGATAACAATTGGCATTGAGATGAAGGCTTTTAGGGTGTTTGTTGTATATTCTTACAACTTTTTCTGTATCAAAACAATGTTAAGTGCAGTATTGCATTGGAAATGGTGCAGAATGTTGCACTTAACATGAAGCTGAAGGGAGCAGAGTATGGCATCTGGCATTAACAGTAGAGCAGAGTGTTGTGTCTAGTGATGAGTGAGTAATGGGGAATGTGGCTCCAGTGACTGTAGTGAATGTAGCACCTAGCACACAGCACCTAGCATTAAAAGAGAGTAAAGCAGAATGAGGCATCAAGAGTTCATATGACAGAAATCTCTTGAATTCCTATACACTAATGATGAAAAATCTGAAATAAAAATTAAGGAAACACTCCCATTTCCCATTGCAACAAGAAGAATAAAATACCTAGGAATAAACCTACCTAAGGAGACAAAAGACCTATATGCAAAAAACTGTAAGACACTGATCAAAGAAATTAAAGATGATACAAACAAATGGAGAGATATACCATGTTCTTGGATTGGAAGAATCAACATTGTGAAAATGACTATACTAACCAAAGCAATCTACAGATTCAATGCAATCCCTATCAAACTACCAATGGCATTTTTCACAGAACTAGAACGAAAAATTTCACAATTTGTATGGAAACACAAAAGACCCCGAACAGCCAAAGCAATTTTGAGAAAGAAAAACGGAGCTGGAGGAATCAGGCTCCCGGACTTCAGACTATACTACAAAACTACAGTAATCAAGACAATATGGTACTGGCACAAAAACAGAAATATAGATCAGTGGAACAGAGTAGAAAGCCCAGAGATAAATCCACGCACATATGGTCACCTTATCTTTGATAAAGGAGGCAAGAATATACGGTGGAGAAAAGACAGCCTCTTCAATAAGTGGTTCTGGGAAAACTGGACAGCTACATGTAAAAGAATGAAATTAGAACACTCCCTAACATCATACACAAAAATAAACTCAAAATGGTTTAAAGACCTAAATGTAAGGCCAGACAATATAAAACTCTTAGAGGAAAACATAGGCAGAACACTCCATGACATAAATCACAAGCAAGACCCTTTTTGACCCACCTCCTAGAGAAATGGAAATAAAAACAAAAATAAACAAATGGGACCGAATGAAACTTAAAAGCTTTTGCACAGCAAAGGAAACTATAAACAAGAGGAAAAGATAACACTCAGAATGGGAGAAGATATTTACAAACGAAGCAACTGACAAAGGATTAATCTCCAAAATATACAAGTAGCTCAGGTAGCTCAATATCAAAAAGCAACCCAATCCAAAAATGGGCAGAAGACCTAAATAGACATTTCTCCAAAGAAGATATACAGATTGCCAACAACCACGTGAAAGGATGCTCAACATCACTAATCGTTAGAAATGCAAATCAAAACTACAATGAGGTATCACTTCACACCAGTCAGAATGGCCATCATCAAAAAATCTACAAACAATAAATGCTGGAGAGGGTGTGGAGAAAAGGGAACCCTCTTGCACTGTTGGTGGGAATGTAAATTGATACAGCCACTATGGAGAACAGTATGGAGGTTCCTTAAAAAACTGCAAATAGAACTACCATATGACCCAGCAATCCCACTACTGGGCATATACCCTGAGAAAACCATAATTCAAAGAGTCATGTACCACAATGTTCATTGCAGCTCTATTTACAATAGCCAGGACATGGACACAACCTAAGTGTCCATCGACAGATGAATGGATAAAGAAGGTGTGGCCCATGTATACAATGGAATATTACTCAGCCACAAAAAGAAATGAAATTGAGTTATTTGTAGTCAGGTGGATGGACCTAGAGACTGTCATACAGAGTGAAGTAAGTCAGGAAGAGAAAAACAAATACCGTATGCTAACACACATATATGGAATCTAAAAAAAAAAAAAAAGGTTCTGAAGAACCTAGGGGCAGGACAGGAATAAAGACGCAGACATAGAGAATGGACTTGAGGACACGGGGAGGGGGAGGGGTAAACTGGGACGAAGTGAGAGAGTGGCATGGACATATATACACTACCAAATGTAAAATAGATAGCTAGTGGGAAGCAGCCACATAGCATAGGGAGCTCTGTGCTATGTGTCCACCTAGAGGGGTGGGATAGGGAAGGTGGGAGGGAGACGCAAGATGGAGGGGATATGGGTATATCTGTATACATATAGCTGATTCACTTTGTTGTACAGCAGAAACTAGCAAAACATTGTAAAGCAATTATACTCCAATAAAGATATTTTAAAATGTTTTGAAAAAAGGAGGAGATATGGGGATGTATGTATATGTGTAGCTGATTCACTTTGTTATAAAGCAGAAACTAACACACCATTGTAAAGCAATTATACTCCAATAAAGATGTTTAAAAAAACCCCACGAAATAGTGACTAATTCCTTGTGCTCGCCTTGTCTCAGGCAGGGAAGGGAGATGTGTGTCCTCCTTATCTGTCCTGGTGTTCTGTGCTCTTGGGCAGTAGGACTTACCTTGGGCAGGGATGCTCGGGAGCCCGAGCTCTGGGTGGTCATGGTGAGCACGGTGGTGATGCCCAGGCCCACACGGGCTGGGGCAGCATCCATGTTGATCCAGAAGGAAATCCACGAGAGGATGACAATGAGCAGGCTGGGAATGTACATCTGGATCAGGTAGTAGCCCATCTGTCGCTCCAGGTGGAACCGGGCCTCGATGCAGGTGAATTTGCCTGCAAGAATTTATAGTGGGAAGGCCAGGTAGCCTTGGACAGGAGCAAGGCTTTGAGGTCAGAGCAACCTCGACTGGAGTCCTGGTTCAGCCTCACACTAGCTGTGTCCTTAGGTGAGTGTCTGAATCTTTCTGTGTCTCAGTTTCCTCATCTTTGGTAAATTGGGGATAATGATAATGATGGTAATAGTAATAATAATACCAACCTCATATGGTTACTCATGGTTACTGTGATGGTAAAATGAGATGATGCCTGTGCCTATAAAGAACTTAGCACAGTCCTCACAAACCATTAAGGCTGAGAGTGTCATTTGCCGTCATCCCCATCAACACTATTTTGTTGCTAAGAGTGGGCCGAAGTGGATCATTCTCTATCCTTCTGCCAGTTTTGTTCCCAAAAAGTGACTCATTTCTGTTACTTCCTCTTGTAGAACCTTTCTTTCCTTCCATCTCTCCCCATACAAGAAAGTCCCCATTACCTACAGGGAAAAGTTCAAACTCTAGTCTGCCCTTCACGGTCGAACTCTAGCCTGTTTCCACCCCATTTCTCTTGTTTCTTTACTCTACTCATGACCCCCTACACTCCATCCCTTGCCTTGAGCATCCTCTGTATTTTCTCACTTCTGAGTTTTTGAGCCTGATAATCTCTCTGCCCCGAATGCCCTTCTTCCGCCCCACAACCAGCCAAAGGAATCGTCCGTCTCCTTTATGGCAGTTTAACTGTGAAGTCTCCCCCAGGCAGAGTGCGCTTTTTTTCCTGTGTCCCTTCAGCTCTCTTCACATGATCATCAGAGCCTTTAAGGCATAGTACACTGAGTTAGTAGGCAAGTTGATCTCTCTCTCTCTCTCTCTCTCTCTCTCTCTCTCTCTCTCTCTCTCTCTCTCTCTCTCTCTCTCTCTCTCTCTCTCTCTGTCCTCTGCACCAGACTGCGGACAGCTCGTCTCCTCCCAATCTGTGAATCCCTGGAACTGGGCTGGGCCATCCCATGGTGGCGTCTTAACTCCAGTCTACCGATGCACAGTTACCAGGGGATTTTCTACAGCTCCCTGGACAGCCCCTTCCATGTGGACAGGGCCTTGCCAGTCTTCTCTCCTTGAATCCACAGAGCTAGCCCAGAACTCAGCTCTCACTTAAATGTGAATAGTGAAGGGCAACTGAGATGATGAATGAGAAAACGCTGTGTAAACAGTAAAGGGCTGTGTGTGGTATGTGAGAATCTGTTGTGATTATTTGATTCATGGGGACTCACTGCTAATGAGAGTACAGTTGGCCCTCTATATCTGTGGGCCCTGCATCCTTCAGTGAGGAGGGCCAACTATGGTCTTGAGCATCCCTGGATTTTGGTAATTTGGCAGGTCCTGGAACCCGTTCCCCTTGGATACTGTCTCTGAGTCTCAGCTTGCCCAGGGATGAAGAGAGTATTTTTGAAGGTTCTAAGATATCTCCGAGATCACTGGAAAGAGACAGCTGTCCTAAACAGACCAGCACCCAGGCTGCCTGCTTTTTCTCTGGGCCTTCTACTTGCATCAGAACCCACAGTGGTTTCTCTGAACCCCTCTCCTTCACCTCCTCTTCTCCTGGGCCCCTGTCCCAGCCTGTCATGTGTCTCCACTCCACTCGGCTGTGTTCAGACAGCAGCCCCCGGCCCAGCTCCCCAGCGTGGCATACTAACTGACTGCCTTTTGTCCACAGCGTTCCATGAGCTCCTTCCCAGCCTGAAACAGGGCAGGCAAAGCCAGTCTTGATCCGGTCCCACTTCATCCCTGTGTTCAACCTTCCAACAAATGCTGGGCTAGGCATGGGAGATAGAGAGCTGAGCTAAAAAGTGGGATTCCCTCCTTGTAGCTCACAGTCCAGGGGACCCTTTCCAACTTCACTGTTTACTAATCCTCAGTGCCAGCTCCCAGCGCCCCACTGAGGTCTAATGTGAACATTCTCTGTGCTTTTGCCCTCTCAGAAATGCCAGTCCCGGGACTTCCCCAGCGGTCCAGTGGTTAAGAGTTCACCTTCCAATGCAGGGAGTGCAGGTTCGATCCCTGCTCGGGGAGCTAAAATCCCACATGCCTCACGGCCAAAAAAAAAAAAAAAAAAAAACAAAAACAAAAACAAAACCAGAGCATAAAACAGAAGCAATATTGTAACAAATTCAGTAAAGACTTTAAAATGGTCCACATCAAAAAAAAAACCTTAAAAAATAAATAGAAATGCCAGTCCCTCTGTGATAGACACTGCTAGATGTCCTCCCACTGTCGGCTCTCCCTTCTGCCTTAGGGACAGGGTCCGTCCTGAGCTGGACATACTGCTACCTGGAAAAGAGACTGTATCTCCCAGCTCCTCTTGTCATGAGATATGGCCCAAGCTCAAGTGACTTGTCCCAGGACTCACAGGAAGAAAGCGTGGGAGCCACTTTTTGGTTTCAAGGGACATTCTCTTGACCACTAGGTAATAAATACGGAGGTAGATCCACCACGGGTACCTCGGAAGATCCGTTGGATCAGCGACTGAACGAATGTTTGCACTGACCTCTGGCCCTGGCTGGGTTGAGATGGGCCCTCGCACGTACCTGTGTTGTAATGCTTGGTGCAGTACCTCAAGTCCTTCTCCTCCTTCAGGATAAACTGGGGCAGAGTCAGTCCATCTGCCACCTGCACAGCCCCCTGCTCCTGCCACTCAAAGATGAGGTCATTCATGGTGTATCCAACTGGGATGGGATGAGAAGGAGGAGAAGTCACCACCCAGAAGCTCTTATTTGAAGCACGTCAGGGGTACTGCAGGAAGGGCGTCTAACATGAAGCATGTTAGAAGCAGAGAGGCATCAGACACTCAGTGGAACTCGTGAGACTATGTCGCTGCTGCGGTTTTTTTCTCCCCACACAAGAGGTTAAAGCTGGTTTCGTTGTTGACATCTACCCCACAGCCCTTCCACCTCTCTTACCCACCCCCCGCCAGCCTCCCACCTTAGCTTGTCCTCTTGCCCTCACCCCTCAGTCCCATGTCAGATTCAGCTGACCTCCGCTCTTTTTGCCTGTGCACCATCCTTGCAAATCCCCCTCTTGTGCCCCCAGCAGATTTTCCTCTGGGGAATAACTGTATGGTATGCTATCCTGGCGGGGCTATCAGTTGGGGGCCAAGGTGTGAGATGGTGACTCAACTAGGCCAATCAGACTCTCTGTTGAGTAAAGTGACAAAGGGTTCGGGGATGGCTGGTGCAGACTCTTCTCAGAGGTGGTGCTCCGAGGGGATGGTCTGTTAGTTCCTGTTGCCTAAATGCTCTGGCCTGGTTCTTGTACTTTAGCTTTTCCTTCAAGTCCATGTGGAACCCCTATGTCCTTCCACTTAATTCCATTCTTTACATGAGTCAGATTGGTTTCTGTGTTTGCAGTCAAAGAAGTGAGCTCCCCCATCTGTTAAAATCTTGGTTCACCTGTGATCTCCTCCATAAAGCCTTCTCCATACCCTGTCTCCTTCCCAGTCAGAAGGAAGTGCACTTTCTGCCTTGAGGCCACAGCGTTTTGTACGTCTAACCACACACTTACCACTTGCTGCCTGCCTTAGAGTTACTTGTGCAGAAGACCTCTCCCTTGCTGGAGTGAGCATCCATGACTTATTCAAGCTATTGCTCCTCCATTCCTGGTGAGCATGTTCACAGGGGACATGGAACAGTGCCTCTTTGGAGAATGCTGCTGGCTCCAGAGCTGAACTTCAGTCAGACAATGTTAGGGAAGTTATGTTTCTAATGCGTTTTCTAAGAGCAAAGCTCCTCATCTGGTATTTGGGCTATTACAGTAATCTCCTGGGGTCCAGTGGTTAGGAGCATCTGTGTGGGAATTTATGCTGGTCCCATGGGGATAGGAGAGTCTGGTTCTTTTAGAGGCCTCATGCAAGGGACTCACAGCTTTCCAGTTGCATAATGCACGTCTGGACGTCCATGGGGAAATTCTTCAAGTCCATGGGGCAGGCCAGTGTCAGGGTGATTCTGGGAAGAGAAAGGAGTTGTATGATGTTGGAACCACAAACCTGAGAAGCTGTGCCTCTGTTCCAGTTACTGCTGGAAAATCAGTTATCTAGGAAAGGCCAAGGAGGCTAGGGAACCAGTGTTTATTGAAATAATATATGTATATTTCCACGTCAGAGAGATAAAGTAGGTTGCCTAAAGTCACACAAGTAGGTGGAACTTCTGGGCTTCTTTGGCATCTGTCTGGCTTCTAGAAACTTGCCTTTAGCAAGTTGCCTGAAGGCCTGTAGGCCATGGGCCACCTCCATCCCTTATCTTCTGTAGAGCCCTCAGGTAGGGCAGAGCCTGAATTTTAAATTGAGCACCACCAGGCCTCAAGCATCCCCAGGTGCACCTGTATGTATCAGGTGCGCAGGTGGTTCTTGGGTTCTCCCTTCACACACTAGGCTCATCAAAAGTGATTTCCAAGAGGCTCCCTGCACGCTGGGTGTCCAACACAGCTGACTCGCGTCTGCGGGCTCCTGCTGGGGTCAGTTGGGGAGTGGTGGTTGCTCCAGGCGTCTGGGCTAGTGTTTATTTTGGGTTGTTCAACCCTGGCAGAGACTGTAACCTCAGAACCAGAGGGAGTCCCCCTAACAGAATCTCGAGGTCTGCAGCTCAGCTGCGATGCAAGACTTCAGCTTGAAAGGCTTTGCCAGCATCTGAGCCCCTGCTGCAGGGAACAGAGAAGAAAGGCTCGTGGAGGCCAGAGAGACTTAGATCATCAGGCCAACTCCTGCACTGGACAGGTGAGAAAACTGGGATGCAGAGAAGGCTAGGTGGGGAGGCATGTCAGGTCACACAGCCAGCTGATGGCTCAGCCAGGGTTCGAAACCAGGTCTCCTGGCTTTTGGATTTTGAGCTCGTATGTTTGCTGGTGGGCTTTCTAGCACTGCTGTCCTGAAAAGCCAACCTCAATACCTGAAGACCCCTAACTGGTGGTCTTGTGGGGCTTAGCTGCTGGCACCTCGGCCCCACGTGGTGAGGCCCACGGCCTGGCGCGAACTTCCTGCTCCAGCTCTCACCCACGGCTGTGGATGCGGGTCCTTTAAGCACAAGGCAGAGGCAGGGAGGGAAAGGTCAGGGAGAGGGAGGGGAAGAAGAGGGGAAAGAGGGAGCGGGAGAAGGAGGGGGAAGGGAAGGGAAAGTGCACGCAGTTGAATTTCTGAAGATAAAAGCTCCAAAGTGGGGCAGCCGTCACACTGGGTGAACTTCCTGAAGTTGAATGACCTTGGAACATCACTTTCTGCTGATTTGTCTTTCTGTCATGCTGCACTGGGGCTTAGCTTCCTGGAGATATGAAACTGAGCCTGGCTGCAGCAGAATCCAAGCCAGCCAGGCCTCGGTGGCCATCCTGAGCCCGTCACCCTTCCACTCTGGATGCGCACTGGGTGGGGCGGGCAATGGGTGAGGAAGGCCATGTTGGCCTTGGATTCCTCCCAGTCTGCCCTTCCATGGTGCCTCCTTTACCTGCTGAGGTCCCTGAGTCCCCTCTCCCACCCAGCCTGCTCTCAGGGGAGACTCTGAATCTATTCACATTTGGGGATTAGGATCTGTGCGGCCTCTCCAATGGGCTTGGACACTTAAAGCTCATCTCCTAATGGAAATAAAAAGATATATTCCCCTGAGGGACTGGAGGGGCAGGAGAGTCATTTAGGACCAGTGTCCCCCCCCCCTTTTTTTTTTAAACTTTTTATTTTATATTGGCGTATAGCCGATGAACAATGTTGTGATAGTTTCAGGTGCACAACGAAGCGGCTCAGCCATACATATACATGTATCCATTCTCCCCCAAACTCCCCTTCCATCCAGGCTGCCACATAACATTGAGCAGAGTTCCCTGTGCTACACAGTAGTAGTAGGACCAGTGTCCCTTTAAGCTCTTTGAAATAAAAACATATTCATTCACTCATCAAATATTTGAGTGCCTATTGAATGCTCTGCACTATTCTTCTAGGCTCTGAGTGGGCATTAGGTGCACACTAACAGATTAGAATCTAGGTTCTGCTACTTTGTAGCCGTGGGAACTCTGGCAAGTTGCTTAAACTTTCAGATCCTCACTTGTCTAATCTGCAAAGTGGGCGTAATAAAGCCTACTTCATAGGGTTGTTAGGAGGATTATAAATAATACATATAAAGTCTGAGCCTAGTAGGTAAATTCCCAGTGAATGGTACGTAGTAAGGATATAACATGGACATTGGTCCTTCTCTCCATGCCTTGGGGGAGGAGACTGAGAATTAGGTGGGTTGGGAGGGGCACAGAGTGTGGCAGGAAGCTCTGAAAGTTTGCCCATAACCAGTGTATGCAGGATATCCCCCAACTGGGGAGGGGAGTCCCAGCAGACTCAGTGCAAGGAGTAGAGGATAGAAAGGCTTTCTAGAAGGGAAGGAGCAGCCCTGGCTTATACCTGTGAGCAGCACCGTCCACCTGGCAGGCCATTTATGTTGAAGTTGCTGTGATTTTTCAGACTTTGCGCCTTTGCTCGGCTATTATTTAAAATTATGATAGAAACGTTTACCATGAGATCCACCCTCTTAATAAGTGTTTAAATGTACAGTAGAGTATTGTTAACTATAGAGTATTGTTGTTCAGCAGCTCTCTGGAATTTATTCATCTTGAGTAACCGAGTGTTCCTGGGGTCAGCATTGTCTTTGAATATTCTTTCCCCATCTTGTTTGATTGAAATTCTGGGTAAGCTTGGGGGCCTAACTTTAACCTTCCCTCTCTAGGATGCTTCCTTGGTCCCCCTGGTTATAATGAGCTACTCGCTTCTAGGAGTTCCCGTGGTATTTTATTCTTACTTGCTGAGTGTAAGCTGCAGAGCTGGCTCTGCCTGTTCCGTAAAGGTGTTCGGTTGCCAGGGCCTGTTCACCTCTGTTTGGCCCTCCTCTTAGCGTCTGCCCCCACAGGGTATGTTCTGAGAATGGAGGGGATGAGCCTGTACAGAACTCACCGGATGCTGTAGAGGACATTCCCATTCCGGGAGATCCTCAGCAGTTTGTTGTCCGTGGTGATCTCGTGGAAGTGGGCCCCCTTCTCATTGGCAAAGAACAAGTCAGGTTTCCAGATGGAGTCCAACATGGATGGGTCCAGGTCCAGAGAGTCATCCGGGTATTCGTTGTAGGCCAGCCGGGGGTCGTTCCACTGCTGCCGTAGGAAGATGTTGACCCTATAGTCCTACAGGCAGGAGATAAGGAGGTGGACTCAGAGTCAGGCCCTGGGATGTCACATCTTGGAGGGCCCAGGTGCTTTCGGTCAGCGCTTCCCAAAGCCCCTCCTGGAGGATGCTATCAGAGCATGGTTGCATCTTACATGGGGACGAGACGTAAAGTCTGTGCATCAGGCAAAAATCAGGGCAGTCATAATTATCCCTGAAAATTCTCTAGATGCCCTGTTAAGTATATCCAACTCTGAACTGAGATTAATTAAATGTTATTCTTTCTTCTGAAAAATTGAAAAAATGAAGTTCATACTAATGTAATAAACACCTGTTTTTCATCCTGTTAACATTTTGTTGTGTTTGCTTCAGTTTTTGTTAGATAAGAGAAATAATACATCACAGATAAAGCTGAAGTCCCCCTTTTATTATCAACCCCATCAGTGCAGTAATTCTTATGCCCACTAAGGTTTGAGAGTCACTATTCTAGACAGATTGAAGGAACAAAAGAAAAGACTAAAAGCTGATGCCTGAGCATTCACACTATTTTGCCCAATTCCCAAGCAGTGAAGGGAAGTTGGGTGGAGGGATTTTATAGTGTTCTGCTGGTCTTAGGGTTCACACCACTCTTTCAATACCGGCCTTCTGTTACCTTCTATAATGTGTTGATTTGTTTGTTTGGGGAGGACTAACAGATGCCACATCTTACTGGAACCCAGCGCTAAGTTAAATGCTCTCTGATGGGACAAAAAAAGTCATGATCAAACCAAGTAGGGAAATGTTTGATTAAACCAAATGTATCAGATTTCTTTATGGCAGGACTTCTCAGAGACCTTAATACGCTGAGGAGTTGTGTACATCTCCAAGAGGGGAATAGACTATGCAACACTGCCTTGATTTATTTTGGCCATAGAACTCTTTTATTTTGTGCATGAGGCTCATCTTCTACAGAATGTGGGTTAGAAATTGCTGTCCTAGTCAAAACTACCCGCTTCCCCACCTTTTTTTTTTCCAGATGAGGGAACTGAAATCTAGAGAGAGTTGAGACTGGCTGTGTCTCTCTGAAAATGTAGAGCAGAGTTGATTTTGAAGCCCAGGTGCCTTGATTCCTAGCTGAGGTCTTAGAGGGTCTTAAAGAATCCATTTAGTTCTCATTAACAACCTGAGAAGCAATTTGTGGTAGGTCTCCACAGTGGGAAACTGGGTAATGAAGTTAAGAAATATTTCCATTAAGAAAAGTTTTAAATTTTGTTAGAGAGACATTGTAAACTTGGGGCCCGTGAATATTCCATTGCAAGTAGAATTTGGGGTGTATTTGTGTTTTCCTATGAAGAAGGGTATAGCTCTCTCTGTTGGATTCCCAAGAGGGTTTATAGTTCCCTAGAAGATTAATAACCTCAGTTGAAGTCCAACTTTAAATGTTCTCCTTCAGGGAATAATCTCTTCTCAGAAGCACCTGCTGCTGCTTTTTCTCTGAAGGTGCAGGATAAAGGAGGTTATGCAATATTTTCTTTTGGGGTGCTACGCGTAAATCCCGATCACCCTCGATCTGTCATCAGCAGGAATGGACTGAAGCAAACAGCCCTTCTGCCCCCCACACTCCCCCCCGCCACTTCCTCCCACATTCTGTTTGCCTACAGGAATATCAGTAGCTTCCTGAAATGTTCCAAGACGTCTTATGGGACTGTTCTGTAATTTAGTTGAAGCCTCTCCCTCCAGCCCCATAGAAAATGACATTTGGTCTCATAATCAGGAATAAAGACACAGACGTAGAGAATGGACTTGAGGACACGGGGAGGGGGAAGGGTAAGCTGGGACGAAGTGAGAGAGTGGCATGGACATATATACACTACCAAATATAAAATGGATAGCTAGTGGGAAGCAGCCGCATAGCACAGGGAGATCAGCTCGGTGCTTTGTGACCACCTAGCTGGGTTGGATAGGGAGGGTGGGAGGGAGACGCAAGAGGGAGGAGGTATGGGAACATAGGTATATGTATAGCTGATTCACTTTATTATAAAGCAGAAACTAACACACCATTGTAAAGCAATTAGACTCCAATAAAGATGTTAAAAAAAAATTTCCTATCTTATAAGTCCTGCGGTGGAGGGAAAACTTCAGGCCAGACTGGAGGTTGATTCTTTGTTTTTCCTGTTGATTGTAATAGCTCCCAACCTGGCCCCATCTCATCAGGGATTAGAAACAGCCTCTGTTTGTCCTGTGGATTTTACATGAAGTACGTGTGTTTGTGTGCGTGTGTGTGTGTGTGTGAGTGAGTGAGAGAGAGAGAGAGAGAGAGAGAGAGAGGGAGGGAGGGAGGGAGGGAGGGAGAGATGAGGCACTGGGAGTCATGTCAGAGTAAACAGACTATGAATGGTTGGACAGAAAAAGCCTTCAGTCCCCAAACCCCAGCTGCACTTCTGATGTTCTTGCCAGCAACATGTCAAGCCAGTTTATGTGGCTGGAAGGAAGAAAAGAAAGTGGCATTTCTTAAAATGGCCTGTTAGGCACCAGGTACTGTTCTAGATACTGTCACACACATTTAATCCTTACAAAACCCCTGCAAGCTAGACATTCAAATTCTCCTAGTGAGGTTCAGGAAACTGAGGTTTGGAAAGGTTGAGCTAGTAAGCAGCAGAGCTGGAATCTGAATCCACATCAGCCCGACCTTCTAGTGAGCACTTGTTGATTACGTCCCCTGGCTATGGATGGCTGGTTCTGTGCTGGGGAGCCTCTTCTCTCACCCCCACTGCCTGCTCAGTTTAAGTCTTATCTCCTGTAGGAGGCTTGGTGCCCCCAGGCTTCCCTGACCTCTTCCTTTTCTGATCTCCTAGCAAAATGGAATGGCCAGAAACGTTTAATTTAGCACTACCTCACTGTGTGTGTCTTATCTCCTCAACCTGAAGGGCAACAGTTTGAGAGGATAAACCTGACCTCCTCTTTCTCTTGCACCATCCTACCTACTCACCCAGTCGGTGTACCTGGAGCTATCCACCACCCAGGAGGGGGAGGGGGAGGGGGAAGCAGAGCCGGAAAAAGATGGGGTAGGAAGAGCTTTCCCCATTTTTTATTTATTTTTTATTTTTTTGACGTACGCGGGCCTCTCCCATTGTGGAGCACAGGCTCCGGACGCGCAGACTCAGCGGCCATGGCTCACGGGCCCAGCCGCTCCGTGGCATGTGGGATCTTCCCGGACCGGGGCACGAACCCGTGTCCCCTGTATTGGCAGGCAGACTCTCAACCACTGCGCCACCAGGGAAGCCCGAGCTTTCCCGATTTTATAGCTGGAGATACTGCGGGTCAGAGAGAGGAGGCATTGTCCAAGGTCACATAGCAATTCAGAAGAGACCTGGGATTAAAATCTGGATTTACTTCTCCGGGCCCCACAGTTAGAAGGAGGAGTTAGGCTAGATGGTCTCTAAGAACCCTGCCAAATATAATAGGTGATCGTTATTAGTTTTATGTTTTCCAGCGACATTTAATGGAGCATCTAAGTGCCAGGCACTGTTCTCGGCACTGGAGAACACGCTGAGAACAAGAAAGACATGTTTGTGCTGTCACAGAGCCTACGGTGTAGCGCTTACACCACACGGAGATTGGGCTCTGCTGGGGATTATGTACAGGGCACTGGGGAGATACAGAAGTTAAGGTGAGACCAAATATGGCAGAGCCAAAAAGGAAAAGCATTTTGGGCAGTTGGAACTGCACCTGTGAAGGCCTAGAGACAAAGCAAGAGCATGGTGCTTTGGACCGAACAGCAAGTAGATGAGTGAGGGCAGGAGGGGGAGGAAGCACGCAGCGCCCAGCAGGCTGTCCTGGGGAATGCGGACTCCATCCTGGGACTAATGTGGAGTCTTCGAAGAATTTTAAGTAGGGAAGGATATTATTACAGTTGCATTTTATTACTGATATTTAAAAATACTTTATTTTTCTTATCACAGAAGTAATGCTTGTTGATTATAAAGCAATAGAAACATACGTCACCTAAAAGGAGAAAAACAAAATGAAAACCATAGGGTCTCGCTTTGAAGCGATTCATGAGAAGTGAGGGTAAGAGCTGAGGAGACTGTGTCTGATGTCCTCAGGCGACTTGTCCCCTTCTCCTAGTGCCCCCTTCTCCCCTCAGCACCCGCTCCCCAGACGAGCTGCTGCATCGATTTTCTCCTCCCCGGTTGGTAAACAGCAGCAGGAAATGCCGTTTGGAACGGACCAATATAACCGTTGTAATAGGCTGAAAGCTAAATGCCGTTTCGCTTACTTGGCTCTGCAGTTACTCTGGTCAGTGTTCAACCTGATGGGGGTCCACGTTCGGGCCCAGAGGCTGGAAGAACAGCACTGGAGTTCTCCAGCTGAGAACCTCAGGTCCCACCTCTGGTAGTTGGCTTCCAGGCCTTGACCCTCAAGGTGGCCCATCTTCTGAGTCCGAGGGGGAGGGACTGGTGGAGCTCTGGCTCAGCAGGCTCTAGCACCCACTCTCTAGTCTTGCATCTGAGATTCCCTGATGGCTTGATTTCTGGAAACTGGGCAGCTTCCATGCTTGCGAGACCAAGGTAGAGTATTAACTCATTCATTTGTTCGTTCTGTCATTCAACAAACACGGAGGGAAGGCTTCCTGTGTGCACCCACCACCGCGCCATCCCCGCCCCGGTTATGTCTAATTTCAGACTCTAACCTCTCCCAGCAAACTCCTCTAAACTCAGTATTGTGCTGAAATAGGAAGCATGAGGTGCTTTAGTAGGAAAGAGCTAAGAACATAGTGGGTGTGTTGGTGGGAAGAGGACGTGAAGGGCAAGATGTGTGCCCACAGCAGGCAGAACCAAGAGCCATCACCCAAGAGGAGGAGGAAGAATCAGATTCTTATACCCTCCTAAGTGTCAGCCTTCTAGCCATTAAAGGGATGTTTCTTCTCTAAACTTGATTCAACTCTATAAACACTTATGAGGCCCAGTGGGAGAACGGTGAGAGCAGAGGCTCAGGTCTTGGCTTCTACCCTCACAGAGCTCAGATTATCTAGCAAGCAAGGCAAGGTATGGACACAAATCTAACATACAAAACTGAAAGTGATAAGGGTCAGAAGAGGTTCTAACAAGCTGCTATTAGATATTGCTTTCAAGTCATTGACATTACTTCCAGGCAGGTTGGGTGATTCTGGAAGTGATTTTGGGGAGAAGGTGGCATTTGAAATGGCCCCTATCAGGTTGTTTCATCCTCCTGAAGTTAGCATCTCTAGATCTGGTGTTGTTCTGAGATATGAATAATATCTGATTTTGGCTGGAAAGGAGGCCAGTGATGTGTGAGGAGGAAGGACAGAGGTGAGGAATACAGGTGTAGAGCAGGACAGGACATGAGGACCAGGGCTTCGGCCTTGGTGTATTTAGCGTTAGGATTTGTAGAGTTGGCGGGGGTGGGATGGGGGGGCAGGTTATCAAAGGAATTTCATATGGAAGGAATAGCACCAGCAAAGGTGTATAGGCAGGGGCATTCAAACAGTTCAGTTTAGCTCAACCGTCAGCTGCGTAAGTAATAAAAGTCCCTCTTACTGAGGACCTACTAAGTACCAGGCATTGTGCTAAGCATGCCACAAACTTCCGCTCGTCTTATGTTTAAAACAGTCCTATGATTATAGGTGGTTTCACCTTAATTTTATAGATGAAGAAGGCTCAGGGAGATTAAGTAATTAGTCCAAATTCACCCAGTAAATAATGGGCTTGGAATTCAAATCTGGTTTGTCTGATTATATAAAGCACATGCTCTTAACCACTCTGCTGTGATGAGGCTGGAGAATGGATTGATTTGAAACTGTGGGTATCCTTAACTGCCAAACCAAGGTGCTTGGATCTTATTCTGTAGCCAGTTGGGCACCACTGGAGTCTTAAGCAGTGGAGCAATATTCCAGTTTGACTGCAGGAAGATCAGCGTGGGAGGCGTGACCATGAAGTGCCGAAGTGAGAGAAAACGGGACCAGGGAGACTTATTTTGAGGCCACTGTGACAGTTCAATGAAAGATAAGGAAGAGCTAAACTGAGATAGTAGGGATGGAGAGTGGGGCAGAGGAGAGAATCATTGTTCTTTGTCATCATCAGCTTATCCTTCATCATTTTCATCACAAATATTACAGGTAGACTTCTGTCTCAACTCCTTCCTTTTACACACGGCCCAGAGAGGGAAAGAGACTTTTCTCAGGCCACACAGCAGTTCAGTGACTAAGGTGGGACTTGCATACAGAAATCTTGACCCCTTTCCCACTACTTTTCCTAATCCCTTGTACACCTTTAAGGGCAGGAGGAGGAGAACCGAGCTGAATCTGCCATCAGGCAGTCTCTGCTCTCCTTGGAGAAACTCTAACTTAGACTCAGCTCTGACAGGATTTGGGATTAAAATGTGTGAGAACTGGAGCAGTCTGCTCAGAGCCAGGGACCAGGGGGCATTCAGAGTGGAGGGTCCCAGGCTTGGTTTACGAGCTGCTGCTGCTTCTCAAGCACTTTCCCAGACCTCTGAGAAGCATTGTGGAATCAGTCAAAGATGTTGCCTTCAAATGTGAGAAGAGTCACATCACTGCCCTGTGAGAGTATGGACCTGGCTCACCGGCACATGGAGAGTTTACTGAATCTTGACTGAGTGCCAGACACAGTGCTAAGTGCTTTAATGATCCCTCTCCCCAGATTCTCACAGGGATACTATTTTATGGATAAACTGAGCCTGGGGAGACTTAATGCTTTTTCTAAAGTTAGTGACAGAGCTGAGACTCGAATCCATGACTGGCTGACTCCAAAGTCCTGTGCTTTTAAGTAGTACACTGTGTTCGCTTCTTTCTTTCTTTCTTTTTTGTTTTTCTTTTTTGTGTCAGTTCCTTTTATTAATAACGTCTCATACTTATTAACTGCTTTTGACTTTACAAAGCACCCTCACATTAGTTTTGTTCGATGAAGTTCTATGAAAGGGCAGATTCTTATCTCCATTGGATAGACGTGGACATTAAAGCCCTAACAGCTCAAGTTCCCAGCACTAGTTACTGGCAGATGCAGGATTGATAATAACAGTGCACATAATACATTGAGATGTTACCACATGCAAGGGATGGTGCCAAGTTCTTTATGTGTGTTGTTTTATATTTACAATAATCCTGTGATGTAGGTTCTATTATTCTCATTTTACAGTTAGGCAAATTAAGGCATGCACAAGTTAAAGTACTGTACCTGACGTCACACAGCTAGTAAGTGGCAAAGCTGGGATTTGAACCCAAGATGTTAATGCCAGAGCCCATGCATTTAGCTACTAGACTACACCATCCAGAATCTCCCAGATTTGTACTGAGCGACACTTTTGTGATACCTCAATGCCATCAGCTACTGCCTCTGGCTGCTGTTATGTTCCTGTGGGTTTGTAGATACCCACAATTAGCAGGAAATATTAAAACAAGGCAAAGGAGGGAGGTGGGATGAATTGCGAGACTGGGCTGGACATATATACACTATTGATACTATGTATAAAATAGATAACTAATGAGAACCTACTATATAGCACAGGGAACTCTACTCAATGCTCTGTGGTGACCTAAATGGGAAGGAAATCCAAAAAAGAGGGGATATATGTATACGTATAGCTGATTCATTTTGCTGTACAGTGGAAACTAATACAACATTGTAAAGCAGCTATACTCCAATAAAAATTAAAAAAAAATAAAAAATAAAAACGGGCAAAGGACAAAAGGCTTCTGCCCCAGGTCCAGCAGTCTACGAGTACTCCTACATCGTTCCTGATTTGCCCCTTGAATTTTTTTTTTTTTTTTTTTTTTTTTTTTTTGGCCATGTCGCACAGCATGTGAGATCTTAGTTCCCTGACTAGGGATTGAACCTGCACCCCTTGCATTGAAAGCACAGAGTCTTAACCACTGGACCACCAGGGAAGTCCCTGCCCCTTGGATTTGACCCATTGTCTGCTCTACACTCAAGTACAGAGCTGGCAGACTCCCCGGATCCTGACCATTGCGTCCTTGGCTCCAGTTGCCTGCTCCATGCCTTCAGCCTCTCCTGAGTCACCACCCTGCCTGTTGCATTCTCATTTGGATCGCACATAATCAGGGCTACATTTGTTGTGAAGAACTGCCGATGGTTTGGACAAGTGGAGCGGAGCCTCTTTGTTTATCTTCAGGGGATCACTAAAGCCCAGCGTGAGTTTAATAATTACATAAAAATGCTAATTGCAGCCACTTTTATTGGATGTCTAATGTTTGCTAGAATTTTATATGCATTGTATCTCTAAACTTTTCATCAGCCTAGCACACTGAATATTATTATACTCATTTTACAGGGGAGGAAACTGAAATTCAGAGAGGTTAAACAGAGCTTAAGTGTCTTGCCCAGAGTCCCATAGCTAAGCTAGTAGGTGCTAGACCACGACTGTCTGGCTCCCAATTTCACATTCTTTTGACAATTGCATGCTGCCTATTTCCTTTTTTTTTGGCCACTCTGTGAGGCATGTGGGATCTTAGTTCCCCAACTGGGGATTGAACCTGTGTCCGCTGCAGTGGAAATGTGGAGTCTTAACCACTGGACCACCAGGGAATTCCCTCTGTTTCCTTTTTTTGAAAACCAAGTTCCTAGATGGGTAGGTGAAAGAAACATAGTAGACACAGTATACTGGAATCTCACTGAGCCCATGTGACGGGTTGGCTCATACATATCCTCATAGTCAGTATAAGATGGGGAACTTTGTATTGTGATGCTAAACTGAGGTGGATCTGTAACTGGTTGCCGAAGGATGCAAATTGAAGCGTGGGTATTAACCTGAAAAGAGGAAAGAGGACAGTATTGGCAGTACAGGGCATAAAAGTGAGACATGCCACTAGTGAACTTGGAAATACGGAAAATAAGTTTGATCTCTGCGAGTTAAACTAACAGGTGAACATGCAGCAAAGAAATTTGGCAAGGCTCAGCGTAATCACAAACCCATGTGTAATCTCAATGATTTAGAACAGGCCTGTGTTTGTAATTTATTAAGTGGAACCCTAATTTATTGTATTATGTCTTTTTTTTTTAAGGGTTTTTGCAGCTTTGGAGCTTTTTTTTTTTTAAATTATTTATTTATTTTGGTTGCCTTGGGTCTTAGTTGCGGCAAGCAGGCTCCTTAGTTGTGGCTTGAGGGCTCCTTAGTTGTGGCTCGTGGGTTTCTTTGTTGTGGGTGGCCGGCTCCTTAGTTGTAGCATGCAGCCTCCTTAGTTGTGGTATGTGAACTCTTAGTTGTGGCGTGCATGTGGGATCTAGTTCCTTGACCTAGGGATCGAACCCGGGCCCCCTGCATTGGGAGCGTGGAGTCTTAACCACTGCACCACCAGGGAAGTCCCTATTGTGTCTTGTTTAGAGAACTATTTTATAAACATATTGGAGACCTTCATTCGGTGGTATAAGAAAGGGCAGTTTGATGAGCAGGAATTTGGCAATTGGTAGTCTAGCATCATCTGAAGGATAGGGTCACACTGCTTGGGGGAACACCAACTTTTTTTGTATCTGAAGAGAGGGTTTCTGTGTGGTGAGGAGGGATGGTTTCTTAGACCTCTCTCTGGCCTGGATGAGATTTTCCTCAAGACTGTCTACCTTCTTTTCCTCCAATTTGGTATGTCAAAAGCAACTTTTGATTTGTTTCCCTGGTATTCAACGAATGGCAAGGGAGTGCTTTCATGGAGGACACAAGCATGCTGTTATTGGAATGGAAAGCCCCATCATAAAGTAAAATAACTTCACGGTCTTATTTACCCACTTCAGTCTTTTGTGGCTTTGATTGTCATTAGTCAGCCTTCCTGAATCTGATCTGATGGAGAGCCAACCCTGGGATGCCATAAATTCACGACTGTGATGCCTCCCATGGTGGTGTATTGGAGAGAGTCATCCAGCAGATGATACCAAGACTGCCTATAATCCCATTTTCTGCCTCTTAATAGACTCTATGGCATGTGTGAGGGCTCTCTCCCTGGCTTCCTCTCGGTCTGCAGTTTACCAAGGCTTTGGGAGTGTCAAGATATGTCTAAATGGATGGCCCTTAATAGACTTTTTCTTGGACTTCCTAAATCCCAGAGTGTAAATGGCCTAGCATTAGCTGTGTAGACAGACTGAACGTGTAATGGAAAAAGCAACAACAAACAAGGATCTCATCCACAATATTAACCAACCTCACGCAATATTCAGTAATAAACCTAATGAGAAATGTGTGATTTGTGTGTGTGTGTGTATATATATATATATATATATATATATATATATTTATATTTATATATATACACACACACATACACACACAACGAAATGCTTCTAAAGCTTTACTGAAAGGCATAAAGGAATACCTATATAAATGGAGAGACATACCACATTTATATAATATTGTTAAGATGTCAGTTCTCTACAAGTGAATCTATAAATTCAATGCAACCTCAATCAAAATCTGAGGCAATTTTTATAGGCATCAACAAGCTGATTCTACAGTTTGTATGGAAGAGAAAATGGACTGGAAATGACAAGAAAACCTTATTAAAGAAGAACAACAGAGGACTTTCTCTACCAGATATAGAAATACAGTGTTAAACCATAGTAATTAAAATAGAGTGGAAACAGATAATAGAGCAATGGACAATAAACTGAGACTAGAAAAAGATATATGTATGTGTGTGTGTGTGTGTGTGTGTGTGTGTATATATATATATATTTAGTTTCTGAGAAAGGTAGCATTTCTGATCAATGGAGAAATAATGGCTACTTAAGAATAATGCTGGAAAATTACTATTTAATCAGAGAAAAATAGAGTTAAACCATCACCAAATACTTTACAGCAAACTAAACTCCAAATGGATTATGGAGGTATATGTAAAAGAAGAAACTTATATTATTCAAAATGCCCATTATGCAAAAAAAGAAAGAAAAAAAGCAAAGATACTCAAATCCACTAGGAATCTGGAGTGAAAATTAAAAATGACAGTGAAGTACCATTTAAAAAATCCCATTTGGTAAAATTTAAAAGCTTGATAATATCTTGAGTTGGCAAGGATAAAAACACTGTTGTGGGAACAATTATTGAAGCTTCTTTGGGAGCAAGTTGGGCAATAATATTTGCCAAAATAGTGCAGGTCCTTTGATAAAGTAATTCCACTTCTGTAATATATCCTAAGGAAGCATGCAAAGAGTCATGTGCAAGACTATTCATTGTGGCCCTTGTTTGTAATAGTGAAAGCTGCATGAACCTACAGGCCCATCAGGAGACAAGTGGTTAAATACCATGAAGTGATGTTATGTCCAGAGCGTGGAATTTTACAGGCGGGCCGTAAATCTGGAAATACTGATTAAAATCATTTTGTCACATACTGAATGTAATAATAATAAACCATTGTTATGTTTCCAAATTTGAGGGTGTGTAGAATGTTAAGAATGAGGTAGACCTGTATGTAGTGATGTGGAAAGATTCCAAGACATGGTGAAGTGAAAAAAAGCAAATTGTATTGCACAATCCTATTTAGACAAAGATGTGTAATAACGAAGGGATGTATCGACACATTCAAGGAAAGAAGACCAGTAAGACATACACTAAAGTGTTTTCTGCAGTGGTTAACTCAGATGGGACGGGGGAGAGTGCAAAGCAGGGGCATTCCTGTTTCTCTCTCTCTTCTCTTTTTTACTGGATTTACTACAAAACTTGTTTTCATCTGTTGCTCAT